>NW_022987477.1:2521230-2746230 GCF_902827165.1 Trematomus bernacchii | reverse complement strand
TTTCAGGTTCATATTTGTACTTAGTGTCTCTACTGGGACATGTCTCCATGCTTTAACGTTCAAAAAGCTCTTTATTTTTCGCATACTACCTGTGCTGCAGCACCTCTTTTCACCCATCAGACCAGACAAAAGATCGCCATCATTTAGCTGTCATGTGATTACATATGCTCAATAATAAACCTTGCGCTGCATTTATTTTACTCTTAGGACATCTCATTTTGATGCATAACAAAGATACAGTCATGGCATGAAGGGATAGTCTTGCTCAAGTGTCTGCTGTGACTCTCCAGACCCCTGTTGACTCATAAAGCCCCCATTGTGGGAGCCCTTATCACTCTGTCATAACTGAAGGGCGCTGGCATGGCAACAGAGAGGAAACACTGTCACATCTGCTCTGGAGTTGCGCATCACGAAGATTGTAAATCAGGAGAGAGATATATTGCAGATTCTTACAGTTGTTGTCAATCTGGATTTAGGAAAAGTGTGAGTGGTTCATTTAGCTGTCAATCAACAAGGAGAGGTTTGAGAGCCTGGAGGAAAGTGGGCGGGATATCCTCCGGGAGCGCGTGGTTGGACAGCGGGTTGCAGGCAGTGTCTGCTTATTTGATAAGAAGTCGTCCGTCAGGAAGGAAAATAAACAGCCGAGCGTGCTGCTACTGCAGGGCCGGAGGAAGAGCTGCTACTAGAGCACAGCACAATATTTACACTGCTGGACACACACACACACACACACACACACACACACACACACACACACACACACACACACACACACACACACACACACACACACACACACACACACACACACACACACACACAGCACATTTACCTGCACACATGTAGCGGTGGACAAACACTGAGACGTTTGTACATATACAGAACCACAGAGGGGGAGCAGGTGCTGGGGGCTGAAAACAGAATCTGAAAAACAACATGATTTTAGTCGAACAAACACCGGAGATTGTGGGGACGCGTTGGTGCAAATTGAGCATGTGTGGGCATACATTTAGTGTGGGAAATAGAAAGACAATGTCCTATTAGATCCAGTGTTTTCCAGCGATGTAGACGTGCACCCCAGGGTATGTCTGTCCATCACTGGTGTTGTTTGTACTATTGCAACTCATTTGTTAACCACAGACGGTGGATAAGCAATGTTTTATTTTGTCGGATGTTATCATAGTATTAAGACACTCTTTAAACAACCACACAGATAGCGAAACATTAGTTTTTCATTGCATCTCAAATGTGAGAATTTACAGCGAGAATGATCTTTTAGTTATTAACCAAAGTTGAGGAAAGCATCTGCCAAACCATGTGTGCTTATTACTCCTGTGCAATACAAAAGAAAAAGAGATAGCAAGTGTGAACTTTAACATTATTTTGTACTAAACTTAAATAGAACTCAACTTGGGCTTGGTGAACTAATGCATTTCCACTACTTTTTGCACAATTTTGCATACTAAACTAGTGCCAAAATTGATTCAAACCTGCAGTCTGTTTAGGTACTGTTGTTCTATAACCTCTGTAAGGTGTTCTTGTTATTGTGTCCACCCCGTGTGATCACATGCTGCCTGTATGTGAGAGCATCTCAAGGATTTGTTTGTTTTAGTTTGGGAGTGGAGGGACTGAGAGTCCTGACCTCCTGGCTTCAGAGCCCCGCCCTCCGGCTGTGACTGACAGATAGCATCAGTCCAGCTCCTTATCAGCTCCAAGCCCTCTGATCTGGGATCTGTGAGGAGGGAGGAAGGGTGAGGAGGGGACGACGACGACAAGAGGGCACACAAGACAACAGTTATGCACATATATGGACAGGTAGAGCTCTGTCTCTCTGCTCTGTTTTATGATTTATGTGACTATTTTTGTCTGACAGATTTGAAAAATGATCCAGAAACAACACACTGTAGTTTCTGTTTGACTGAAGAACCAGGTGTGTGTGTGTGTGTGTGTGTGTGGGTGTGTGTGTGTGTGTGTGTGTGTGTGTGTGTGTGTGTGTGTGTGTGTGTGTGGTGTGTGTGTGGTGTGTGTGTGTGTGTGTGTGTGTGTGTGTGTGTGTGTGTGTGTGTGTGTGTGCGTGTGCGTGTGTTATTGCTCTTGGATAGTGGGCCGCTCTGTGTGTGTGTGTCTCTGAGTCATTTGGTGTGTTTTTTGGAGCGGCGGAGATCATGCTTCTGCTCTGATGCTGAACATAAAGAGTCATTGAGAGGGGTCTGGAGGTACGGGGGAAACTGCACACACACTTTCTCTCCCCGGGCAGTGAGTGCAGGGCTCCTGAGGGCCAGGGGGACTATCGTTTTCCCCGTTAATTATGACCGTCTGGCAGGCTGGAGAGCAGGAAGTCAGAGAGGGAGAGATGGAAAGAGGGAGGGATGGTAGATAGATGATAGGAGTGAGTGGAGGGGGGGGGTGAGAAAGCAAGTCAAAATAAGGGAGGAGAAAAACCAAGATGGATGATGGGAGGAAAGAGGGAAAACTATGAAGGGGGAGTCCGTAAAAAATGATGGGGGAGTGATAGGGAGACGAAATAAAACCATATGCAGGGAGTGGATGATGGATCCAGGTGCTTGATAAAAGGTGGAATGCCATGTTTTTTCTTTTAGCCACGTCAGGGTTTCAGGCGTTCACTCCCTGACTTCTGATGAACGACTCACACCCCCGACCTTGGCTTTCATCCGACCTTTTGACCCTTTCAGCAGCACCAGCTCGTACCTATAACTTAACTTTACTGCGCAAGCCTTTCTCCTCTGATGGGTCGTTCTTCATCTCACTCCCCCGAGAGAAAAGCGAGATTTAAGGACAGTTGCTAAAGCATGCAGTGGGGGGATAAGTATTCAGATTCCAGACCGTAAACGTACTGATTTTCAAGTAAAAGTACTGCATCGAGAATGGTTCTTAAGTAAAGTATTTTAGTACGACAAGGAAAAGGTACATAAAGTATTCAGAGTAGTACTCGTTCGCTGGTTTAATCTTTACCAAATAAATGTAGGGAAGTGAAAAGTACAAAGTTGGCTTCCGAATTGTAGTAGAGTAGAATTATAGAGTAGTATAAAAGGAAAATACTCAGTGAAGTTCCTCAAATGTGTACTTCCCTCTACTGAAGGCAGCTATATGAGCACAGCGGATTTAACCGGCTCCAGGTCCAATTAGGACAGTCTGCCACATCTGGACCCAGTTAGAGTAACAGTCAAAACTCACACTCCGCTCCAATAGGGATATAAAGTCACAACTTTTTAGACGACCAGCCAGTTAAGCTTTATTCCACAAAGAGCAGGGAATATTTACGGCTCTGCAGCAGTCATAACATGGCTGCACAGATCAAACCTGAAAGCAGAGAAGGCAGCGTTGGACGGATTGAGTCAATAAGAGGATTTTATGTCCATGTTGCAGCATAGTTATGTTTGAGGCTTTTGCTCAGGGCAAACAATTACTGGAAGCAATCGCAAGATCAAGATCTGTGCACTGACAATGCTCTGAGTTTTGCTTCCCAAGTGTCTCTTAAGTGTGCAGGCCCGGGCCAAGAAACACACTGATCATGGAACGTTTGGATTCCAACAAGATCCAGGATCTTCTAGAATAATCTTTTTGTTGTTAAAATGCCAAGAAAGCCAATAGAAAAGTAGTTTGGATGGAGAACGATTGCTTTTTGGACGGATATAGGCAGCAGTTTCCCGTTTTTTTTCATGCTAAGCTAACTAGCTGCTGGAAGTTACTATCCTCCTATAGTTGTTTGGATGCCTTTCTCCTATGTATGATGTTCACCTTTAAAAGAGGCTTTATTATGCTTTTTAGGGTTTTCCCTTTCCTGTAGTGTGAATGGTCTGCAAAGGCTAAAATCCCTGTGTTCCATCCAGTGTCTCTCTAGTGACAACTCTTTAAAGTAGAGACACTACGTACTGATATACACCTGAACATCAGCAGGAGAGGACTCTTTAAAGTAGAGACACTACATACTGATATACACCTGAACATCAGCAGGAGAGGACTCTTTAAAGTAGAGACACTACATACTGATATGAACCTGAACATCAGCAGGAGAGGACTCTTTAAAGTAGAGACACTACATACTGATATACACCTGAACATCAGCAGGAGAGGACTCTTTAAAGTAGAGACACTACATACTGATATACACCTGAACATCAGCAGGAGAGGACTCTTTAAAGTAGAGACACTACATACTGATATACACCTGAACATCAGCAGGAGAGGACTCTTTAAAGTAGAGACACTACATACTGATATACACCTGAACATCAGCAGGAGAGGACTCTTTAAAGTAGAGACACTACATACTGATATACACCTGAACATCAGCAGGAGAGGACTCTTTAAAGTAGAGACACTACATACTGATATACACCTGAACATCAGCAGGAGAGGACTCTTTAAAGTAGAGACACTACATACTGATATACACCTGAACATCAGCAGGAGAGAACTCTTTAAAGTAGAGGACACTACATACTGATATACACCTGAACATCAGCAGGAGAGGACTCTTTAAAGTAGAGACACTACATACTGATATACACCTGAACATCAGCAGGAGAGGACTCTTTAAAGTAGAGACACTACATACTGATATGAACCTGAACATTAGCAGAATAGGCCCTCTTTAATATACATGTTTCAACGCTTACATAGGAAAGAACTGATTCCCTCTTTTATGTCTAAAGAACTCATCGGAGAGAGCATTTTTTATTAAGGAGGGTTTAAATGAATACCAGACTTTGACGCACACTTCTGCACCAGATTTATAAAAGAAGAAGCGAGGCAGCTAAGAAGACCAATGGAAATTGCTCATATACGGGACTGAGTATTGGTCCAGAAGCCTTTTGCACTCTGGAAACAACAGCAAATGGAACCGGATCCAAACAGAAATGGAAAATGTCAGCTTCAAGCTATGTGACGACGACGCAGCACTGCATAGTCATCAAGTTGCAAAATCTCTGGAACAAACAAGTAAACATAGCAAATAAAATAAATCAAACTGAGCTCAGCAAACAGATGCCATCACGGCTGCATGTACAATAAAAAACACTTGCAGCAAATTGCTTCCCGGAGTCTCAGTGGAGATACGCGGCAGAAAAACAACATCTAATCAGAGCCGTCACACAGCACATTCCTCACCATGACACACACAACTCAGCCTGAGGTCCGACCCCACCTGAGTCTGGATCCCTGTCTCAACAGCTCAATAGACTGGAATGAGAACCAATAACAGCCAATTACCCTCCATATCCCTCCAACACGCACACGGAGAGCGAGCTTTACATCAGTGAGAATGATAAAGGACAATAACATCTCCGGATATGAAAAGCTCCCGAGGCAGCACAGTAAAAGTTCAAGATGCTTTCTCTCTCCGTGTGTGTGTGTGTGTGTGTGTGTGTGGTGTGTGTGTGTGTGTGTGTGTGTGTGTGTGTGTGTGTGTGTGTGTGTGTGTGTGTGTGTGTGTGTGTGTGGTGTGTGTGTGTGTGTGTGTGTGTGTGTGTGTGTGTGTGAGCATCTGACGCCATAAATCTCCTCTTCATGACTTGTACTGACAATTTTGATTGTGCGTTTTGATGTGAGGCCCAAGGCAGAACTATCAGCGTGTATCTATAAAAAACTGAGACAAGTTAAGAAATAGTAAATTATGTTTATTGCTGTAATGTGCGGGTACTTAATTATATAATTGATTATGCTTATCTGATGGCTGTAGTTACCAACATGAACACTTTGCACACTTCCAAGCTGTATGCAAAACAAAGAGCTCATAAAAGCGATGTATTATTAGAGGTATTACTACCTTTTTTAAAGAATCTTTGGTTTGTTATTAAGGATCTAATTGAACATTTCCAGTACAAACGCAGTAGCTACTTGTTATTTTTGACATGATGATGCTTTATTTGACTTGGGAGGGCACACAAAAAGTTATAAGAAAAACATTTGAGGGGCAAAATGAGGGATTACTAGTCATAGGTTTCACAACAATAGCAATTAAGCCTTAAGTATATATTTATTTTCTTTACTATAATTAAGCTTGTATGTTGAATATCTTGCACATCTGAATACAATCAGTCAAATCGATCCATAATACCACACCTGAAGCTCATTATTCAACACATTATTCAATTCGTTATGCTAAGTTGTTCCTATTTACCATACAGACATGAGAGTAGCTACATTTCCCCATCCAACCCTCTGAAAAGAAATCAAGTCTTCGTAGCAGAGGGTTCATTTTAGAATATCACCGGCGGCAACATCTAAAGCAGCAATATCCGGGTTAAATCCTGGATCATCCACAGCCCTCACGTTGGACACTACCACATGTCCAAAGAGCTTTCCTTCCACTGGATTTGAGATTGATGATGTGCATGAAGCTGCAGTTCAGAGGTCATAAAACAACCATTCACTTCTCCATATGCAGACCTTTTCCCATGAGCTGCTCTGTGGGTCCTTTTTATTATTATTTAGGAGTGCTGGAAAGGACGTTAGGAGAAGTTGTGGGAAAAACAGCTGACTTTGAAACCCTCATTGGACGTTTTTTTGGTTGCTTTGTATCTGCTTAGAAAATATCAGGAAGTCCTGCCACTGCGCTGTTGAATCTACCTCCTCTCACGCTTCATTTAATCCTGTATTCAGATACTGTAATGGTATTATGTGTCGGAACAGGAAGGCCTTCAGTGTGTCGGTGTAGAAACACCTGTTGTTTGAATGTCTGGGTTTCTGTAAAGATTTGAACCATGACTGAGGGTGTTTGTGCAGCACGGTGCTGCAGGCAGTGTTGATGTACCCTGAAGCTCACACAGAGCTTAAGGTTGTTGTTGTTTACACAAAAAATCCACTATATAGATTAGGCTTCAATTGTTTTCAGTTGTTATCTTAACACATTATAGCCTTAACTTGCTAAGAAGTGATGACCCCTAAACTGTTAACGATAAGGGACAAAAACTTAAAATACAGTAGGCAATATACTGATATTGTATTGTTATTGTGGTATGAGTCTAGATATCGTCTCATATTTCTGGTATTGTGAGATTGCTTCCTATTTTTTTTCAGGTTCATATCAGTATGTAGTGTCTCTCCTGTGACATGTGTTCAAAAAGCTCTTTATTTTTCTCATACTGCCTGTGCTGCCGGAAAAATAACTACCGTAGGAAGGGATCACTTTACGGACAATATGGACAGGAGGGATGCCTTTACTCTGATATTCTTCCTACCCAAAAGGATCCATAATTAAACAAGTGGAAAAGAGGGAGGGATAGCACATGAATCCTCTTCTGTCTTGCTCTTATGAATGTGAGAGTGAAAGTGTGCTCAGCTGATGTAGTACTCCAAAGCACAAGAGTGTGTTTGATTCAATCTGGTTTTGTCACAGTGAGGAAGTGACACAGCTGCTAAGGTCAGCAGGAAACAGAGAGGGAAGGAGAGAGAGGGTCGTTGTCATGGCGTCCCGGCTAAACAATGGAGAGACGAGGTCGATGAGGCAGCAGGAAAAAATCACCTCACACACACACTGATGATGAACACACCGTTAAATTATGAGACACACTGGACGAGTTCACACCTGACAGCCAACACCTAAACCCACTCTATTCTTTGTTGGTGAAACTCACAACTCACATCCACACAAACGCTGCCCGCTCTCCACTACTTTCATAACAACATTTACAATCATCTACATGACAATCTGTGTGGGGCTCTATGGCGAGGCTCCAGGGTGACAAGGGTGAGCGCTAAAGGGAAGCAGTGCATGCTGGGATTGCGGCCTGCTGAGAGAGCGGCATTCTGGGAGGCGGTGTCCTGCGGGCAGGGCCTCTGGGGGATGCAGTATGGTTAATAGGCCTTTCATGGCCGGCCCACAAAGCCTTTTGTCCCGAGCTAATTCATCCAGCCCTGCATGGAGAGATGGAGAGGGGGGAGGGGCACCATGGAGGGGTTTTTTGGGGTTGGGAGTCCCCCATTTTTTCTCCCTCTCTCTACTCAGTGCAGGACAGGGTGAGGGAGCCACATTCAAACAGCTCGGTAGCAACACCACCAAAACATTGGCAGAGGCTGCAAAGTGCTGGCAAACTGCAGCACAACACTGGAAGAAACACCCTCAGTCGATGACTCCTGGAAAACCTCTTGACACTGGAACGTCCTGCTGGGTGTGACGTGCAAAATGATGCACATAATATCATGTTTTGTTTATTGAAAAAGGCCACACAAACACACTTTCCCCTGAACAAGAGCAACAGGTGTTACAAAATGCCATGTCAGTGAACGCAGCCCTGCTGTGTTGCAACAACCCCTCAGGTACAGCATGGTGGGAGTTCCTGCGTTCACGGGGGCGAGACAGAAAACTTCCCACCACCGGACCCCCCTATCAAACCCTGTGATCTGAGAATAGTCAGTTATTAATGAAGTGGACAGGAACGGCTCCCCTCGATTCAAAGTGTGCTGATTGAAGTGGAGAACAGAATTCCAGAGCGAGAACACAGGGGGGATCGAGCTGTGATCACTGGTGTGTGTGTGTGTGTGTGTGTGTGTGTGTGTGTGTGTGTGTGTGTGTGTGTGTGTGTGTGTGTGTGTGTGTGTGTGTGTGTGTGTGTGTGTGTGTGTGTGCACGTGTGTGTGTGTGTGTGTGTGTGTGTGTGTGTGTGTGTGTGTGTGTGTGTGTGTGTGTGTGTGTGTGTGTGTGTGTGTGTGTGTGTGTTGCACAGTCCTGACTGGTCCCGTCCAGTTCACAACAACACAGCACTGCACAGCTGCACTGGAGGGCCTGCAGGCTTCAATGGACGGGGGTCAATACAAACTCTGTGGGGACCAACGCATACCAAATCAGGGGGAACAGAGCAGGAGGAGGGGGAGGGGGCGCACTTGTATCATCCAGGACACCGTCGTTTTTAAGAAATGAACTTTCTAGGAGTTTTTATGGTGAAAGATACATGTATGTGTTGTAAAACTAGTGATCCAGGTTGTAGTTTTACGCACAACCTCTGGAAAGTCCTCATGTGCTGTGCGTAAGGATCTGTGTGGAGCAGAAAAGGCGGTGCAGTGCCCGGCTCTGGGATTTTGGGAGCCAGTTCCTATTGTTCAGATCCCTCCTCCTGCTTGGGAAGTGGGAGGACCCGAAAAGGCGTCGCAAAAGGGAGAATTGTTTGAGAGCTCAGTCATCCAAAAACGGCCTTTCAATGTGAGAACTTGGGGAGCCGAAGAAAAATGTCGGTGGCATCGCAGTAAATTACCAAAGCAGCGAGGCTTTAGAGGGAAAAGAGAAGTAAAAACTTTTGTTTTTTGGGACTTAAACTCACCGCAGAGGAGACGAAGAGAAGATCGGTCGGTTTTAAACGAGGTGTGAGCACCAAATCCTGAAGTTTGGGTAAGTTTTATCCCTTCATGCGGTCCATATGTTTTTGCGTTGTTACGCTTTGGATCAGCATGTTTTTACTAAGTTATTGATACAAGTAGGAGTTTGTTTGCAACTCGACGGAAGTTTTTACTCCTCACGTTTCAGTTACAGAGATAATTCTGTTTTAGGTGTTGGATTACTACAACTTAATGCCGGGGACTACTTTGATAGCCGCATTTGTTTTGTTATTTTTCATCTTTTTGACGCGCATAAACTTTGCACCAACTTTTATGTATCATACATCTAGTCATTTAAGTGGAAGTGTGCGATTTGGCTTTCGGATTTAGAGTTATTTATAATAAGAAACGCAAACTTTGCTTACGGATTTAGCCTGTTGTTGATTGGTTGAGCTCCACGTCCAGATTTTAGTTAAGTTTTACCTAATTTTCAACCGGACTTTTGCAGTAGGATACATGAAGATGGAGAGGAATCAGCTTTGTGTGACACGTTGCAGAGTTTCATAGCTGTGTTTTAGCTATAAGTGCTTTTTTTGGTGGAAATGTGTTGTGCTTTTTGCAGGCCGCAGCCTATAGTCGCTCCCATAGGGTAACCGAAAACAGACATGGTGAGCTCTGCCAGATTTACCCCCATATTATCATCAGGCTGGCATCCAGTGACCATCAGATCCAAGATTATTGACATATGCACAGTAGCTAAAGTGTAGTTGTGGCAATGCAAATCGTAAGACCCATGCTCCACTACCAATGCAACACAAATAAATATAAGACATAAACAACTAAACAATAAAAAACAATACAAATAGTGCAATAAATAACAGAGTATATATGTGCAAGGGGCAAAGCTGCAGATATGAAGGATGTTTTCAAAAGTGCATCATGTAGATTTGCGTCTTCAAATTAGAAAATAGTTTATTATAACTATGCTATTTTAACATAGCATTAGATTGTATCATTGGCAAATACACAACACTACCTGCGTGCATTTCAATACAGCCTCCTCTGTTCTAAAGCAAAGTCTGGTGTGAGAATAACCTCATTAAAGCCTCCAATAAACTGACAGCTGCTCGGTGCACTTACAGGAATGCAGCCTTTCTGTCATTCAGAGTTTCTCCTGATATCATCCTCTCATTCAGGTTTGATTTAATGAGAAAATGTTTGCCTTAATCCCGGGGGCTGCTAATGAGTGTTTGGACCGGGGTGTCACTCACCGTGGGGGTGAGGCAGTGGATGGAGGAGGGTGGGGGGGGGGGAGACTGCAGGAACAGCCGCAGGGGCTCAAGTTTCCAACCCCAGGTGTCGTTTTGTTATTTGGATTACATTTAGCCTGCATGCAGGAACCTCAGAGATCCAGTGACAGACATGGCATCAGACAAGAGGCTCTGATTGTTCCCCCTGAATCAATGTCACTTGGATTAAAAGTCGAAACGAATGGTCTGGCCTCCTCCAATTAGGCGCACAGTTTTATAAGGGAATTAATTGGTCTCAGTATATAAAAAAAGAGCCTCTTGTTGTTGTTGATCATCTCTGGCAGGCGGGTGGATCAAAGTTGGGACTAATTGATTCCAGTCTGATTATATGCCCGTTTCTCACACTGTCTGCCCTCTTTGATTACTGATGTGGAACCTGGAAAAACACCATTGTGGGACTTCATAATCAATCATGCAACGTTTACGTAATATTTCCACGCTCGGCAGTATTGTAAGTTGTAAAAATAATTCCTACAGCGACACTTTAGGGGGTTAGACAGTAAAGAAAGTAGATCCAGTTCAGTAATGAATACCACAGATGCACTGTAAATCTCTATAGGAGTTTTATAATGTTTTTTCAGTATATGATACTGAATGAAAATCTCTCAGGTTGCATCTCTAGTGCCGAAACGACAACCAAATAGTTTTCGAAGTACTAAGACAGCCTATTAATAAATGTCTTCTTGCATATTTCTAACATCAAGCATCGGAAATGTGAGGATTTCTAGCTTTTCTGTATTTGTTTTCATCTTACTTTGAATATCTGTGTGTTTTGGACCAAATTATCGGGATATTATCAGACAAATTGATGATGACATTGTCATTAGTTGCTGTTAGTTTCAGCACTAGATTACATGAAAGTAGACCAAATCCATTATTGAATACCACAGACACATTTCCAGGTCCCTATAGGAGTATTATAATATACAGTTCAGGACGTTATGATGAATGAAACTCTTTCAGGCTGCAGGCCCATGCCAAAGCGTCTATTTCCTGGAAGTAGAGAAACGTTCAATTTAATTTATTCTTCTTTGAGAGCGAAGTAGTTCCAAGGAAAGCTTAAAACAGATGTCCTGCAAGAGCGTTTTATATCTACTGCTAGTTTCCTTTTTTGTCCATTAAGGTGTATAATAGTCTGTCCTCTGAAGCTTTTGGGCTGAAAATGCTCATACCTCTAGGCGAAAGAGACCTCTGCGTCAGGACAGGAAACCTGCTTTATTGTCTTTTGGTTACACAGCCTGATTTGTGTCAGAACTGAAGTCATTTTCTCTCTTACAGTTTCCAGCTGCACCTTTTACAATGAAGCTTTAAATTATATGTGATTGATCTTGGTAACCTGCCAAACAGACCTGTAGTGGAGAAAAAAGCTGCCAGTGTTCCTGCATTTGACCAGATCTGGTGAATAGATTGTCGTGCAGTCTATAGGAGCTGAGTTGTGTAAAGGAAAGTGTGGATTTAGGTGTGCAGCCAATAGAAATACAGTTTCTCCTTCGTATCTTAGTATGAAATTCACTCCATATTTTGAACTGTGCAAGACACAAGTTGAAGGATTTCACTTGTTTGACTTCTTCAGCCTGCTGTGTTTTAACATCTGGAGGTAGATCAAAGACTTTTAGATGGACTTTTAAGATGTATTTTGAGATTGCAAACAGCCAGCGGTCCCATCAGGACGGCTGCTGCCGCTCCGGTCTCACGTCTGCGAGCCAAACTTCCCCGAGATGTGACTGCGGGGCTGGAAATCAGCATTGTTATTGTAGAGGGTGTAACATTGGCGTTAATTGACAAAGGCGAAAAAAATCCCTCCTGAGGGCACGCTTTCATCTCTATGACAGCGGGTACACTCATGCAGTCATAACAGCCTGCAGGCACTATCTGAGGGCCTTTTCTGCACAGATGTGTGTGTGTGAGTGATAGCTCCTGTCCAATCAGGATTATCTCTGCACACTGGAATGTTTTGCTTGTCATTGTGGTGCTCACCTGCACGGTCGTTTTGAGATTACTGCATTAGAGGAAGAGGAAAAGAGTGTGTGTGCGAAGGACAGACGTGGGAGAAGTACTCAGATCTTCTACTTGAGTAAAAGTAGAAGTACCAGAGTGTAGGAATACTCTGTTACAAGTATAAGTCCTGCAATCAAAATGTTACTCAAGTAAATGTAGAAACTTATTGGCATCAAGTAGAAGTACAAAGTAGCCACATTTTTTACTTAAGTAACCAATTTGAGTTAATCTACTTGGTCACTTTACACCACTGGCGAAGGAAGAGGGTAGTTTACACTTTATAGTTCCTCAGATCACTTTCAGCCAAATAAGGCTGTCTGGTTTCCTCGAGTCGGACATTATTGGGCCGTTTCTCTGCATTAGTCCTCGGGCGCTGACAGATTGGAGGCTCGTGCCCCCGGGAGGTTTCTGTGTCCAGTCAGACATCGGAGAACCAGAGAGGGACACCTGGAGCAGCAGGTGGCCGCGATCCAGGCTCCTCCCCTGGGGCTGCATACCTCTCTCCTCCTGATCCTGCCAGGACCACAGAGGAGGAGGAGGAATGTGAGGGAGAAAGTTCTGACAGCGAGCTGGAGAGCTTAATTAAACAGATCACCATCAAACAGTGAGAGGTGATTAAGGCGAGGGGAGTGGCAGAGAGGAAATCAAGTTATTTTGAGAAGTTTTATCTTATTTTAAACAACTGGTAATTGATGAATGAACATGTTTGCATGTGTGGTAGAAATACCATAGTGTAGGTGTGTGATATGCGTACTGAGACTCACAGAAAGATGTGTGTGTCACTAAGTAAGACACACACACATGTTGTTTATTTTCTGCATGGTGACGCCATCAAATCGCTTGTTTTGTATGACCAAAGTTATTACGTCTTCTTTGAGAAGCGGTATGTTTTTTTTATTTGAAACAACTGATTTATGAACATGTTTGCATGTATGACAGAGGTGGTAGGAGTACACATATGTTGTACTTGAGTGTAGGAATACTCTGTTACAAGTAAGAATTCTGCAACTTAGAGTACAAGAGTAAATGTACTTTAGTGCAACTTTTCCAATGCAAACCAGCTTTTCTGAAGTCCAAAACCCACTCTGAAACCATATGTTGATGCTGGTCCAGTGTATATCTGTATCTCATAAATCTAATCTAGCTCTCATTTGTTGTCTCAACAGCCTAATAAGGGATTATCCAAAGCCTTTAAACCAGCTGAGTTGATTTGTTCCACTACTTAAAGTAAAAGTCAAGAAGCTCTTGATTGGATAATGAAGCTATACTCTCTCTGTTACACACACACAGACATTGTGAGTCCGCAGTGAGTGCTGTTAGATCATTGATCAACTCCAGACTCGGGTAAGAAAGCAATGTGTGTGTGTAGACAAATAGCCCTGTGTGTGCAAAGCAGATATTTGGACAAAGATTAGGAGGTGTTATTACAAGCCAAAAGCAACCCAGACGCTCTAATAGATCATTCACACACAGACACAAGATGGGGGCTGCTCAATTTAGACCTCTGTCCCTCACTTTTCTGTCTCGATTGCATGCATTTTTTGAAATCTGCGTCATTTGGGTTAGCTTTATGAGACATGCAGTTGCTTTTTCCTGCACTTGAAATCTTCTTTTCTGCTGTTTTATTAACTACATAGTGCGTGTGCGAACAATAAAAGCACCAATCTGGGTTGTGTTTCCAGAGCTTTAACCAATAATCAGATGTAAAGTGTTGCCCCAGAGAGAATAAAACTCATCATCGAAGAATGTCAAACTGGCAGGAGAAGACATGATTCAACAGAATAAATCACCGGGCACCAGATTAGTTAGTTATCGTTCCCCTGAGGTTATCGCAACTGGAATTTTCCATCGACAGCGCTCCTCTCTCTCTCTCTCTCTCTCTCTCTCTCTCGTGTGTGTGTGTGTGTGAGGTTTTGATTTTATATTTCAGAGTTCAAGTCTCGGGACGAATGGTAGCTCTGGCTGCTATAGCTCACACATCCAGCTTCTGACGCCGAGAGCGCTCTTTGAAAACAAGCCTCTTACTCCATCCAGCTGAAACTCTCAGAGCAGCAGCTTCCACTTTTATAACCGTGGAGCGAGAACGACGAAAACGCCCCGATTCTGTTTAATTTCCTCCCTCTCCATTTTCTAATTCCGTTCTCATATCTGTTTTTCCGATACCGTTCCCCTCCAGTTCCGTGTAACTTTTTCTCCATCCCCCTCCGCCTTATCTCAATTTCCTAATGCCTCCTCATATCTGTTTTTCATATAATATTTCACCCTCTCTGCTTTTCCCTTCCTTCCTTCGTCTCCCACTGAGATTTCTAGAGCCAGTCCCCCCCCCCCCCCACCCCCCCCCCCCCCTCCTGGTTCCTGCTGAATAATGGGGAGAAATTGCTCTTGATTTATAATTGGTTCCATTCACTCTGATGCATGAGCTGCCAAAAGAGTTTGGGGCCCCTTTTCTCCCCCTCGCATCCCTCCCTCCCTCCTCCCCTCCCTTCGATGCAGGAACACACAAGGAGCTGCAGATATGTACAGCTATGAAAGTCCATATTGGCGTGTATGTAGTTTATCGGTTTGCCGGGCAGAAGCGGTAGTCTGTTTTGTTGACATTTGGTGTTGGAAAAACTTCCTGAGGTCTGCATATTTCTGTGCCTCTGTGAGTATACTTTTACCATATAATAAGAGTTTGTGTGATTGCTTTCTTATGTGTCATCAATTGTGTGTGTGTGTGTGTGCAAGGAAAGAATAGTTGTGGGTGAATGAAATATGTAGCTGTTCTGATGAGCGCTGTGAAATCCTGGGTATTAGTTAGGTTTCCCAGCGCTGTATGGGAATGATTATGTGTGTGTGATACTGACACTCACAGAAAGATGTGTGTGTGTCACTAAGTAACGCACACGCACACACACCACACGCACACACACACTCAACTCAAAGTTATTTAGTCTTATCTGAGAAGCTGTAAACAGATGTTATTTTCCTATTTTAAATATACTGGTTATATAATCAATGTGTTTGCATGTATGGCAGAGGTGGTAGAAGTACTCGGACCTCAGTACTTGAGTAAAAGTACCACAGTGTAGGAATACTCTTTGACAAGTAAATATACATGTTTTCTGTACAAAAAGGAAAGAAAGAATGGATACGTGACATCATATCTATTTGTCCTTTCTTATTCACGTTTCATCCTATCTATCCCTCCTCGTTTCCTACAACCATCCTTCCCTCCTCCTATCATCTATCCATGTTTCCTTTCCTCCCACCTTTCCTTCTTTCCTCTAATCTATATCAATCTTTCCTACCTTCCTTCTATCCATACCTCCTTCCCTCCTGTTTGAATCAGAATTGTTAGTAGTACACATAACAGGAAAATGCATTGGTGTAAATGTCACGGACACAGAAAGAAGATTGTAGTACAGACAAATAATAACATTTTAAAAACGATTTAACAGACTGTTGTAACAGATCAAAAATGAAGAAATGTGATTGGCTAACACCCCCATCCTCATCCCTCTGCTGATGCTCGGTCCTGTTCCCATGGTCCTGGTGGGCAGGCTGGCATCCCACAGCAGGAATGTGGGGGTGTGTGTTCGCCGTGGCTCGGTAATTAGCTCTCCGTGGTTAATTCAGCTTCGTTATCTAAATTATGCAAATGCCTCGGTGCCTAATTGATTAGAACGCCCCCCCCTCTTCTACATCCAGATCCCTCTCGTTAATCCTCGAGACGCTCGTTAGTGTCGGATTGAGAGGGGGGGGGGGGGGGATTTGGACGGGCATATAGCTCGTTAATACTTTGTGAAGCGTGTGTGTATTATGAAGGAGGAGGGGGGGGGGTCGATCCCAACCCTCGTTAGCGATGCTGCGCTTGATGTGTAATTTTATGGCATGAGAATGTCTGGAGTGGAGGATTTGGACTCCACCTGTTGGTTTCAGTGCCAAGACGAGACTCCACAAGGTTCTCTTGTGTCCGACAGATAGATGGGAATAGATTCTCAGATTTGCACTCTGCCAAGTTTGTGTTCGTGTGAAGCACATCAGAGACCCTCAACTCCACTCTGCATTATATGTGATCCTTTGAAGTAGAGCAACTCGGCAATATGATCTTTATTTGTGTGCTTTATGATAGACACATTGAACTTATGTTCCTCTATTCCTCTTGTTAAAGTCAATAACAATCATTATCACAAGACTTGGTTGAATACTCGATTGTGATTGGTCAATTTGGACATTACAGAGGTTGATAACACACCGCTGCTAAGCAAAGGGAGAGAAGAAAATATGTTAAAAGTTACGTTGTTGTTGCAGTTCGAGCCGTCGGTACACCTGGAACGGACTCGTTTGACTTATTGGAAGTCAATACGTTAATTTTCAGTTAATATTGGGAGTAAAATCAGTCGTTTATTTAGGATGTGTGGCCATGTAATAAGCGGGATAATGTGCAGGGGGGCCGTCATTATTGAAAAAGATCACATGACATAAGGGTGTTTTTAATCTCTTACATAACGAATAGCTATAGCAGCTAAATCAAAAATACTAAAACTATTTCAAAGATAATTATTAGTCGCTGTCCTATCTATGATCACCTGTTCTTCCATAAACCATTTCCTGTTGCTCTTTCCCTGTGTGAGGGTCTGATGGTGTGTTTGTTAAATGTGTTAATCCAGACCCTCCTCATCCTCCACCTTCCACTTTTGATACATCACAACGACAGACATATTGAACTTATGATTGTCTATTCATCTTGTAAAAGTCAGTACCAAGCAGTGACACATCGAGCAGTTAACTACCATTTGTGTACAATTATGGGAAGAGCACTATTTTCTTGGAAATGTATAGGCTTAGTGGAAAAACATCCTTAGTCTCCATCCTATCTGTGATCACCTGTTCTTCCACACACATCTCCTTGTTCCTTGTTGTGTCTCTTCCCCCTGTGTGATGGTCTGATGGTAACCCCGGTGTGTTTGTTAAGGATCTCCACCCCCACCCCCCCCCCCTTCACCAACAAACCCCGGGGCCAAACCAGGAGAGTCGGAGCACACTGACAGGTCGAGGGGGGGAAAATATGTTGGGACACTCAGCGACGCTCTCACACACTCCCTCTCACACACACCCTCTCATCGCCCGCCAGTTGACATCCCCTCCGTTCTGCTTTCTCACTCGCCCTCTCCACCCATAAACCCCCTTCAGCCATCTCACATCAATCCCCCCCCCCCAAAACTCTCAAACCTCTTTGGTCATTGAGCCCATCAGCTCTTCCCCGGGCCCTTCAGAGCAGCGTCTCCCCTTTTCTCCGGGGGTCCGCGGGGTCTTTGTCCGTGCGCCGGCTCACTGCTTTACAATGACTCTCCACTCTATTAAGGTGCGTTCTGCCTGTTAGCGTCGCCAGGGGCAACCGGCCTCCCGCATGGCAGCTATGCAGCGCGGCATTGTGGGCCGCGGGCCCCCGAGCGGAGCAGTTGAACCCCCGGCACTCCTCACACTTGACACCGCATGTGTTTATCTAAAGGGGGGGGGGGGGGGGGCTTTGTGGTGTTTGGAGAACCTCGAGTGAAAGGGGGGGGGGCACTCGGGGTGTAAAAAGACATAAAACTGGGGGAGGATTCAAGATTCAAGAACTTTATTGTCATTGTTAAAGCACAAGCAAATATCTTCTCTGTTGGTCCCGTAGGTGCAACATGTAGAATAATATACAAATAAGAAAAATGAAATGAAACGACCCTTAAAAGCTAGTATTAGGGTAAAAAACACATGTATTTAATGGAGAAAAACACAGAAAAACTATAGCTGAAAACTGATGGTTTATTGAAAAATATTTATCTATTTTATTTATTTACTTAGATTCACTGCACATGGAGTGTAATGCGCTGGCTATTACTTACATAAAAGTTAACAACATCAAAAAGCTAGTAATAGAGAGACTTAAATTGGATAATAATACCTAAAATAACTACCTGATAGAGAGGCGAAGTCCCGCCCATCTACTTCCGACCCATTGTGCCACGAATTACACATGTTTGTCAATCTTACAAAAAGAATTTCCATGTCAAAAAAGTCAGTTTGTTGTAAAACTGTTGAAATAAAAGACTATGAAAAATACGCAACTAGAAAGACTACAAATCCCAGAATCCCGGTCCCGCATGCTGGCTCTTAGGAACCGACTCACTCCCCTTGTGTGTATGCACAGCTCTCAACATGCCCAGACTTGGAGTGATTTTCACCTCTTTTAATACTTTTCGCCTCATTCTGAAAGAAAGAAGTGAAATGTGCCAACGTGACGGCCGTCTGGGTGTGTGGTGCCAGACGGGAGATGTAGTTCATTGAGCGGTTTCACACAAAAAAAAGTGTTACTTCACAGTTTTACGACACATTTTAATTTTTTTGACTTGCAAAATTATCTTTTAAATTGACAAACATCATATGTGTAATTCGTGGCACAATTCAAACGGGATCGGAAGATAACTTTTCTCTCGCCATTGACTTCAATACATACTTTTTCCGAAATAAGGTCCCATGGAGGTCCCCCGGAAAGGGAGGGACTTCACCTCTCTATATGTTCAAGGCACTATACTCAACATGATACTGTCAAATATTTGTTGTCTTCTCTAAACAAGAACCCACTAACTTTACAACTTGGGAAAATACCAGAGGGAATTAAAAAACTAAAGATTCCTACTTATTTCTCGTAACAACAATAACAATTATGAAACTAATTACAAGGAATTGGTTAAAAGATAACAATTAAATATCAAATTGTTTGTTTGTTTTTCTCCTTTCCTGATTTGGCGATTGTTATGTAGTTATTAAAGTGTTTATTTTGGTATGTATGCCTTGCAATCAAATATTTTACTTAAAATGCAAAATTGGGGATGGAGAGTGAGTTTGTGGAGGTGATAAATATTCAACAGCTCCTCCGAAGAAGTTACTGCCCCCCGTCCCCCCCCCTCCTGTGTGTCCTCTCCATGCCAGAAAGCAGATGGAATGTGAGGCGGCTCCAGTCTGGTTTTATCCAATTAGCAGGGTTGTCAAAATGAATTTATCCACGGAGGCAGCGGGACAATGGCCCCGGGAGAACAGGGGCCCCGGTGTCTTTACTTAGCACGCTCACAATGAACTTCTGTCAAGTGACTCTCCCACCACGACATATAAGGCACTCTCATACCTACACACACACACACACATGCCTGCACATAGTCGCCAACAACATGGGACGCTCTGCTCATCGAGCTTCACCCTCGTCCAGCTTTAAGTCCTTAAAGTCAAGACACAGGTTATCCACGATCAATTCTGAAGTCCTTGAAGGAAAGTCACACGCCTTTTTATAACCAAAAGTCAAGATGCTCCCTGAATGTTTACCGTAAAGTATCACAGGCTTTGACATTTTTTATTTCCTGGGTTCTGATTCTTAAACCACATCCCAGGATAAAAGCTGAAAAGCATTGATCAAATACCAGAGCTGTTTTTTCCAAATTTAAAAACTGCATATCACATTACAAGGAACTTAATTGAATAGGCCTGAAAGTGCTATGGCAATAAAAGCTGAATGTTACTTTGAACACTTTTGTAGTGACATTGACAAAGAATTAGTGTTTAATGTGGATCATTGACTTCATGGGCAATATCCTATCCGTATAATGAGGTCAGTATTTTTTTAACACAGTTTCTTTCTGAGTGCATGTATGTAATAAATGAAAAGACAATGTGGGTCCATGCAAGGCCCACCTGTTGCAGGAGCTGGGTTTTCTTAAGGCATTTCAGTAGTAGTCTCAAATGTTAAAAATCAAAGCAGATGTACACAACACTATATTGTGAATTATTAAGTATCAGACTGAACAACACAACTTTGAATCGGACCAACTTTCTGCAGAGAAAGACTCGTTTTGATCGCTTACTATGGGAGTTTTTTTTTATAATCCCATGATTTTACATATTCAACATTTTTTCCCTTCTTTTTGGGTCAACTAACTCAGATCTCACCGTGGTTAAGTGTCAGTTCCTCCACATGATTACACAAATAGATTGACTCTCCTATAATCATCAACCTGCAGCAGAGCAGGCAGATCTGAGAGCAGTTCACAGAGTTCTCCTCACTGCAGCGTCACTGAAGTATGTTTTAATTCAACAAAGTGTTGGACACGCAGTGCTCACTTGTAAGGCTTGAACAGAACAGAACAGTCACGTGAACACATTAACACGCACGCACATTCCCCTGGTTCCTAATTTAGGAGAGCTGTCTGTGTGCGTGCTCTGGTTTTTATCAGTCTCGCTGATGCGTAGGAGGCTCCTCTCTGCGACTTCTCCGGGAAGGATGGATGGAAAAAGTTGGACGTGGATGTCAGGGCCAACTTTTCATCTTGAGGCTGGGTATCCGCTAAGCAAACACAGGACCCAGCTGACTAATGATTCAGACAGACTGTTTTTAGGGAGTGATGATGTACGAGAGGCCTTCTCATACTCTATCAGAGCTCTGTCTCTTCTCCTGTCTCCCTTTCATTTCTGTGGGAACTACGCCATGTTCTCATTGGTGAAGTAGTGCGTGTGGTTTACGGTTGGTGACTCTCGCAGTTGGGACAGGTGTTTGGTACAGATGTGTGTTTTTATGGGCAGTCGTCCTCGGTGTGTCCATACAGAGACCAGACTACTGAAGCCACAGAGCGTCAGCTTGGCTTAGTGTTTGTTTACTGAGTAAGCCCACTACTGATGGGTCACTGAGGAGGAGTGAGGGAATTAAGCTCTACATGTATCTGCTGGGGTCTTATCAAAGAGGCCCTATTATGCTTTTTGAGGTTTCCCTTTGTACAGAATACAAATATGAGCCTGAAAATTAGCAGAATAGCAGGTAAACCTAAACTGCTTAAATTGCCTCTCACAGCTCACGGGTCACATCTTAAAATTGCGAGTGTTTCAATAACAGTAAAAAAACTAAGATATTATATGTTCACAAAATAGCGAAGAGCCACACATTTGAGAAGCTACAGCTAATGATTGACATGTTTTAATATTTATTTTATACATGTGGATAATTATCATCTGACTTTTTAGTGTCTTTTAAGCTTGTTTTGTTTTTTCCGGCCCACGACTGTACTTTCTTGATTCACTCTCTCAGCTCACATTTAATATGTTAGGTCACAACTTTAAAAAAAAAAAATCAAACGAGCTTGCGGCACTAAACATAACACAGAAAAATAAGCTGTTAAAAGTCAACATCTTGAAGAATTTAGCTGCTAAAGAGCCAAAAGCTGGTGGCGACCAAAAGAGAGAGACTTGCATTCATTAGTCAGAAACTCGACTCCAAACTGCATTAGCCTAATAAATTAATGAAGCAATGATTCATTTATCGACTAATCATTACAGTTCTGTTGGGCTGGAGTTAATCACGGCTCCTTATGTCGTGAGAATTAACAATCTCAAATTGTTTACACGCATCCATAATATGCAATCAAAGCGTAGCAGCGCGATGTGTGGCGAGGCTAACCGCAGATTTTCCGCCGGCCTGCTGCTTCGCTCATTTTCAATAAATGTGCCAGGCAGCCAAACATTTTCACTGTTGCCATTTAGATGATGGAGGTGCACTGTAAGATTTTCCATTCTCTTACTGTCCTGCTTTGGCCTCTTGTGTGTGTGTGTGTGTGTGTGTGTGTGTGTGTGTGTGTAGTCCCAAGTCACTCTGAGCTTCATCAATCATCCCCTTGCCATAATAAGACCAGGACAAATATGTATGAGAAAGTTTTGAGCTCCATCGTTGCAGAATATGCCCTTTAAGTGTGTGCATGTTCAGCGAAATGCATGTATACGCTATAGAGACGGAGAGGGGGGGGGGGGGGGGAAGGAGAGTTTTGCAGGACCACCCTCCTCATCCTGACGGGAAGTTGTTAGTTTAACCTGACAGGAAAGAATTTGGAAAAACTTGGCAGTAAGCGACAAGGGAGAGAGGAAAGCTCCCCTCTCTGCATTAACTGTTAATAGACTGTCCATTACCATCTCCATTTTCCTCCCCATGCATACTGCCCATAATAAAACCCTCCATCTCTCACACACTCCTCGATATGTATTTCCCTCCCCCTCCTCTTACTGCCTCTCATTAGTCGTTCTTTGTCCTGACTCCTGAATGCAGCCTGTGTGTGTTTCCCCCTCTACCTGTATCGGTTACACCTGAGCGGGAAGGTGCAGGGGTCGGGTTACGGCCCGCAGAATGAGGCGTCCCTTTGATGGGCGCTGGCTGGATGCAGGCGGAGGGTCAGCGTAGGATGGGGGCTGGCAGAAAATAAAGGGTTTATTTGTGTCTGGAGTTTGGCAGCTGAGGGTACCGGGGTTGTGTTTCCTTAATGGCCGCCTGTTTGTGTACGTGTGTGTGTATACAAGTGAGCGGGGTTACTTCAGAAATGTAGTCCGTTGCTCCCCAAACCCTGCAAAGAAGATGGGTTATGAATCAAGATCGGCTGTTTGGATACTCGAAGTTTTGTGTGATTGTTTCAGTGAGAATACATTTTATTTTGTTTAAGGTACCAAGTTTTTAAATGACCCTCTGACCTTCCTCTTTGTGTTTCCTATTTCCTTCTGACCTCTGTGTTGCAAGGTAAAGCCCAATCAGCAAAAATGTGATCGCTCCATGGTTTTCAAATGAGAGAACTTGCTGCCCTCTTAGTATGTGTTCTGACTTTTCAATAATGGTTATCTTCAGTAACTGTATGCACGAAGAAATGTCAACCCCTCGCCTGGTTTGTGTTTCTTTAATGGCCGCCTGTTTGTGTACGTGTGTGTATACAAGTAGCTTTTGAATCAGGATCGGCTGTTTAGACGCTTGATGTATGTTTCCAAGTTTTGCTAGCTTTGTGTGTTTGTTTCAAAGTGGTTTATGCTGTTTGTTTTAAACGTACCAACTCTGTGAGTGACCCTCTGACCCTCCTCTGTGTGTGTTTCAGGGGGTAGTGTATGGAAGATGTCTGGAAAGCGAGACTGGACTCCGTGGATGAAAAAGAGAAGGGCTCCAGTGTTGTGCGCTCTGGGTGCAGTGCTGCTGTGCTGCCTGCAGGGCGGCGCCTGTCTATCTGGTGAGTACACAAACTAACAACCTGCAGAAATGATCCGTTCGTGGGCTTTCTGTCAAACTGTTTATCACTGACTTTCTGTATGAATGCCTTGTATTAGTTTTTCCAAACACCTGGTGCAGGATAAGTCTTGCCAAGAACAAAATCTCCTGGCACAGTCTCAGTTAGGGGGGGACGTTATACGTGCGTTGGCAGCAGGAACAGCAGTTTATTTGAAATGAACTGAAGAAGTGGGTAGTTTGAGTCGTACCAGCCAACATTAATGAACTGAGACAGAAAAGAAGTACTGTGCTGCAGCGATTAGAGCAGTAAGTGAGCAATACATCATAAATGAAATGGTTTCAGGTTCGCCAAATGCTAGGATAAGCTTCTTTCTTACTACATATTAAGACTTATTGATAATGTTAATAGATGTCCAACGAAAATCCAAGGTGTTGCATTGCTGGAAACATTTGACTATATGCTGATTGGCAAATAAAACAAAATTGTTATGTCATTCTGACCTCTGCTGCATGTATATATTGTTTTAAAAAATACTTTTCTACCAATGAATCATCCAAAAAGGTGGTCCATTATTGAGTAGTACATGGAAAGGACATTAATGGACCACCTTTTTGGATGATTCATTGGTAGAAAAGTATTTTTTAAAACAAAAATGCCCAAATTTGATAGCTACATCGTTTTCAAATCAGGAGAATTTGCTGCCCTCTTAATATTTTTGGGGACTTGTTAACTGTATGTATGTCAGAAGATATCACACTGCTAGTCACATGGAAATGTCTTTAAACTCCGATTTAGGAATAAAATAAGTGTCCCATGCTTTTCTTAAATGTGCTTGCTGACCTAACCCTTTTCCTTTTAGATGAGGTGCCATTCTTCACTGAGGAGCCCATGTCCGTGGTGCAGAAGCTGGGCGGCAGCGTGAATCTCCGCTGCAGCGCCCGGCCGACCTCCGCCAACATCAGCTGGCGCCTGAACGGCATGGAGCTGCTGGACGGGTATCTGGGTGTGGTTCTGGGCCCCAACAGCCTGTACATCCCCACCCTGTCCAACCTGACTGTGGGCCGATATCAGTGTGTGGCCAGCACCAACGCAGGGTCCCTGGCTAGCGTTTCTGCTAACGTCACCGCTGCCAGTGAGTAGCCGCTCACACAAAGGGAGACAAATAAACACAAACACACACAGACTTAATGTTCCTTGATTAAAACAAAAACAGTGTAGAGACTTTATTTGTCACAACTCTGTAAACTTTTCCACTGCTGAGCGTCTAATCTTCACCAACTCCACTTCTGATCATACACACATTGATGGTAACACTCACTGATTGTCAGAGATGGCAAAAGTACACACATGCTTTACTCAAGTAGAAGTACAGATACTCGCATTTAAAAATACTCTGGTAGAAGTACTGACTAAACTTCTTTACTCAAGTAAAAGTAAACTTTGAAATGTACTTAAGTAAAAAGTACCCATAACTAGCAGCTGTTTTAAAGAGTACCTGACCTCCCTTTATATTAATAGAACAATAATGTCATTGTTAGCTAATGAATGTTTCCATGCTGAACAACGGCAACATGACAACGTTTTCATTGGTCCCTCTTCTTTAGAGAAGACCAGGAAATGATGGATACACGGATCGTGTTCAAATCAATAGGCACGCAATGACTCTAAATAATAATGATCACGCCACCAAACACACATTCAAACTAAAGGAACCAGCCTGTTTGGGAAATGTGAGAAGTAGAAAGTACAGGTATTTGGGTTCAACATGTAAGAAGTAGAAAGTACAGGTATTTGTGTTCAAAATGTAAGAAGTAGAAAGTACAGGTATTTGGGTTCAACATGTAAGAAGTAGAAAGTACAGGTATTTGTGTTCAACATGTAAGAAGTAGAAAGTACAGGTATTTGGGTTCAACATGTAAGAAGTAGAAAGTACAGGTATTTGTGTTCAAATGTAAGAAGTAGAAAGTTCAGGTATTTGGGTTCAAATTGTAAGAAGTCAAAGTAAAAAGTCGTCAGAAAAATAAGTAGTGGAGTAAAGTACTGATACCAGAAAAATGTACTTAAGTACAGAAACGAAGTATTTGTACTCCACTCCTTCCCACCTCTTGTGATTGTTTAGTCTGTGTAACAGCTGCTTTAATGCACTGTCATTGATCTAATGAAGTTGTTCTCAGCTGCGGACACTTCACTGCTCTGCTCTGAGTGTGCGTTATATTTGATATGCATCCTGGGACCGAGCAGGGGCCCGAAAGCTGTGTAACTTGAGCCGGAGGAATGGAGGGGACCCAGGGGCCGGTCAGAGCTGGAAGAGGGGACTCCAGCCTGGGGGCCCCCTGCTTCCATCGGCCCCTCTGCTTCACACAACACCACATTCCTCTCCACAGGGCCCGACAGCAGGGCTCGGCAGAAATTATGGCCCCGTAATTGGGTAAAGGGCTTGGGGGGAGATAAGAGGGTGTGTGAGAGAGGGGGTGGATAGAGGGTGGATGGTCTCAGTAGAACACACTATTAGGTTTAAACACTGATGTAAAGTACTTGGGTACAATTTGGAGGTACTTGTACTTTACTTGAAGAGTTCAATTTGTGGTACTTTGTACTTCTACCCCACTACAATTAAATGGTGTACTTTTCCTCCACTACATGTATTTAATACCTTTAGTTACTTTACAGATCTGGATGAATGATGTGAAATATAATCAAGTGTTAAATCAGACTTTAGTTCCACCTGGAGTAAATTCACAAGCTACCCTGCAGTATACAAAGTCATTCAAACTAGCTGCACCTTTACCAGCTTTGAGAACACTTTCATGATCAATCATTATAAAACATATCATATATATTATTCTGAAATGGACCAATCTGCACAATGACTACTTTTACTGTCGCTACTTTCACTATATTTTTGATGCTGATACTTTTACTTGAGTAACATTTTGATGATATGGCTTTTACTTGTAACAGAGTATTCCTACACTCTGGTACTTCTACTTTTACTTAATATCTCAGTACTTCCACCACCTCTGGGTACACACAGTGTGCTGTTAGCTGTATTGTTTTACATTTTAGAGATGTGATGTATGAGGCTGGAGAAACTGGAGGAGTTTTAGACCAGTCGAGACAAGATCCTCACACAAGATGAGACGTGATGTCACATTCTCTGTCTCCTTTACCCTCCACACACACACACACTCACACATTTATCACTCCCCACCCTGTCACTTTCTCTGCTCTCTTGCCTCCTTTCATTATCTTTCACTTTCCCCCTCTCTTTTGTCATCTCCGTGTTTTTATTATTTGATTTCTGTTTTCCACCGAGGCAGTTAACGTTATTGATAGTGGATGAATCGTGTTGAGATAACCACATGTGGAGCCAGACCGTGTGTCCCGCCTCCCCCTAAAAATCCTCTCATTTAATAACGGTCTCTCCTCGGCCACCCCCAAACTGCCTCAGGAACTGCTCCGCGGGGAGTGTGTACGTGCCTGCTTTTCCACTCTTTAGTTGTGCGCACATGTTTTTTTGTGTGATGGGGATAGGTTGATTCCAGACCCTCTTTGCTCTTTTGGCATAAGTTAAAAGCACCTCCAATTCTTCTGCAGACTCCCCTTCGTCGCTGCAGAAAACAGAGACATGTATCTGCGCAACATGTTGCACAAACATGTTGTAATTCAGACACACACACACACACACACACACACACACACACACACACACACACACACGCGCACACACACACAGGCCTCTCACTGCTACACATAAAGATGATGAATCTCTCTACAGAAATATTTGAGTCTGCCTTTTGCCAAGCAGCGCTGGTGCGGGAGGTCTGCTTTACTTTATGAATACCATCAATCCTACATCCCTGCAGGATACACACACACGCACGCTCACATGCACGCACACACACCTGAGAGGCACCCATGCGGGGTTCTTCCTGTGAAGAATGTGGTGGGGGGGTTAAAAGGTGTAACTGGAGGAATTTGGTAGAAGCAGGCAGGAGGAGGAAGGTGGGATGGGGAGATATGAGGGGAAGGGGGGGGGTGGTGGTGGCTGTAAAAACAGCATCTGATTGATTTAGCAAATGGAGCGCCACAAGGTCCCTCTTTGAGGCTTTTTTCACCCAACACACACACACACACACACACACACAGACACACACACACTGACACACTGCTTAGCTTGACATGTCTCGGCTGGGATTCTCATCTTTCAGAATAAGAGCTGAAACAGAGTTGTGTTTAAGTGTGTGTGTGAGTATGTTTTTGTGTCTTTGCCACACACAGTCAGAGGGACAGGGTGAAATAAATCAGTGACCTGCAGTGTTTGCTCAGCGCTTTGAGTAAATCACCACGGCGTCGCTATCAGTAGATACCGGGCCCTTGACTAAACTGTCCTTATTGAATTAGAGCTGTATACAAAGCCCCCGTCAGCTGACTGTATACCAGAGAGGGGACCGCTCCAAGAAAAACACCCCGGTTATAGCACCTCTGGAAAGAATGGAGAGTGGCCGTGTTTGTTAGGAATAAATCAACAGAGGCTGGTTTAATTCCTGCAGAAGTTTTATTTATCTTTCATTTCACTGCGCCACTCATGACACATTTCTCCACTTTGTTTTCCCCCTGCTCCCTTCAGTCTCATTTTAGTTTTCCTCAGCTACAAATCTGAAATGGCAGCATCCCCCCCCCCCCCCCCCCGCTGACATTATTTTTTTCCGGCCTCTTAAGAGCAGAGTTTAGCCGTTTCCTCCCGAACCCAAACTGGATATCTTTCTTTGAAACCCTATAGGATGGACACCTCTCAACTTTGACCTCTTGGCCAGGCCTCCGGGCCGCTCAGGAGGAGGGGGGGGGGGTGGGGTTTAGGAGGTCAGAGGTCACATGAGTGTCTGTGCTGTGCAGACTGAGAGTCTGCGGGACACAGTCGCAGCACATGGCCCCAGTAATCCCACAGAATCTGAACCCAGTCCTGGTGTAATGTTTGACAGGATTAATGACACCTCCTCCAAAGTTACAGACGCCACTTTCAGGCTTACCCAAAAGTGACGTGAACTGACAGAAAACAGAAAATCAGATAAACTTCAAGGAAATCATGTTATTAGAAGCACTGGGAAATATATGACTTAATGGAGGTTTTCCTTCAAAGACATTGATTTGGGAATGTGGTTAAGACACAAAGGGGGAATTTGGAGCGACGCCCACTAAGCAGTTTATTATTGCTCCGTTTATTGTGGTCGTCTCGCTCTAAATGTGTCGTTAGATGTGATTTACACTGTGTATTAAAGATGATGAAAGAATGGCGACAGCGCTGACTTCCCCCTCGCCTGTGTGTGTTTTTCAGAGCTGCGGGACTTCGAGCCCGACGACCAGCACGACATCGAGGTGGACGAAGGCAACACGGCGGTCATCGAGTGTCACCTCCCCGAGAGCCAGCCCAAAGCGCAGGTCCGATACAGCGTCAAACAGGAGTGGCTGGAGACTTCCAAAGGTACCGGATCGTCGGCAATCTGTCCCCACTTCCCTCTCAATTCTCATACTATCTTCATAGTTTACTGGAATGCCATAATCCTGCTATCAGGCCCATTATAAAAGCAGCGATAAGGGCATTATCTGGACAATGTTGAAACATGGGAATCCAGTTGTTTATTTGTTCAAACTATTTAGAAGAAAAGCTCCAGTGGTTTGTGGCTGGTATGCTGATGATGCCTGGGAGCTGTAGGTACTGATATCTGCAGCTTATCTGTGAGGAAATGAAAACCACATTGACGGGCACTCAGTGATTGGGGCTCAGACTCCAGGGCGCCATCTTGTGGTTTCCGCTGACAGTACTAACGCTTGAGTGGCACACTACTTATACAAGAGTTTCACAATATGGACTCAATTGTTCTGCGGTTCCTCTTTGTGTTTGTCATATTTTCTTGCATGTATTTCCACATAGAAATTCCTTTCTAGTGAACAGAAGTATGATGAATATAATTACACGTTATAGTACATTGCTTTCCCAGCTGTTAATCCTCCTCACCACCCTGCATTTTTGTGTGTACAATATTTTATTGTATTGTTTTCTTTGCAATTGTGAGATATATAAATACAGATCCTGAAGAATTACAAAACACCCTCAACACCAGGCCAAGACACACTTAAGCATTTGATGTAACGGCTGCTTTAACGATTAGTATCCATTATCAAAACAGTTGGTAATTTCTCTTTTTAGGGAAAGAACAATTTGCAGAAAGACAATCATTCAGGATGATTGTTACAGACCATTTTCCTGATATAAATAGCTGTAATCATGCATTTTAGCGCATTGCGGGATTATTATGGACGTTTTAGTCGTGCTTACTTTTGGTTTTACTTCAGATAAAGTGATAGAAATTATATATAAAACGTCCTATAAAATTATCTCATTACAATGTTTCCCATCATACTGCAATTTTCTTTTCTGCACAGTCGCTTCTTAGCACAGCGTCAGAATGCAAAATTGGATCCTAACGTTGTATTTAATTAAAGTGTTTGCTCATCTGACATCAGGTTTGTTTATTTCTGCAGGGAACTACCTCATCATGCCGTCAGGGAACCTGCAGATCGCCAACGCCACTCGGGACGATGAGGGGTCGTACAAGTGTGCCGCCTACAACCCCGTCACTCAGGAAATCAAAACATCGTCCTCCACCGACCGCCTGCGTATACGCCGTGAGTCTCACCTCCAACAAGGTTTTTTTTTACTAACATTACAAGTCAAGGGTCATACTGCATCATTATCGGAGAGCTTGTAACCGTCACTGTAGACACATCTGGTAAACACTTGTGACTTCTATCCTCTTATCTCTGCCTTTGAAGATGCAGAAACATAAATCGTTCAGGATCAAAGAGTTTGGACTTCACATTGTGATTTTAAATCCTTTGTATTCTGGATGTGTTAAGATTACCCTACGTTTGTCCTCCTAAGTCCTACAATTGGTGACTCTGTAAAGCACACTGAGACAATCGTGTTTTGTGATATTGGGCTATATAAATAAACTTTGATTTGATGTAATTAACTCCACATAATGCATACAGGAAAGACGCCTTCACCTCATATTGATAAAGTATTCATAGAAATAAGAAAGATAAGATAGGACTCTATTCAACCCGAAGGAAATTGTTGTGCCAGTTACAAAAATACAATAAACACAGCAGCACAATAATAATAAAACTGTACAGTAACAGTGCAGTAAAAAGAGCCATTCAATAACTACAGAAAAAACATAGATGGTCACATAATTAATGTCAATATTCATACCTTTCGTCCTCATATTTCCCAGGCTCCACCTCCGAAGCGGCTCGCATCATTTACCCCCCGGCCTCTCGCTCCATCATGGTGACTAAAGGCCAGCGGCTGGTGTTGGAGTGTGTGGCCAGCGGCATCCCCACCCCCCATGTCATATGGGCCAAAGACGGGCAGGAGCTGCGTTCCCATAACAACACGCGCTTCCTGCTCAGCAACCTGCTGATCGACACGGTGGGCGAGGCCGACTCGGGCACCTACATCTGCAGAGCGGACAACGGCATGGGCTCCGACAGCTCTGCCACGGTGCTCTACGACGTGCAAGTGTTCGGTGAGTGGAGTGAAAGCTTTATTAGGGAATGGAGTTTATGAATTTGCCTTTTTGTCCCGGTTAATAGACAAATTGCAAAGTTGTTGTTGCAATGAGATTAAATAACCTCTTATTACGACAGAAATATAAAAAAACGTATATATATGTGTGTGTGTGTGTGTGTGTGTGTGTGAGCAGCATGTAAGCTTGGTGTTGTGTAAGAGAGTTTGTGGAGACAGAGCGCTCTATTCTGCAGCTGATTGAGTGTGTCTAGGTTATGGATGGCTGTTTTTACAGTGATTTTCTTTGTTAGTATATGTGTGTGTGTGTGTGTGTGTGTGTGTGTGTGTTGAGGGCTTGTCTCTCTGCAGCTGGCTCTAATTAAAGCCAGAGAGCTGCTGTAATGAGTTCTGTCTTTCCCTGATTCACAAGCAGCCAACCATCAACTCCCCGGCCGGGCCCGCCGGCATGGCTCTATACCCCTCTGTCACACACACGCACACACACACACACACACACACACACATACACATACACATACACACCTGCATGCATGATTGGGATTTCATGCACACACATGCTCAAACACGTGATATTGTTTTAAGTCAAAAAGTAGTCGTGGAAAAAATCTGTTTCTGTTCCCATTTGGCCCCTCTGCCACCAAATACACACACTTACTGGACATAAAATACACACTGTTTTCACACACATGTAAATATATCTGATATGTATACATGACCAAATATGTATATATGTTTGATCCATTTCTTATTTTATAGTTATTTTTTTATTTGTATCTTTGATTTTATCCTTAACGGGCCGTCTCCACGGCAGCGTTAAAAAAATCTTGGAGGTGGGCGTATCTGAAGCTTGGGGATTTTTTTGCGATCAACCAATCACATGAATCTCCCGCCCGCGACATACGAAGCCAAAAAGCCCGAAGTAAAATGGATATAAACTCCCCAAAACAGGCGAAAACATACCACTGTCTCTGCCACCTCCCTCCATGCCTGGCTCCTCCGGTTTATATCCCGGTAGGTCTGGTCATAAAGCACCGGGTGATTAATTCGCTACCGCTAATTTCTCCTCCATTTTTTGGAATATGAGGAAATGATCTGCGGTATGTCTCTCCCAGCATACACGCCGTTTGATTGGCTAGAGCTTGAACTGTCAGATTTGCGTACACGGGATTTGATTGGCTGACGCTTCCTCCTCAGCTTCAAAAGTTGAACATTGTTCAACTTTGGATCTTGAAAATCCTGAGAATCTCCGCTCGCCTGCCCACAATGCATTTCGGCGAAAGCGAAAAAAAAGTGACGTCACCCCATTCAAAGTGAATGGGCAGAAGCGTTTCAAGATTTTTTAACGCTGCCGTGGAGACGGCCCGTAATTGTATTCATCTGTGCTGTCCTGTTTTTCATCCTTATCCTGTTGCTGTTAAACTACTGAATTTTCCCACGGGGGTTAATAAAGCCCTACCCCTGCCCTATGAACAGCTACAAATCCAAGCTACTTTTTAAGTTTTGAACCAGCCACTAACTCCCCCCTCCCCCCTGCAGAGCCCCCCCAGGTGACGGTGGAGCTGCTCCAGCAGGAGGTGGTGTTCGGGGAGACGGTGCGTTTCTCCTGCAAGGCTCGCGGTAAACCCACCCCCTCGGTGATGTGGCTTCACAACGCCCGGCCCCTCGCCCCGTCTCCCCGCCACCGCCAAACCGCCAAGATGCTGCGCGTCTTCAACGTGGGCCCCCAGGACGACGGGCTGTACCAATGCATGGCCGAGAACCAGGTGGGCAGCTCCCAAGCCTCCACGCGCCTCATCACTGTATCAACTGGTACGTCAGATCATTTGTAATCTGGGGCCCTTTTTTTCAAATTTCCCAATCATTCCTGATTAAACTTTTGCATTTTGGAGGGGTCCCAACACTGGACGGGTTGTCACAGCGACATTTATTGTTTATTATTAACATTTTTGTTTTAGCTGACTGGTTTTCTATTTATTTATTTGTTTGTTTGTCTGTTTTTGTATGTCTGTTTGTCTTCTGTCTGTGTGGAATTTTGTTTGCCTTGGTGTTGAGCAGTATTTACATTGTTACTCTACCTATTCTTCTATAAAGGGAAGATTTGTTTACCTACTTTTGATACACGCTCTGATAGAATAACTGTATGCTGTTGAAAAAACCCAATAAACTAATTTTTTTATGTCTTAAGATTTTCATTTACTAGATTCTTCCATTGTCGTTTCTTTCTTTTAGGAATTACATCCAGGGGGAAGCTGCCCACTATCTACAAGCCTGTCAGCCCCGATAAGGTGCTTAAAGAGCAGGCTCCTGTGAGGCCTGGGCCTTCGGGGGCCATGTTGCCTCTCGACTGCTCTGAGCTGCCGGGACAGATCCTCCCAGCCGACGCTCCCATCATCCTCAGCCAGCCCCGCACAGGCAAGGCTGATTACTACGAGCTCACCTGGAGGCCGAGGCACGAGAGAGGAGTCCCTGTGCTGGAGTACATGGTCAAATACAGAAAGGTACTGCAGTCACACCACTGTGTTCTAATTTAATATCAACAATGATACTTGTAGGAGCCAAAATGCTAAGCTAGCCTCTCTCTCTCTCTCTCTCTCTCTCAGGTGGGAGTCCCTCTGATGGAGTGGACCTCCAGCTGTATATCAGGCGCTCTCCATAAGCTGACTCTGGCCAAGCTGCAGCCGGACAGCCTGTACGAGGTGGAGATGGCCGCCAAAAACTGTGCTGGTCTGGGACAACCTGCCATGATGACCTTCAGAACTGGCAAAGGTAAAAACGCTGTCATTAGCATAGTCATTGAGAGCAAGTTAGAAGCGTACATTAGCATTTAGCCAAGCCAAGTACAGCCGGCCTCTGGGTATGAAAAGAGAAGACAATGCAGTAGTGAATGCTCTGTTATATGGTCAAACCCACTGGTTGCAAAGAGAAATCTTTAAAAAATGCTTCTCACTTGATTTATTACCTAACCAAACATTTTCAATTCATTTTTGTTTAGTAAAATATAGGAGGTTGTTAAAATGACATTCTGCCTTAGAGGAGACTTCAAAACATGTTACGTTGCTCAAAAGACGATTTCTTTGTTTCGTCTAACTGGTGTTTTTTATCTTCAGGTCGCAGAGGTCAAATGGACCCTCCAAAAACTCCTGCTGTTCCTTCACCAAGCCTCTCTCGTAAGTGTACCTCATAGGGTCCATTTGCAAACTCTTTCTCCTACTAACCTTACTAAAATAACTGTAACATGCTATGCAAAACTTCTAACCCTTCTCCTTTTGACTAACTTCTCAATCTCTTTTTCCTTTCTGTCCCTGAAGGATGAGCTCTCAGTAAGTGCTTAACATAGTTTTTCCTCCACCGTCATATTTAAAGAATGTTGTGTGAGAGTGTATGTCCTCTATCTGACTCCGTCCCTCCTCCTCTGCAGCTCCTGAAGCCCCGGACAAGCCCACAGTCTCCACTGCAACGGAAACGTCGGCGTACGTGACTTGGATTCCTCGTGGTAACCGCGGCTTTCCCATCCAGTCGTTTCGGGTGGAGTACAAGAAGGTGAAGAAGGCTGGAGAAGACTGGGTGACTGCGGTGGAAAACATCCCCCCATCTCGCCTCTCTGTGGAGATCACGGAGCTGGAGAAAGGTTGGCCATCTCCTTTAACTTATTATTATTCACAGTTGTTTGTCTTGACTTGATGGAGGCGGGGGCGGGGGCGGGGAAGAAGATGCCGTAACATATAATTACAACGCTGATGTCCTTCATAATTACATTCCCACGGCCTGTAAATTCATCAGCATAATGAGTGTTGTTACAGTCATTTCAGTAATTGCTGCCATCAATCACAACCAGATCGCACAAAAGGAAAACACGATGTGATGTGAAGACAAACATCATCAGTCTGCACAAAATAGACCCCATTTCTAGACGCCGTGTTCCCCCCCAGAGACGCATTAATAATGGCTATCCCTCTCCCTGTAGGTACCTCCTATAAGTTCAGAGTTGTGGCGGTGAATGTAATCGGTTCCAGTCCTCCCAGTGCGCCCTCCAAGGCCTACACGGTGGTGGGGGGGAGGACCCATGAACGCCCTGTTGATGGACCCTACATCACATACAATGAAGCCATCAATGAGACCACCATCATTCTCAAGTGGACGGTGAGTGACAGACAGATAGATAGATAGATAGATAGACAGATAGATAGATAGTTAGATAGATAGACAGATAGACAGATAGACATATAGATAGATAGATAGACAGATAGATAGATAGACAGACAGATAGATAGATAGATAGACAGACAGATAGATAGACAGATAGACAGATAGATAGATAGACAGACAGATAGATAGACAGATAGACAGATAGATAGATAGATAGATAGATAGATAGACAGATAGATAGATAGACAGACAGATAGATAGACAGATAGACATATAGATAGATAGATAGACAGATAGATAGATAGATAGATAGATAGATAGACAGATAGACGGATAGACGGATAGATAGACAGATAGACAGATAGATAGATAGACAAATGAAATTATTTTGTCCCAGCAGCAGTGTTGTCAAGCATTACACATGAGTTAAAGAATAGAATGATACAAATATAATACAAATGTACATTAACAGCAAATATATACATATTATATCTATATATTCACAGTAGAAAATACATGTATCACTAGATTATCTACATAATACACAATATAGAGAAAATATTGAATACATTTGAGTACAACTCTACTAAGCAACATGTATATACTACAGAAACCTATAGACATTGGGTAATATATACCACAACAATTGTGCAAATTGTTGTGGTATATAGAAAAGGAGACTCTTAACAATGTGTTTTTATTTATCAGGATACACAGTGTTTGTTATTGCAGTTTATTTCCAGTTCATTGTGATTGCAACATGATTTACCCCCCCCCCTCGACAGTACACTCCCGTAAACAACACGCCCATCTACGGTTTCTACATCTACTACCGGCCGACGGACAGCGACAACGACAGCGACTACAAGAAGGACGTGGTGGAGGGGGACAGATACTGGCACTCCATCGCCGACCTGCAGCCGGAGACCGCCTACGACATCAAGATGCAGAGCTTCAACGAGAAGGGCGAGAGCGAGTTCGGCAACGTGGTGATCCTGGAGACCAAAGGTGGGGTCCTGGTTTACTGGGGGGAGATTTCACTGCAACACACACTAGCTAATATCTGTTCCTGAGTCACCATTAACGTACTGTTTTCTCCAGTCTTTAAACACTGCCAGAGCCCAAACCCTGTTCCCATTAGTGTTCACTTCCTGTTTTATTGGGGGGAGATTTCACTGCAACACACGATATATTATCAGTTCCTGTATCATCATTCCCGTACTGTTGTTCCCAGTCTTTAAACACTGCCAGAGACCAAACCCTGTTCCTGTTAGTGTTCACTTCCTGTCTGTCTTCTTCTGTCGATTTATTTGACATCCAACTGTGTCTTTTAAGCGTCTTTCCTTCTCTCCCATGATCCTCCAAGCAACGGTCATTATTTTGCTTAGCAACGGTGTGTTATCGAATATTAACAACCTCTGAAATATCCAAATGGTCCAATCACAATCAAGTATTCAACCAAGCCGTGTAATAACACAGTATACAGTAATTTGTCTACTCTACGATATTTTATTTTACTTTCTTATTCTATTAATATGTACATACGTATTTTGCTTAATCTTGCAAATTACTTGTACTATTGCACTATTTTATTTATTTTACTTTTGTTATTGTATGTTTCATTATTCGAGGAGCCTGAGACTCAAGATTTTCGTTTCCAAAACTTAGCTGTAGCTGTTTTGAATATAACAAAGCCTACTATCTTCAAACTAATTCCAAGCTGTCTTTTTTTTTTTAAAACCGTTTCTCCATCTTCTTCTTGTCCCCTCAGCTCGTCCTCATCACCACCGCCCGCCCCCCTCAGAGTCCCCCGACCACCCGATGGGTCCCCCCAGCGGCCTGGTGCCTCGGCCCGGAGACCTCCCCTACCTCATAGTTGGTATAGTCCTGGGAGCCTTCGTCTTCATCATCGTCGCCTTCATCCCCTTCTGCCTCTGGAGGGCGTGGGCCAAACAGAGTGAGTGCTCTTCTCAGGTCTTTTTTTAGTCATTTATATATTTATATATTTACTAGTTCTGTCACACGTTAAGTGTAAGGCTCGCTGAGACATGGATTCTTTAGCTAAGCGTCGAATGTTCGGACTTATAATAAGTAAATTATGAACTAGCCAATAAGTAAAACAAAAAATGATATTACTAATTTGTCATGCATTTCTTTATTAGAATACCAAATATGTTTTCGTTTTATCTTCTTCCACAATACAACGAAATGAATCAAAGATTATAATTGTGATTTAAACCACCAGTTTTTACCTCTGCATCTGTGTAATTTATTTTTCTTTGCGTTTATTTCAGAGCAAATGTCGGACCTGTGTTTCCCCGCGGTGGCGGCCCCCGGGTCGTCCTGTCAGTACACCATGGTTCCCCTGCAGGGCCTCGCTCTGGTTGGCCACTGCCCTCTGGACAGTCGCATGACCGCACCACATGGGGTCTACCCGGCTAACGGGGAATGCATCGGGAACGGCAAACTTCACCACAACACACACTGCCTGCCAGGCCTGCAGCAGGTACATAACAGCCCATTAAACTGTATGTTGTTAATGAGCTCTTCATGTTATGGGTGGAATATTTCATTTATATGTTTGTGTGTGTTTTGCAGGACTGTGACATGGAGTGTGACACGCTGTTACCACAGATGGGGTCTAACGGACATCTGCCTGTTTACCTCTACTCCAACAGGTGCGTTTTCATACAACACTCATATATACAGTATGTACTGAAATGTGCTTGTGGGTTATTATGAAATATTTGATTAAAAATGTGAATTATACACATTTTTGGTCACTGACTATTAATCTAAAGACTTTGTTCATGTGCAATCAAATAATATTTGATTGTATTAAAATGTTGACTGAGTTAAATCATATATTTGTAGTAAAAGAAATGCCAACCTAGCTTTTCTATAAACACCTTATTTCTTTCGTTCCTCAGAGGTCCAGACCATCATGAACATAGTTGCTGTCCTGCAGATGACTCCACTCTGCAGCTCCTCGACTCTTCCCATCAGCCCCTGGGTTCTCAGGAGCTGGGAGGAGATGGAGACTTTTATGTTGAAGATGAAGCCGAGGATGACGTCAATTACAGTACGAGTGGACTCTTACCTTTGTCGATCTAACAACATCTTTTAACCAATGTCTTGCATGTGTTTATCCTCATTTTTTGAACACCACAATCACATATTTCTGACCCGCTTTTTTACCCTCTTTTTTTTTCTGCAGAGCCAGCCTCCTTTCCTCTTCTCTCTCTGGAAGACGAAGGGATTTTCACCACGCCGTCTTCAGCGGCCACGACACCGCAATCCCAGGACAACACCACGATACAGGAAGTGAACATCCTCCCAAATGAAGCCTCCCCCGAGGGCGAAGGGACAGCCAACACAACAGATGCATAAAGAGACTGTTCAGCAGAAGAAAACAAGAGAAAATATTTATTTTTGTATCACAGATATTTATATATTTATGCTTTTGTACATAGTCTCTGGTTATACTGTATATAAGGTTATTTTCACATTGAAAAAAAGGCTCTTGCTGATCTGTTTCTGCGTTTCCTGGGGAGGGAAATATGTTTTTATTCCTTGTGTGAAGATCAGCCTTAAGTCTGCAGAGGATTCCTCGCAGCTCAGCACTTCATGTCTCCTTTCCTCGCACCATTCCTCCCTTTCCTCCATCCTTAGATAACTCGCTTTAAAGGGACCATTGGAACCAGTCTCACGCTGTAATTATAAGGCGCTTCATCGCTTCTGTTTCTATAGCAATAACCCATGTATTATGCATTGTTCATCATTAACAACCTATTAACAAGTGTATGCAACATAAGTCTGTTTCAGTAGTGTACAAGAGATTATATATTGTATAGTTATTTATTTTTTTAAATCACTGAATGGGAGAGATTCTGGAAAAATATCTTTAACTCTTAAAGTCATCGATAAGCTGAACTTGATACTGCAACCACGTCTGTGTTTACTCATTAGCTGGTTACCAAATGACGGCCAGGTGAGGGCTGTGACAGGTGTGTCAGTATTATTCCTCCTCACAGGTCCAAGTATTAGTCTTTGCCAGAGACATCTGCAATCGAAATGAAGGAGATCCTGAATCTACGTCCCTTTATCAGTGTGGCCGCTCTGTGGTTGCACATGCTGGAGCACTATTGCATGTAAATAAAAGCTTATAAAATTGACAAAGACTTTGGTGCATCCTTTCAATCTTGGTACAATTTCAGTATGCCCACTGTGGGGGAAACTTCTGAAGCAATAGGAGTCAGGACTCAGAGAGACACGAGGAGAGCTTGAGCTTTGATGGCAAACACTGACGGTTTATTTGGAGCTTCGGCCGGAGAATTCACAAGACAAGTCACGGGCCACGGTTTGACCACACGGTAGAGATGCCACAATCAATTCTGAAGAACCCTCCTGTAGCTCCAGGTTTGAACTAGTTCCGAGTGTAATAATCAACATTCTTTATCAGTGAGACTAAACCAATATGGACCCTGAATCTAACTAGAGCTGTCGTCCATAGGAAAGAATGTGCGCCAGGGAACCTACGTCCCTGAACAGTAAACTACCTCATGGCGGCTTGTGCTCGGTCATAGACTGGCAACAACAATGCGCCCAAGCTGCCCCTCCTTAAGAGAGATAGCAGCGATACCCAAGGCCGTAGAACTAGCCTATGCCATGAGAAAGGAGACAGTGAAAAGAGAAAATTATGAACTGTGTCGAAGGGTGAATACCTAAGTAAATTATTCCCCAGCCCACCCATTCTGCTTTTTGGGGTATTTACCTTTCCTGTAGTGTGTTATATAGATTTGTGGATGTAAATAGTTTGCAAAGGCTAAAAAGTGTGTTATCACTAATGATAATGTGCACAATCACTAGTGTTAAGGTGAGAATGTATGTGGGCTATTGTCGAGGAAACGTGTTATCCCTAGTGTTAAGGTAAAAAATAACGTGTGCTAAATCGGGAAAATCCACGTGTGTGTTATTACTAATGTTAAAGGAGCCCTATTTGATCCTTTTTTCAGGTTCATATGTTTCTGGGTTGAAAAGAGGTGCTGCAGCACAGGCAGTATGAGACAAAGAGCTTTTTGAACATTAAAGCATGGAGACATGTCACAGGAGAGACACTACATACTGATATGATGCCTTAAAAAATTGTGATTCGAAAATTCTACGCTTAGCTATGTTTTACAGTAAAACAAATCATTTGCTGTGTAATTTCCTTCTACAGATGTGGCAAGTTAAGTTTAAAATCAACTCTTGGTAGAGTCAAGTCACCACGACAACCACTAATCTCCATTGTGTCTCACTGGTGGATTTAAAAACAACCTCCCAGAGCTACAACAAACTAAAGTCAGTGACAGAGTTCAGGTGCCCTCTAGTGGAAGAATAAACACACACTGTTCTTCAGTTGGCATCAAATACAAATGTATTCTTATAAACTTTATTAATCAATCTTGTATTTACAAATACATACATAATCTAGCAATTCTGATATGAAACATTGTTATTTACAAAATAGCTCTTGGGGAAAAAAAACATTCTGTACAATACAACCTGATATAAGTTAGTAAATTACATCGGTGGGTAACTGCAGGTTTCTTACCGACCCAGAAACATTCAATTCATTAAATGTAATGTTTTAATACCAAACAGTCAGTTTAACCAACAAAGTTTTTGAAATATTACAACTTATAACTTCGGCATCATACATATGCCAAAAAATTGAGATTGTGAACATGTAAACAATCAGACGGACATGGTGTCTTCAGCACCGCTTTGTGAACGTTTAAAAAGGAACATATCTTGCAGAACATGTTGACAGAAAGCAGCAGAGTCTCCTCACACGGCCGAGCTGCCGTCGTGGCCCAGGATGTGGCTGATGTTGTGCGCCGGGCGGTTCGGCTGCTTCCCGGAGTCTGAAGCCGAGGTGTTGGAGAGAGACAGCAGGGGAGACATGGGCATGGCCGAGCCGTCAGTGGGCATCCCGGTGGCGATTTCAGGGAACAGCGAGGTGAGGCTGAAGTTGGAAATGTGCGGGGTGATCCCAGAGGAGTTGGCGATGGGCATAGGAGGCATATCAGGAAGCAAGGGGAAGCTGGCCTGCCCGAAACCAACGGGGCGAGGCGGCGAGAGGATGGAGCCGAAGCGGTTGTTGAGCGGAGCGGAGCTGCCCTTATCTGCACCCGGGCTGGTAAACATCTGGTTGGGAAAGTACTGAAGGGTGACGTCACTGGGGAGGCTGGGGTGAGCGGCTGGAGAGTAAGAAGGGTAGAAGGAGGGTAAGGTGTTCTGAGGCTCCACGGGGAGGAGGGAGGGAGTTCGGGAGGAGTTGGGCTGGCTGACGGGAGGGATGAAGGTGGAGTTGGCGTTAATGGAAGGCGGGGGATTCATGCCTCCTTCTGGAATAAAGGGGAAACCAAAGTTCTGTGAGAGGTGTTGGTCAGGAACCAGGTTGTTGTCGCCGGGAACCTGAGCGCCGTCTGCCATAAAGCGGACGATAGTGCTGCGCCTCCCCTCCCCTCCAGACTGCGGCCTGCCCAGCAGCACCCCCCCGCCCGAGGGGAGGGGCAGGTGGCCCTCAGGCTCAAAGGGGTTGCTGTGCCTCAGAGCTCCCGATCGGGGCCGGTCCCCAGGTCTTAGCTTTGTAGGTTGAGAGTCTCTGTTTAAGTGGCGGGAGTGCTGGCTGACAGCAGAGGGGGGTCTGGAGGGTGCAGAGGAGCGGCCTGGCTCAGAGCTGCTGTGAGGGGGGGGAGGGTGGGGGAGGCCTGGGCGCACACCTCCATGCATATTACTGCTGACCTGAGATATGTGGCCCTTGTTGCCCTCTCCGAGCCGCATGGCCTTCTGAGTCTGGGGGACGCTGGGGCTTTTGGCCTGGATGTCTCCTGCCGAGCTGACGCAGCTGTACTCCATGCTGACGGGGGGGCAGCACTGCACTCGCTGGTGGTTGCTCTGCTCGGGCAGGTGGGGGGACAGGAGGCTCTGCATGAAGCTCTGGTGACACACTTCCTGTCCGACCTGCACGCCCTGTGAGCCGGGATGAGCGGCACTGTAGCGGTTCCTGCCGTCTGATTGAGGGCCGACGCCCATCCTGAAGCCGCCCTGCTGCTGCCCCTGAGGGCCCCTCTGGGACGAGGGACCTGACTTAGGCACCATGTCACTCCCACGGGACACCTGGACCTCAAACCCACCCAGCTGATGTCCCCCTCCTCCCATAGCTTTGAAAGGCGGACACTCAGAGACCCTCTGAACATCGGCTGATCCCGGATGCTCAGCAGTGAGGCGGTTCTGTGGGTTGTGAGAGATGTTGGTCTTCCCCCGTGACGAGTCCAGGTAGCCGCGCAGGTCCGGCTGCTGGAGCCCCATGCGTTGCTGCTGCTGCTGCTCCCCACTGCTGGAGGTTTTACCGATGAGCGCCTCCGCAGAGTAGCTGGAGACGCGGTGGCGCTCTTGCCGGGACGGAGCGCAGGACGGGTCGGAGGAGGGGCGGGACACCGAGTTACTGGGAGACGGGATGAGCTGCTGCTCCAGAGTCCTTGTGCTCATCATCCTCTGCATTGCATTATGGTCCTGACCAGGCTGAGGGAGGAACAAAGTACAAAGAAAAGTCTTATTAGATATAACTTATCATCGATCTTTATCAACATATTCTCCCAACGGTTCCGAAGGATGTATATCTTACCACTGACAAGATAAAATAATTGTAATCATTTTGAACTGAAGTTATTTATTATAATATATCATGATTTTTCATTCTTATCTCAACTGCAGCTATGAGCGCTGGGCCGCATTTTTTTTAATGCAAGGCCCAGGACAGAGAAAAAGCTCCTACGCAAGCAACTTCAGGATTATTTTATGCTGTGGCAGAGTGAATGTGATCCGCTGCGGTGGCTTACTACAACAAAGCATTTCAAATGTACCAACCAGTCCAAAAAATATGAGCATTCCTGTCTTGATTTAACCCATTTGAGTGATTTGACTAATACAGTTTGAGCGCTGAACATGCCAGTTGCATACTCTACTGACACTACTATGATCCCATCCTATCAAATCAAACTGTCTTTGCATCAACCATGTGACACCCACCTTGAGGTGCTCCTGCGGGGCCAGGTGTCCGCTGTGGTGGCCCCTGGATCCTGCAGCCTCACAGCTCTTCTCCTGGTGTCTGAAGTGCTGCTGCTGCTGCTGCTGCTGGATCTGCTGCTGGAGGTGCTGCTGGTGTCTGGAGTGAGAGCTCTGCTGCTGCTGGATCTGCTGCTGCTGCTGCTGCTGCTGCTGCTGCTGCTGTTGTTGTTGTTGTTGTTGTTGCTGCGTCTGCTGTTGGTGTGTCTGCTGTTGGTGCTGTTGGTGCTGAGACTGTTGGTGTTGCGTGGGCTGTTGATGCTGTTGGTGTGACTGTTGTTGGTGCTGCTGCTGTGTGTGTTGTTGGTGCTGTTGTTGTTGGTGTGAGTGCTGCTGAACTCCAGACTTCTCCAGGTGGTGGGGCTTCTGCTGCAGGTTAGCAGATGTTTGACTTCCTCTGACAGGCCCCCGCTTCTTCTGCACATGCTGCTCCTGCTGCTGCTGCTGGAGCGCCCTCTGGTGGAGGGGGTGTCGCTGTGCGGGGTCCGGCTGGGTCAGGTGGTGCTGCAGATGGTACAGGTGGTGTCTCTGCTGCTCTTGCTGCTGCTGTTTCATGTACAGGTTTCCTCCCAGGTGCTGGCCGGGCTGGGTGTGCTGAGGGTGACCCTGAGGCAGGTGGAGCACCCCCGGCTGGTTCTGCTCTTGAGGAGCGCAGTGGCCCTCCGAGGGCCGAACCACGGGGCTCATGAAGGAGTTTGTGGAGAAGAGAGGGCCTCCACTTTCTGGGTTAATCCTTGTCATGATGGATGAGGATGTGGGGGGAATCTGTCCCACCATCATCTGGCTGTGGTCCGGCACTTTGACATCCATATGGCTGACGGTGGGAGCAGACAAAGGGCAAGGCTTGGGCCGTTTCCCGGTGTTCAGCATCGCCTCCTCCTGGGCCTGCCGCTTGGAGATGATCTTCGCTTGGCGCTCGCCGACCCCGACTCCGGCCCTCATTAACGGCGTCTTTAAGGGGGTGAACTCGTTCAGCTGGGCTGCGCCTGAGCAGGGGGAGAGGGCGTTGTTCAGGGGTTGGGATATGTGGGTTCCTACGGGGGACGGGACCGAGCCCTGTGGGCCAGCGAGACTCGGGGAGGCGGGGTACGGCTGCTGAGCTGAGCTGGGCCGGATCAGGTTGTTGACGCTGAGGCTGGTGCCGCTCTGTGAGGAGCTCTGAGGCTGGACCTGGGGGAGGGACTGGCCGTATGAGATGTTTTGCTGATGTCTGCTCACATTGGACCCCTCCCCAGCCTGACCCCTGACAGATACAGCTGGTTTAACTGAGTCCATGGGTTTAGCCGCTTTTTCCTGCTGTCCAGTTGAGCTCCTTTCTTTACTGCTAGACACTGCTGGGGTTTTCGGGGGCTCCCATGTGGCTGTGGGGGGGTTTGTTGACGCCGTGTTGACTGAGCAGTTTACAGTGCGCCGCCCAGGACTGTCCTGCTCGAGCATCGCCAAGGCCAGCATTTCTGCCTGCTCCGAAGTGAAGGTGAATGTTCCGAACGAGCTAGAAGACCCACTTATAGTGTGACCCTGGGGGAGCATGGATGCCACGGAGAATCCTCTGCCTCCCCCGGCCCCTGCAGACATGGGGGAGTCGGTCTGTCTGCTGGGGTGCTCTATCGCTTGATCGTCAAGGTTAGTGTACACCTGCTGAGATGAGGGGAAATCCTTACGAGAGGAGAGGACAGAAGTCGCTGCAACGAAGCCGTCTTTTTCAGCTCTCTCTACCGGAGCCTCTCGGTCTCTTCTAGCAGGCTGGGGGGGTTTGACTTCAGCTGGATTGCAGTGGGAGGGGTTGTGCATATTCACGTCAGTCTGAGCTCGACTGGTGGAGACCCTTTTTCTAAACTCTGAGCTTGTTGTAGGAGCTGTGACAGAGCTGTGGGCTGCAGAATAAGTTAGCAGTGCAGGTGAGGACAGCGCTGCAGTTGACACAGAGGCTGAGGAGATGGGCTGAGACTGAGCTTTAGAGCAGGGCAAAGGATCTTGGGTATTCGACACCTGGGGACGACTTACTGAAGTGGGTTGGGCAGCCTGATATAAAGATACTGGTGCAGTTGAAGTGGTGGTGCAGACTGGAGTCAGACATGCAGTAGAAACAGTGGGGGGAGTATAAAGTGTCTCAGTGGCCCCTGCAGAGCTGACCACACATTTGCTCTGTTTGGAAACAGCAATGGTGGCGGCTGACTTGTTTTGTGTTGTGCAGGCGGCTGAACTGGAGGTCGGCTGTTTGACCTCTGGAGCTGAGAGTTTGGTTACAGGTGAGCTGTTGCTAGAAACAGCTGGTTTACTCTCAATGGCAACTGCTGGCTTAACCAATGTAGCATTAGCAATTGTAACAGTAGTAACACTAGTGTCAGTGTGACTGAATACGTCTGTCTGAGGCGAACTGACAGGGGTTTTGCTCTGTGCATTGGATTGAGTTGACTCACTAGATGAACACACAACCAATATCTGAGTGTCTTGTGTCATAGTTGCTTTCCCTGCAGCTTCTCTACTGTCTGTGGTTGTGACAGCTGTGGTGCAGGTGGGGGGAATGTCTGTGACTTTTACAGTGGAAGCTGACTTCAAACCTTGAGATGCTGAAACTTGAACATCCTGACTATCTCCTGCAGCAACCACTGGCTTGGCTGAAACAGCAGCAGCAGGCGGTGCTGCAGTAAGCTCTTTTTTCTTGGCTGGTTTAGTCCTTTTAGCCGTTGCCCTTTTTGTGTTTGTGCGAACCCTCTTTCCTGGTGTTTTCGAGGCATTCAGCCCTGATTTGACTGGGGTTACACAAGGGACCTGGAGCTGTCGTACAGGTACAGCAGGTGTGGTTGACGCTGGAGCAGGAGGCTGCTTCTGCTGGACTCCTGATGATGGAATAGCTTGGGGCTGACCATTGCTAGAAATTGTGAGTGGAATGCCCTGAGAGATGCTCTGATTGAGACTGCTGAGTGCCCCCAAACTGTTGAGGGCCACGTTAGTCGTTGGTTCTTCTGTGGTGGTGGGCTGGATCAGCTGCAGTGTGGTGGTCTGGGTATTGGATTTGTCTGAGGTGTTCATGGGCTGCAGTGCAAACACCTGGCCGTTCACAGTGATAGTCTGCGGAGCTGAAGGAACCAATGGGGATGAGGAGGCCTGAGTGACCTGAAGCGGGAGGTTCATCTGAGGACGAGGGAGGATGTGCACCAGCTGCTTCCCCACAACACTCTGTAAGGACGTGGCAGACGCTGAGCTGCTGCTTGTGGGGATGTGAGTGGAGACAACAGGTAGTGCAGCGGGAGCAGACACCATGCCAACCTGAGGATTCTGAGGGGCGGGCGCAACCTGATTGGGTGCCTGGATGATGACAATGTGCTGACATGGTGTCTGATTGGTCAGTTCCTCCCTCACGACTGACTGTGTAGGGCAGGAGCTGGCCTGCTGCAGGATGACCACGCTCGGGTTGTTGGTGTTCTGAGGAGCCGACACACCTGAGGCCATTCCTCCCGTCGGGTTGACCTGCAGCACCTGCATGGTCTGAAGGAAAGGCAGCACTGTGGCCTGTGGCTGGGGCACCAGGGCAGACTGGGGGAGGGGCTGAGGGAGGAGGGCTGCCGTGTGATGGGGAACCAATGACGCTGGTTGGAGGACAGCAGGCTGGGGCTGCGACGGCATGACGGCAGGGTGGGGAGCAATGGCCGACTGGGAGAGGATAGCACAGCGTTGATGGGGGGCCAGGACAGAATGGGGCTTGTTCAGGATAGCTCCCTGAAAGGGCTGCGCTTGAATGTGGGCTGTAATGGGGGCTTGCTGAACAGGCACGTGTGGTTGCATCTGTATTTGAATAGGCTGAACGGTAGCTTTGTTGCCCATTGGACACACAGTCACCTGCTGGACAGCCTGGGTGGTGTTGATGACTTCATGGGTGGGGAGACTCTGGCAGACTGGCTGCACTGTGTTTCCTGCCATCTGCAGCGTCGTCCAGGTGGTCTGGGTGCTGCCGGCCGCCCCCGCCCTGAGGAGGGCGTGGCTGTTGGGGATGGCGGTGTAGCTCACAGGCCTCATGGCGGTGTCCTGTGTGACCCACGAGCAAAGCTCTGAGGCTCTGGATGTGTTTACAGCCTGGGTAAAGGTGGTGAGATTGGGCATGGGTTGAGCAGGGATAATGGTGGGGAGCTGTGAGGCCAAGGTGGGGGCCGGGGCGGCAGGCTGCGGCTGTTGGGGCAGCGCTGTGGTCGCTGCAGGGATCTGGAGGGTGATGTAAGACACAGAGGGTGGCATAGTGGGGACTGCAGCCTGCGCCTCCACCACACACTGCTCTATCATCCTCAGGCCTGGTGTAGTCTGGATGGTAGTCGACACAGGGAGAAGTGCAGGGGTGGATGAAGAGGTATTGACTTGTAGCAGGGCTCCATTCACCCTCAACCTGGCACCGCCCTCAGGAGGTGGATGAAGGATTAATGTTTCAGTAGGATGTTTCGCTGGGCTAGTCTCCTTCAAGTTGGGGTATACGATGATCCCCTTTGGGAGTTGGTGAGTGGGGGTCACCTTCGCAACCTTGGCTGATCTCTGTTTGCCCTTCCACTGAATTGTGGGGTCTTCCAGGATGTTAATATCATTGGATTTGAGGAGCTCGATGTAGTGATCACTCTCCCTCCTCATCTCCTCCAGCTGACGCCGCAGCCGACGGATCTCCTCCGCTGCACAGAGACAAAGCACACATGTAATCAACCAGGTGCACATTACACTTTCAAGTATACTTAAAGGTCACCTATCATGCTATGTTTAGGCAATAGCATAGGTCTCAGATATATAAAAATATATAAAAAACATGTCTATGAAGTGTTTTGCTCAAAATAACAGATCACCCATTCTAGCCATGCCTCATATCCCTCTATTTCACTTCCTGTTTAAAAAGTGCTGATTTTGGGTATAAAGCTTTAAAAAAAAATTGATTAAAAAAAAGGAGGGGGCTGAGCTCATGGGGGACCCGGCAGCTACTGTCTAAACTAAATACTGCCGTGATGAAACGCCATATCATGGATTATCAAGGATTATTTCTGAAACAGTATGGAGCTCAAAGGCTTTCTCTCTTGCCGGTTATACCACAAGGTGAGTTCCTTTTTATTTCCTGCTTCTTCACACACATGCTCTCCAGTACAGGTTAGCTCTGAGTGTTAGCGATGCTAATGTAAACACCGACCATATTACGTCCAAAACAGTCGGGCATTGTTTCTGATAGCAACTTTCTGATAGGGCCGTGGGTGTAAAGCCAGCCTACATTTCCGATATTACGTCATATCGGACGCAAATCTGGATCAGCTCCGTTGTAGCCCCGTTTTTAGAGATTTGGGTACGGAGGAAAAGAGAGAGGGTTTTATTTTCTGACGCTGCGCGAGTTCCCTGACGCACCGGGGACACATATTTATGTATAAAAGACATAAAAAAGTGCATTTTGCATGATAGGTCCCCTTTAAACTATAAGAAAATCCAATATGCATTACTGCAAAAGTTATGTGACAGGTGGACATTTGTTCACCTTGCACTTTATCTCCTCCTTCCAGAAGAAATGTGTCATTTTGTTTCTTCAGCTCTGTGATGTAGCGAACAGCCTGGTCCAAGATCATGTTCTTACTCTACGGATGAGAATAAAGGTAAGATATTAAAACACTCAACAGTAAACTGGCTTGTACAGACACTAATTTGACAGTAATGGCAGTTTGTCTCTTACCTGTTTAAGTGCCTGGGAACAGGGGAGAAGATTACCAATGCGGTTAATCCCCTCATTAATCTTCTCTTTTCTGTGTCTCTCAACTACATTAGAGAAGAGACTAAATGTTAATGTCCAGTACCATTTATAGTGACAGTAACAATATTTCACTAAGTTTTAAACAGAGCAATAAGGATGCATTGATTCACCTGCATTGTGAGATTCTTTGTTTTTCTTCTTTCTGCAAAAGATTGTTAACATTTGTTATTACAACTCTGTACAAATACCAACAGCCTCTAGTTATGAGTGAAAACAACGATATAGAGCATCCTTACTTAGGTTTACGACCAGGTGACTGAGTTTCAGTCATCTCTGGCATTCTGTCCTTACAGTTGCCTGTATGATGAGGAACCAGTCAACACATCTAACAGCTGGATCTTAAATCCCTTTCGTGGCCCTCCTGCGATCAACACATAAAATACACAGTATTACTTATATATTATCATGACACCAGACTGTAAAACACCGAATTAAAAAATCATGCAGAAGCTATTACACAGCAGTAATGTTGTCATATTGATACAGCATAATCAAGTTAAAATACATTGTTAATCCACACAGACCTTCTACAACAAATACATGCTAACAAGCTTGTGTTGATAGATAGTTCATAGATTTAAAGCTAACATTGAGTCTTTTACCTGCATATTACAGCTTTATTACAGCATGTGCCACGCATTTCAGACATAGCTGTGGGTCCAGGTTTAAATAGCGATGCTTATTTTATTATCCCGTCATTTAACCAGCAAGAAACTAGCAACCTAAGCAATTAGCTATTCAGTTAGCATTCTGTTAGCCAGTTAAGCTAATAGCTAGCTTACTTTACCGTTACCGACATGATTATTAAGCAAATTAACGGAGTATTTCTTTTCGTTGCTGCTGTTATGCTGTTACTGTATGGTAGTTTACACTGACCTCTAGCCTCAGCATTTTGGAGACTGTCAGTCGCTGCGAGTACTATAAGGTTGGAAGCTAACTGTTGGCTAGCATAGCATTAAACTCTACTCATTTCTCAAAACAATCTAGATACACCTAACGTTGTGCGGAAATGGGAGGGCTCTGGCGGCGCTGACAGCCAATAGAATTCAGACGTGGGAGGTTTCAGCCAATCACGACGCGACATGGGCACATAGGTATATTGTATATTATTTTATGAAGATGTTGATTTTTAACCATAATTATGTGCATAAAGCTAATCATTCTCAATTTTCATGAAACAAAATTAGACAGTTGGCAAAGTATTTACTGCAAATAGTAATTCCTTTATTTAGACGTTAAAAAGTCTTACAATATAGAGCTCCAGAAAAGATAAAATTCTTCAAAGAAAGGAAAAACATGCTTATACTACAGTGGAGAGGACACAACTCCCCATGCATGCAGAGGGAACAGAGCTTCCTCTGGGTAAAATACTGTTCAAGAGACCATACAACTTCAGCCAGGCTTCAAACCCTAATGATGTGTGAAACAGAAGCTGACTGAGACAAGTAGCTTGAGAAGACCAAATCTGAGGGGTGGCTACATAAGGTGCCAAAGGTGTTTAAGGTAAGATGTCTCAAAACATGTATTAAGAGACAGACATCCTCACACACCTTTATTGTACTCCTGAAATAATGCCCAAATCCAATTTCCAATCGGTTATTTGAAAACTCCCCACAAAAAGACGTGGAGGGAAATTCTAAGAAACACATTCAATACAATATTTAGTTTGTTTTTATTCTTTAATGTTTTCAGTTTTAGTAGTAAACCCAGGAGAACCTCTGAACCATTTGCCATTTTAATGTCAAAAGTAAAAATGACAGTTGAAGGGGATTTAAATTAACAAGCTGGAAAATAAAGGTATTCAGAAACTATGAGAGGTAACCACGTCTTCCCACCACCTCTGAACCGTTCAGCCTTCTATACGCCCGAACCGAGGGGCTGCATTTCTGCGTGTCCCCTCTGGACGAGACATATCAACGAGCCGGTCAGACTCACTTCCCGTAAATACCAGGGTTTAGGTGGTGAGGGAATAGAGTTGTGCCTGTTCCACGTAACATCTCAAAGCATCACTCCACGCTGAGCAGCTGGGACCTGTGTGTGTCAGCGATGGTCTCTCAACACTTTTACAGCTTCAAACCACCCGTTGTCTTTTGCTCAACAGTAAAGATAGTCCCATTATCTTTATAACCGCATAAAAACAACTCAAACACAAACAGTATGATTTGCAAACAACACGCCCTCCCCCTTCACTGAGTCTAAAACTGTTGGCAACTTTGTTAAATCGGAGCACTTTTGGATTCTGAGCGTTTTGTCATGTTCAATTATCTGGTATGAGGAAAGGGGAGCAATAAAATATTCAAAAATCAAAGAGTGACCTCTTTGCAAAATAAATGCAGCATTTTTTTGTACTTAATATTTGTTTTCTCTTTTTAGCGTCCTTTGAAGAAAGTGTTGAATGTGTCGACCCTGGGGCATTTGTCACAGTTCTGTTTCTGTGGAGGCGGCGCATTTGTGCTCTTTCCAAACGCTGCGCCCCTACTCTGCCTTCTGAAGCTCTCCGATGGGGGGGGCACATGGGCTGCGCAGACTCTTCTGCAACACATGGGCGTCTGCGGGCTCTATCCTCTTGTAGTAATTCTTTTTCGTTTCGATGATCTCAAAGCCAAATTTCTGGTAAAAGTGGATGGCTGACTCGTTGCTGATCTGCACATGACTGTGGAGAGGGAAAGAGGAAATTAGGTTAGCGATGGAACAGATGCTTTTGTAGAATCAACTAAGATGGCAATGATATATTGTTACACAAGGTCTGCAATTAGACACTCACAGGTAAATGTTGTCAAACGTGCCATCCTTCTCGCAGATGTTTAGCACATGATTCAGCATCTTTGTACCTGGAGAGAAAGACAAAGGGCAGAGTTAAAAACAAAAGATCCTAAAGTGCACTGCACCTTCTTCTAGAGATCTGGAACTGCTTACCGATTCCAAGTCTACGATAGGGTGCTAGACAGCCGAGCGTCATGATGTACAGTCTCTTCTGGTTCTGAGAGTGGTCCACTCTGCAGCACACAGCTCCCACTGCAATGTCATTGAAGTATGCTGCAAGACAAAGATGAGGGAAACTAAAATATCACCAACAGACAGGGCTGTGTCTGAGGAAACAAAGCAGGTCAAGAAGAATGCTTTTCATCCTTGCAGTTGTTTCAAAGTTATTCAAGAGAGTTTAATGTTAGAGGTTTCTTACCTAGCTTTGCAAGCTCTCCAACCTCCAGGACATCTTTGTAAAACTTGTCGTTGTAGCTGACAGGGAAGATGACCTGGTTCAGGCGTTTCAGTTGCTTTATGTTGTGGGGCGTAACATCCCCCAGCTCGATCCGGCTACTGGAACAAGAGCAAAACGGTCAAATGGCTGACAATCGGTACACAGTTATATTCAAGATCAGTGGACTCACAAAAGGTCACTTTGAGAATTTCTTAAAACTGAAATGGTTAAATTGGTTACGAGAGGTCTTCAAAAATAATTTCAAATGTAATGTTCTGAATTTGTTGCCCTATATTTACTAAGAAATTGATATGGCATCTGTTAAAATCAAGAGACACGATAACCTGTGAATATGTGTGTTATAATAAAGTGCCTTAGTGAGTGAGTTAAACACTACTCTGCAGCTCATGTGTATGATTGAGGGGTTCACGGTGGTATTTATAGTCATCCAAACATCCTAAAAAACAGCTGTTGGCCACGTGTGTTGTTCATGAAAATATACAGCGCCAGCATCAGTCTAAACTTCAAACAATACCGCCTCTGAAATCCTATCTGAACATTCAAACACAGTTCAGCGTTAATCGCCCTCATGTTATCTGAGAATTAACACCGTGGCCAACATTACATCGTCCATCACCCCTGCTGGTGTGTTAAACTACTTCGACATGTCAGGTTACACTGAGCAAGCTGGATGAGGCTCTGAAGTTGATGTCAGTTGTAACGTTAGCACGGTAACTGACACAGGGTTGGCCAATATAAGCTCAATGTGCTATTAGCTTGTGCAGTAACTTTGTGATCTACCTCCCTGCAGCTGAAGTTAAATGTAGCTGCTGTTGACAAATACACACAAATACTCAGTGTTATCTCACAGGCCATACGACATTGATCTGTTTACATCACACACATGTATTTATTACTACAATTACCAGTATTTATTCCACATTACAGTATTTAATGTTACATTCTGTTCTTGTTGATCTTTTGACATGTATATGCATTTACTTGATCATGTAGCTTATTTTATTTGACATGTATATAGTTGACTTCTTCTTCATAATCTTGCACTATTTTATTTCTACGGTTTCTTCTTGCACTATTTGTATTCTTTAAAAAAAAAAAATGTATGTCTTATAAATATATTTATGTTCCGTTGTTGGAGGAGACTGTGACTTCATATTTTCATTGCCATGACTACACTCTAGCTACTGTTCATGACAATAAAGGCTTTGAATCTCCAAAGTGTGTGTAGCTTAGCTTAAAGTAGGTTTACTGACTCAGCTCCCTTGTAGCAGCTAGCTAGTTAGCTTTGCTTGTTCGCCGTCTAAACGAGCCGACTTAAGTTAACCAACACATTCTTCACAGAACTGTTTATATAACGGTGCTGTCCTTTGTATTTTTTCCTGCTACACCTTATTAAAAGTAGCTTTTCAAGCTAGCTAGCCTCGCCGTCTCCTCCCCTTGTATAAAAAAAATGAAAACTTTACTCGTGCTAAGCTACTTAATCGTGACTCAAAAGATTACACTCACCCTTTCATTGTAAACAGATATTATCCCCTATGTTCGATGATGCTGAACTTTAGAGTTGTTCTGGGTAAAAAAGGAGGGGTTTTGACAGAGTAAGGGTCGGGGATGGCTCCCGTTTTACCCTCCACATGTAGCTAGTTTTGCGGTGGTAGCACTTAGCTTAGCCGCCGCACTCTTTCCACGACTGGAAACTGTCAACCCTGACCCCGCGCATGCGCACAAACACGGCTCCTTCTTCTTTCCACGGTCTTATGGCGGGTGGCAACCAGCGTTAAAGTTGCATTACTGCCACCTACTGTATGGGAGTGTGGACCACAGATCAGGGAAAAAGCAATGACCACGACAACAACAACAACAAAACAAACAACTAAATTATCTTAAAATCGCAACGTTATGTTGGAACAGAGAGAGAGCGATTTAAATGAAGTAAACAATTCCCCACAGCAATTCGTGATAGTGCCTCCATTTTGGCTCAAACGTTCCTGCAAAGATATTAAGCGCTTAAGAGATAGTCTCCTCTCTCAACCCGACAGTACCAGAGTGTGGAAAAGTATCCAATTACTATACAATTGTGTTAAGTCTATTCCACTACTGGATACATATGTTTGTGTGTATAGGCTACTGTTACTTAAATTCTTATAAATTGAAGGTATTAAGTTAAAACAGGCAACATTAACAGTAGTATTCTTGCATGTGCTGCAGACGAATCTCCATCCACAGTTGTCAATCTCTAACACTTGTAAACTCTTTACGGCAGAGCCCGGAGGAGGAGCCAAAATGGCGCCAGTTGCCTGGGCCCAGCAGTAAAACAGCAGTGAATGAAGTCAGCTGATCTCAGTCTGCTGTCACGCACCGCAGCAACCAGCGTTTCTCTCTCGAGGCAAGACACTAAACCACCACTCCACACCAAGACGGTAACTAAAGCATTTTATTTACCTGTGTTGTCGATATTATGCACTTGTATCCTGGTCGTGTGTGGATAATGTAACATTTGCTTGAACAAAAAACGGAAGAACCATCGATTTTCAGCCAGGCCGAAGACCTGCTATCGTTTTCACAACACCGAATAACCTTAATCAATTCAGTGGGGTTGAATGAAAATCTATTTTATTTATCATATTTTGTTGTTTTTAAGACTAATTTCGGTGTCAGTAAATTAGTTTCTAGTTAAGCTGTCACACTAGATATCCTTCATAAATACATTTTCACATTACATATATCATAAACAGGCCCCCAGGTTATTCTAATCTAAGGCCATTATATCTTTATTTTGGCATGTGTTTTTACATTAAAACAAAACCTTTAAGCTACTATCATGCGACCAACTACCTGCATGTAAGGAATTTGCAATTTACATCATTGTGTCAGGATGTTTTGCACTTACATGTGATATTTCTGAGTCTATTTTTGACATCAAATCTACACTATGTTTCCAACAATTGACTATTCAATCCTTTCTTTAGTACCCAGCACACATTAACCAGCATACCATCTAAGGTCAGCAGTGTAGTAAGGAATGATACAATTATCTTTATTATGGATTGTAGTCATGTGGAAGAATGTGTCTTCAGTGTGTCCTCACACAGTCATAATGTGTACTTCCCAGTTTTGCACCATGCTAGTTTTCCACTTCCTTAAAGACACTCATGGAGACCAGGCCAACTAGTCATGTGCCAAGATCATATGATCAAGTGTGGTGTCTGTTGTTGCAGCAGGGATTAACACAGATCAATGTGCCCTTATCAGCTTGGATCGAATATGGTGGCCTTTTTTAGGAAGTAAATCTAGATTTGGAGATTGAAACTAATCATACAGATATAGATTTCTCTGTTATAATATGTGAATGAATCACCAGAACAATAGACCTTATCTGCTCACTGTTTTCTCCTTTTTGGAAGCTATTTAAAAAAGAAGTTAACATAGATACTTCAAGGCATGATTAATGTGGAAGTTGTGCTCAGTTTGAGTGAAACCTCATTAGGTGCCTGTCTTGTAATTCCTGCATTGGTCCTTTGGTGGAGCTGCTATGTTCCTGCACAGATGGGCTGAGCAGCCTAGCATAAACAGGAAGATCTGTGCATCAGTGGGAAGGACACGAAAAGGGCATGGATGTGGAGAACTGAATGTGTGTTACGGATATCAAATAGAGAATTATAAATGGCACATTCAGGAAGTAAGAGCATGTTGAATGGATTGCTTTGTGTGACGCCCACAGAATATTGCAGATTAAGCAGATTTTTAATACGTGCAGTGCATCTGCAGTCAGCTCTCAGTGAGGATGGGTTTGTGTCACGACTCATGACAGCTTGTTATTCCTGCAAGAGGAGAAATGTGGAATCATGCACCACTTGGAAAACACTTGTCAATCTGTATGAGATAAGAGCATTTTTTACATATGTTATAAACACAAGTGCTCTGTGAGATTCCCCTCTTATGTCACACCGACTGTTCTCCTGCACCTGAAGCAGCAGATAAGGAGGCCTGGCCTGGAAAAGGCACCGTAATGCTCATGAGAAATAAAGAGTCGTGAGCAGGGATGTTTTTTTACTAGTGGTTTCCATGGTTACAGTAGGAGATGCCACTATCGAGGTATGGCACGATGCTACGCACATATTTACATCTGAATAAGTGGGTTATTTCCATATTATCTTTAACTTTTAAATACATTTTCTATGGGTTATTTTTCATTTTGTCTCCCTTTATGGTCAGAAATCTATTTTGTGTGATCCTAATCTAATGTGATCATGAGAACGACGCTACTTCTTCACAGATCAATATTAACTAAATGCTTTATGTGTAATTATAAGGCTGGTAACAGTGTCTCAGTTCTTAAGCAGCTCTGTGTGGTCTCATATGAAATGACTGCAGTAATCAGTGAGCTCTTGCCCACAGCTGCTCTTCTGCTTCTAATAAAAGCACTCAATAATTCAAATGTGGAAACACACATTTGATTATAAGCGTTTCACAGTAATGATCAGCTTCTCCTTGAGCCCTGTGGTTCATTTCCTCTGTGTCCTTACTCTGTTTGTTTGTTTGTTTCCTTTCAGTTAGATTTATAAACCGTGAAGATGGACATGTCCAACCTGCCCAGGATCAGGGACGAGGAGAGGGAGAGCGAGTTTGGATTCGTCCATGGAGTCTCTGGACCAGGTTGGCCACATAAACACCACCATTTCATCCTGCAGAATTACTACAGAAGTGTTAGAAAAATATCACTGGTCCCCGGCTTGAGCTTCAATCTCAGGATCCATGTATTTATGATCCTCTCCAGAATGGAAGTAGTCATCACATACAGAGCATCAACTAGTTCCTGAACAGTGTCCTTCACATGCTGATATCCAAGAGAGGGAGTTACACAGTCACAAGATGGAGGAATAGAAAGCAGTATTCAATGTTTACTTCAGATTAGCTCCACGTCAGAAATGATCATGCTTGTCATATGTCTATCTCCATAGAGGCTGAATCATCATGTTAATCACATAGCTATCATATGCCTCAAACAGTCCTGATGCTCTTCTAGGTAATCAATACATCCTGTCATGTACACAGCTACAGTTGGGATACCTTTGTTAGCATGTGTACTCTGACATTTAATATTTGAGCTGCAACACAAACAAAAGACTTGTTCTGTTCTTCCTCTTTGTGGGCTGTTAATGTTTTTACCTTGTGTTTCTGCAGTGGTGACGGCGACAGCCATGGCGGGAGCAGCCATGTACGAGCTGGTGCGAGTCGGCCACAGTGAGCTGGTGGGAGAGATCATCCGGCTGGAGGGAGACATGGCCACCATCCAGGTCTACGAGGAGACATGTATCCTTCTGGACGTGTGACTGTGTATTCCCTGCCTTTTTAATTCAATGTCACAGCTTTATATTGATCCATTAATGGCAGCCATAAGGTTTTAACCCAACCCTATCAGTAGGGAGCCAAAAAGAGTGATACAACTCCTAGTAGGCCATCTTACGTGACTTCTCTGCTTTTAAAAGATCTCTGAAATATAATATTTATCAAATGTTGCATAAGAATGAGACAATACGAACATTTAAGACACAATATATTTACCATGAGCACAAAAATATGGCGTGTTTTAATCCATACAACACATTCTTTTTTTATCTAATAACACGATGAAGCAAATATGTTTATTTAAAGCAAGAAGAAAGGGGAAGGAGAAGTGAATCAGCACATTTTCCGACCCGTGAACTGTGAGAAAATAGTGATGGTTGTAATAGTTGGGCTTTATAAAGTGACATGTGAGAGGTAATTATATTTTAAAGAACTCACATTCTTGCCCTTTTTAAGGAGAATGATAAAGCATTATTTGGTCACACCTAGTCTGTATGATGAGAGGCCAGCAGAGGGAGTAATGTTGCCCTCTGATGCATGAAAGGGTTTTGTAATTTTAATATCAGAGTAAATCCGACATCCCCGTCCAAACTTATTTCCTGAGCGTGAGTGCAGCCGGTGTGTCTGTGGGGGACCCGGTGCTGCGGACGGGGAAGCCTCTCTCCGTGGAGCTGGGTCCAGGGATCATGGGCTCCATCTTTGACGGTATCCAGCGACCCCTGAAGGACATCAACGACATGACACAGAGCATCTACATCCCCCGAGGAGTCAACATCGGAGCCCTCAACCGAGACCTCAAGTGGGAGTTTAATCCTATCAAGAGCCTGCGGGTGTGTGCAGGATTACAACCTTCATGTTGACATGTTTAACCTTAGGTGTCCAAAGACTATATTTACCACAATATTTGTTTTGATTGTCTTTGGGCAAACTTTGAAAATGTTAGATCTCACAGAAAACATTTTATCAATAATAGAAGTCGTTTTTAGACGTTTTAAAGCAGGAAATTAGCAGTTTTTTCTGTCTTTTTTTAAAACTATATTTGTATTGATTTTTTACATTTTATGGAATACAAACAGGAAAGAAAGAAAAAACACACAGACGGCCATAGAAAAGGAAGTTAGATGTTTTTAAATGTACATATATTTAATATTCAACTTGTGATGATAGTTATACAACATTTGGTCTTTTTGCACGTTGACAATGTGCTCAAAGATTAAACCTATTATGATCAATTGAAAATGTAAGCTTGGGTCAGGCTCGGGCACAAATGGGATATATTATCAGACTTTTTTTGTTTTGTTATCCCTATCAGGTTGGCAGCCACATCACAGGAGGAGACATCTACGGCATAGTGTGCGAGAACTCCCTCATCAAGCACAAGATCATGCTGCCTCCCAGGAACAGAGGCACGGTGACCTACGTGGCTCCGCCTGGAAACTACGACGTCAACGTGAGTCCCCCTCCTCCTCCTCCTCCTGATGCTCAGTTTCCCACTGTCGGATGTTTGTGCTAATGCCTTGCGTCTCTGCCCCAGGACGTGGTGATGGAGCTGGAGTTCGAGGGGCTGAAGGAGAAGTTCACCATGATCCAGGTGTGGCCCGTCAGACAGGTCCGACCCGTCACAGAGAAGCTGCCGGCCAATCACCCGCTGCTGACCGGACAGAGAGTGCTGGATGCCCTTTTCCCGTACGTCTCCTCCTTTACTAACCTTCATCGCTCAAGACATGTGGCTAACGTTAACCCACCCCTTCTCCTCTCTTTGTGTGCAGGTGTGTGCAGGGAGGAACCACAGCCATCCCAGGAGCGTTCGGCTGTGGAAAGACTGTCATCTCTCAGTCGCTGTCCAAGTACTCCAACAGTGACGTCATCGTCTACGTCGGCTGCGGGGAGCGCGGTAACGAGATGTCAGAAGTACTGCGAGACTTCCCAGAGGTGGGTGTTTGTTAAGGAGGACATATTAGGCTAATTTTCAGGTTCATATTAGTATTTTTTGCCTGTACTGTGACATGTTTCCATGCTTTAATGTTCAAAAAGCTCTTTATTTCACGAGCCCCAGCCAATGAGTGTATTCAAGCTTTTACATACTTCCCCTTGATGATGTTCAGAGTGACTGACAGTGTGTTCTGACCCTCAGCTGACCATGGAGGTGGACGGGAAGACGGAGAGCATCATGAAGAGAACAGCGCTGGTGGCCAACACCTCCAACATGCCTGTGGCCGCCCGAGAAGCCTCCATCTACACGGGTACGTTTCGTATGTTACAATAAATCACATGCTTCCTGTGTTTGTGTTCTCGCGTCAGTGGCGGACGCTGACTATGGTTCGTATTGGCAGGAATCACGCTGTCTGAGTACTTCAGGGATATGGGATACCATGTGAGCATGATGGCCGACTCCACCTCCCGTTGGGCCGAGGCTCTCAGGGAGATTTCTGGACGTCTGGCTGAGATGCCTGCTGGTGAGTTTGGAGTCTCCTTGATATTATAAAAAGAGCTGATGAGTTAAGCTTCGGTATATCTGGCATTAGGTTTATTGTAACTACCACTGAAACGACTTTTAAATACAGCAACAATGAAATGGTTCCAGGCGTCTTATATGTGAATATTTGTCTGCTTTGATGGTGGACAGAGTATCTTTTACCCGTTAAAGTACTTCCTGTTTCTGCCCACAGACAGCGGGTATCCTGCCTACCTGGGCGCCCGCCTCGCCTCCTTCTACGAGCGCGCCGGCAGGGTGAAGTGTCTGGGAAACCCTGAGAGGGAGGGCAGCGTGAGCATCGTGGGAGCGTGAGTACAGCCTCGGTCCACCAGAGGGAGACACTCTATTATGTTCTATTAAATATTATATTTGTATTATTTGGACCTTAAAATAAGTAGAATACAAAGCTTAAATGTGTTTGTTCCTCAGTGTGTCGCCTCCTGGTGGAGACTTCTCTGACCCCGTCACTTCCGCCACCCTGGGTATTGTACAGGTAAATCGTCAAATTCAGATTTTTCTTTTCAAGCTTTATTGATTCAAGTTGTTCAGGTCTTCACTTTATGTTGCCCTGATCTCGTCCCTCAGGTGTTCTGGGGTCTGGATAAGAAGCTGGCTCAGAGGAAGCACTTCCCCTCCGTCAACTGGCTGATCAGCTACAGCAAATACACCCGCGCTCTCGACGAGTATTACGACAAACACTTCCCAGAGTTTGTGCCTCTGCGCACCAAAACCAAGGAGATCCTGCAGGAGGAGGAGGACCTGGCGGAGATCGTGCAGCTCGTCGGAAAGGTATTTCATCATAAAGGCGCCGGTTTGATCTTTTTTTGATTAGCTTTCATCTGATTGTATCTTCAAAGTCAGACTTGCATAGAAGAAAATCCCATCTAAACCATATATGTTTTGCTCCTACACATTTTAAATTTGAATTTCGTAACAGGCATCACTGGCAGAATCGGATAAAATCACCCTTGAAGTTGCCAAACTGATCAAAGACGACTTCCTGCAGCAGAACGGTTACACTCCGTACGACAGGTAACTCTTCAGTCACACTCGCAGTTCAAAAAGATGAGGAGAGGAAGTGAGACTCCACTGTTGGGTGTTTCCTGTGCACTTAACTCTCACTGATTGTTCCGTGTCTATCTCCTCAGGTTCTGTCCCTTCTATAAGACGGTGGGCATCCTGTCCAACATGATCTCTTTCTACGACATGGCGCGGCACGCAGTGGAGACCACGGCTCAGAGCGACCACAGGGTCACCTGGGCCATGATCAAAGAGCACATGGGAGAGATCCTCTACCGGCTCAGCGCCATGAAGTTCAAGGTCAGTGTGTGTGTGCGAAAGCATGTAAACGTCTCCATATGAGTGTGTTTAGAAGTTCTCAAGTTGAACATTTTAAATAAATTCATAGAATAGCAAAAATACTGATATCTGTCAACATGTTTTCTCTTTTAAAAGTTAGCCTATTTGGTTTTTATTTTAGACTTTTCGCTATCTTGTGTAAGGTCTGAGACTCTATGAGAGGAAGTCAAACCAAAGATATGGATCCTCTCCAAAATGTGATTGGTTCTTCCTTGGCTCATCAACACCCTTCCACTAGTTGTTCCATAATCCAAACAAACTAAACCAAAAATATTCACAAAAAGCTGACATGTTCAAGATGAAAGAGCAACGTGTTTTTAACCTAAACACTATTAAAACTTTGACCGATTGTGACTCGTTTTATCGGGTCTGCAAATGCCATGTTAGAAATTAAGCATTTTTTCGATAGGACCCTTTGTCTCCAAGAACTTTAAATAAATCTTTGAAATCCACAGAATCTTAACATAATCAATGTGTCAAAGAGTGAGGTTTTCTGTCCTGACTGTATTTCTTCGTCGCTGCAGGACCCGGTGAAGGAGGGCGAGGCCAAGATCAAGGGCGAATATGCTCAGCTTTTGGAGGACATGCAGAACAGTTTCCGCACATTGGAGGAATAATCCGCCGCCTCTCACAACCCTCTCATCTCTCCGCTGCAGAATCACATTCCTCCTCCCTGTATCCCCGGTGCTCCCTTTGTGACCGAGTGTGTGTGCAAATTCATGTGGAGGGACAAGAGAAAGATGTACTGTATTCATTATTATGTTCTGCCTCATACATGTAGGCAAACTCTGGATCCTCTGCATGGTCGTTGGTCGTGTGTGTACGTGTGTGTTTGTGTGTTTGTGTGTACGAAAGAGGGATCTCTTCCACCCTGTTTCTTCCTTTCTCTGTTTACATGATTTCTTTGTGTATCCGTGTTGCTCTGCCTTGAGACGATTATTCGGTTGATGTATTGTAACTCATGGACCATCTGTACAGAAGAGTATTGAATATAAGATTTAATAAGATCAGCCTATTTATTGCCAGCGTTCCACGTGAAGGCTTTGTCGTCCTTTTTGTTTTTACGGTTGTGTTTCACGCTGTGCAGTGTCGTGTACTTTACTGTGTGAATGTGTACGAGTCCAAACTCTGCTGTCCGATTATTTCATCATGTTACTCCCAAATAATTAAAACATGAGGATAAAGAAGTGTGTGTGTCTGCGTTTGACTGCTGTTTCAGATGATGCAGTTAGAGCGGCTGAACAGGTCTGTCTGCATATCACACTCTCTCCAGCACCCTTTGTCCATAGAACTTTTGTTTAAAAACTGAATTGTTTTTTTTCTAAAGCAACAATTCAGTAATCAATAATTATAACTTGTGGAGGCGTGTTTTGATATAAAAAAAGGTCATGTAAATCTTAACAAAAACAACTGTAACTACGCTTCAATGCACAAAGGTGGGAAGTAACTAAGACTTACTCAAGCACTGTACTTAAGTAATTTTGAGGTACTTTACTTGAGAATTTCAATATTTTGCTACTTTGTACTTCTACTCCTCTACAGTTCAGAGGTACATGGTGTACTTTTCCTCCACTACATGTATTTAATACCTTTAGTTACTTTACAGATGTGGATGAATGATGTGAAATATAATCACGTGTTAAATCAGACTTTAGTTCCACCTGGAGTAAATTCACAAGCTACCCTGCAGTATACAAAGTCATTCAAACTAGCTGCACCTTTACCAGCTTTGAGAACACTTTCATGATCAATCATTATGAAACATATCATATATATTATTCTGAAATGGACCAATCTGCACAATGAATACTTTTGGTATAGCCTACGTATATTTTGATGCTAATACTTGTCTACTTTTACTTGAGTGACATTTTGATTACAGGACTTTTACTGTAACAGAGTATTCCTACACTCTGGTACTTATTTTACTCAAGTATCGGAGTACTTCTCCCACCTCTGATATGAAGGGAGTGAATGAAGGTAAATTAGGATATTTAGCATGTGAACAGCAATGGGCGTCACCGCTGATGATGACACGGTAACTCCCTACAGGTATGTCTTCCTGTCCGGATAAGATGCACCTGCAAAAAGACGCGCGCGCACAACATTTACCTCCTCAAAGTTGCGTGGGAACACATTGGTGCTTTCTGGGCTTTATTTTTGTTTTTAACACGTCGCACTTCCAACCACAGACAACCTGGGTCCACTCCGTGTCAGGTGAGTGACAACAATACTTTAATCTCAGGCAGCCTGCATGTGGAGACATGTTGAGGTTCAGCATGGTGCGTAAAAGTATCGAGACACACCGGCTGGACGGATCAGATAATCAGCTTTATCAGGTTGTTATTGTTTGACTAGACATGTCAAAGATGGCTGAGAAAGTAGTTCCTATCAGCTGATTCAATCTGAAAGCATACAATGTTTGAAAGTGTCACTAGGTTGCTGTGCAGTGGTGGGAGAAGTACTTAGATCTGGTACTTGGGTAAAAGTAGAAGTACCAGAGTGTCGGAATACTCTGTTACAGTAAAAGTCCTGCATTCAAAATGTTACTCAAGTAAAAGTACCAAAAGTAAAAGTTATCATTGTGCAGATTGGTCTGGTCTGGTTTCAGAATAATATATATGATATGTTTTATAATGATTGATCATCAAAGTGTTCTCAAAGCTGGTAAAGGTTCAGCTAGTTTGAATGACTTTGTATACTTCAGGGTAGCTTGTGAATTTACTCCAGGTGGAACTAAAGTCTGATTTAACACTTGATTATATTTCACATCATTCATCCACATCTGTAAAGTAACTAAAGGTATTAAATAAATGTAGTGGAGTAAAAGTATGTGATTTATCTGTGAATTGTAGTGGAGTAGAGGTACCAAGGAGTAAACAATACTGAAGTAAAACTCAAGTCCCTTAAAACTGTACTTAAATATTATAGTAAATCGCCACTGATTATGTGCGTGTTTCTTAAATTGTACTCCAATGTTTTAAACTTTGACACATCTTATCTTACCGATACTTTCCCATTGGTGTGTCGTAAGTGCATGTTCTGTTCATTGAGATGCATGACTTGACTTCAAGCCTAACCCTGCTAGTCAAACCAGTTCTGTAGCCGTGATAATGACTTCCCTGGGGCTGCAGCTCCGTGACGTTCCCCTCCGAGGTTCTGGTTCAGCCCTCCACAGACACACAAGTTATTCCCCCTCCTGTCACCTTAAGACACCGGGGTTCGGGAGAGATTGCACTTTGTGTAATGTAAATCTATAGCAGTGTGGAAGACGAAGTTTGACAAATCATATCATCTTTTTTTATATGAGCAGCACAGAAGAGATGGACCAGCTATCGCCCCGATCCGCAGTGGGAAGTGAGGATATTACAGATGACTCCACGTCCATGCTGGATGTCCAGTGGAGCTCTGATGAAGAATTGGTACATTTAAAACTGTCCAGTAAACACACATCTCCTGCTGCTTTTATATACATTAATTGTATGACATGGAAACTCTTTCACGGCCCTCCTGGGGGGCATGTTTCCCCTCACACAAGTGGGACTGCTGGTTCCTTCATGATGCAAAGCCCCACAGGCTCATAATGCTGTTTATCATCCTCTGAAACTCGCAGGAGATCATTTCAAATCTCATCCTGTCTACCCTTTTTAACCTCAGATTAGAATCACACACACAGGAGAAAGACTTATCATTTGTTCTGCTGAATAAAATATGGACGTTGCCTATATGTCTTTCTCTCAGTGTGTGCAATGTTTGAATGTCCTCCCTCAGAGCTCCTCCGACCCTCAGGGCCAGTGTCTCCTTGCTCCTCAGTCTCCTCTGCCCACATACAAGCAGAGGTTGGATGAATTCAAGAAGCTGTTCAGAGAGCTGCCCGAGTCCGAGAGGCTCATAGTGGGTGAGTAAAGTGTTTGTCTTTTTTAGATAGATAGATAGATCGTACTTTATTGATCCCAAATTGGGAAATTGTTTTTGTTACAGCAGCATAAAAGGCATTTTACAATAAAACAAAATATACAAGAATAGAAATAAAATAAAATAAAATATAAAATATACATGTCGAAATAAATGTTAAACCCCTTTTATCTAAATCTAACCCTTTTTATCTAAATCTTTGCTATGGTGAAAACACATTTAAAAATAACTTAGACTAACTAATGACACAAAAGTAAACAGAAATCTCCTCTACTTTGGAGACCCGAACATCTAGGATTTCTTTTTTCAAACATCTAAATGGTAATATATTTAGAGTCAGGTGAGATCACTGTCCAAATATTTATCTTATAATCCAACTCAAATATATCTGAAGACACACTGTGAAAAATCCCACACACATCTCTTAGTGTCTCATTACAGATAAACCTCTCTGTTTTCATTAAATGGGAAGTGATCATGACTAGACATGTGACCTTTAACTCAGCATGACACGGCATCATTACAAACCACAAGACTATGATTTCCAACACATCTTAATACTCTGGGAGATGGAGATCAGTTCATTTTATATTAAGTATATGGTCTGTTTCTTCCTCTATTACCACAACATCTTTCCACTGTGACCTGTTTTATAAATACAAGCGAACACTCTTTTTTATTGATGGTTGCCCTGCATGATATCTTCCCTCAGACTACCCGTGTGCCCTGCAGCGGGACATTCTCCTTCAGGGACGACTCTACCTGGCAGAGAACTGGCTCTGCTTCTACAGCAATGTGTTTCGGGGTACAAAGGTGAGAAGAGAGCGGAGGAGGACAGACAAAAGAGAGGAGGGGGTTTCAGTCTAGAAGCAGACTGTGTTCACATTACTGTAACAGCACATGGTAGGATCTGAAGACACATCTGTAACCATTTGCACCATTTCCAATAAGATTATCTAATTCACACTGCTCACATTATACTCTCTTTTTAAAGTATGAGTAGAGTGAAACGTATACAGTGTGAAGATTTTAAAATCCACCATTAAACCGAAAATGTCAACAAATCTATTCAATTTTTTGGAAGAAATATCGAATTTTCCTGTCAACAGCGAGAAATGTTAGTTTACACCACGTGCAACAGTTTAAATAGAGTACAAAATAACAAAGAAGACACTGTAGCTACAACACTTGTGGCAGTGTGTGTGAGTTATGTCATGATGACATCATCACAAAATAACTCAGTGGACAACGTAATGGTTTCCAAAGCTAGATTATTTTCTTTATAGCACCCTTTTATAAACATGTGTGTAACCTTTAACCTCTTTTCTAGATTACAATGACTCTCAAAGACATCATGAGTATGACCAGAGAGAAAACCGCTCGTCTAATTCCCAATGCCATCCAGGTCTGCACGGCAACAGACAAGGTATATCATGTTAGAGAAGAGACTGATCAATTTCCCAATTATAAGACACAAAATAACTTTGTTTCTCTTCACACCTGCAGTTCTTCTTCACGTCCTTCTCAGCAAGAGAGAAGAGTTACCAGGGAGTTTTCCGCATGTGGCAGAACACCCTGTTGGACAAGGTACGGCCCTGTACAGTCTCCTCCTCCACTGGTCATGCAGTTTACTCCCTTTTCATATCTCGAGTCATTTTTAGCACAAACCCTGTCAACACACACTTCTGTTGTACAATCATTTGACTGCTGTGACTCCCACAGCACCAGCAGGCTTTAAAACATTCTGCTCATGTAATCGTTCAGAGTACATGAAGCTGTCTTCCTCTGAGGTGATCATACACAGGGTAAAGATCTGCACGCAGTGAGGTTTGTGCATGAATCCAACACAGCTTTTCTTCATCGTTCCACATACGGAGGAGTATTGTATTTGTGTTCAGCAGTCTTGGCTTTGTAAAAGTAAATACTCTAAATGCACTAAAACCAATATAACACACTACAGGATGGGATATAATAGGGCCCCTTTAATATAAATTCGCCCTAAGTATGTCAGGGAAGTAGTTTAAAAGGAAACCAACAGCTAAGCATAGGCAGCCTTATTTGGAAAATCGGCATATATTAAATAAATAGATCCTATTAAATGACTATGGAGGCAATGTACAGATTATAATACATTGTTGTTAAGAGGAGGAACCATGCATCCTTGCATACACTAAACCATTCTTAAAGACAGGCACTATGGCAGCCTACCCAGGGGGTGTAAGTCTGCAGGGATCCGCAGCACAAACACCTGTTTTCAAAACACCAGCTTCAGAGTTCATTGACCTCAGGTGAGGCAATGAGGGCGCATTTGGATTCTGCCTCAAACCGCGCTGCACGTACCGGAGACTTTTAACGGAGTCGCTTCAAAACAGAGGAGTTTTTTTCTTGGCATGTGAACTGTCGCTGAACCGGAGTTTTCACAGGTAGAACAGCAGCCTTTATTTACATGTTATCACGGTGTTAATCAGGGCGGTGCATCTTCAGACCAGCACTTCCTGACTGTGCGTCCAGGTTCAGATCAGTGTCTACAGAGGGCTGAAGCTCACAGCTGCGGGGAAATGGCCTCTGACAAGTAAGGAAAAGTCTTTGTGAATGGATCTGTAACTTTATCTGGGGTTTAAATGCGATAGAACACCGTATGTGGTTCTATATTTAAAAAAAAAAAAAAAAAGTAATTTCCCCGTCGGATTTTACGCAAGAAAGGGCGTCGTAGTGGCAATAATACAGACTGTTTATATCCCTCCGCCATATGGAACCGCACATCTTGTACTTGCATGTTTGTTAAGTTGCGCTTCTATAGGTTTAAAGGGTTTGAGTGGTTGCCAAATTGTTGGTTGTTTGTCCCCCATGGAGATAAGACTGTAATGGTGCTGTGTGAAGGCTGCATGTTTCCAGGTTACCTACTTTAGACTCGGAGTGAGTCACCTGCAGTTTATTGTTCATATTATGGTTTCTATCTGTCCTTTATTATGTAAGAGGAACAGATATGGTTTCCAAACAAGCCTTGATATTTCCATGTCTTCTCTTCCAGCCTCTAACCAGCTTGGAGTTGTGGCAGATGGTCAAACAGCATTATGGGAATGACCTGGGTCTAAGCCATGAGGAGATGGAGAGTTTACATATGTCAGAAACAAGCATGCATACTAGGTAGGTTCAACTTACACACACTCGTACTGTGCTGTCAGTGGTGGGAAGTAACTAAGTACATTCACTCAAGTACTGCCCTTAAGTACACTTTTGACAAACTTGTACTTTACTTGAGTATTTGTATTTTATTCTACATACTTGTATTCCATTTCCAAATTCTATTTTGTTGGCAATTGTTGTACTTTAAAAAAAATGTTTCACACTCATAGTTACTAGTTTATGTATAAAAACACATGATATATGATAAGATGTGGTACCGTACTGCTAATATACCTACTAGTATTTTACAAAGTACATCATTAGTAAATTGGCTGGTTTAAATGTCCCTACATGTATTTGTTAGTTATAAAAACAGGATAATATGATATCGTAAAAACAGTTATTTTGATACTTGAAGTACAGTTTGCTGAAAATTATTCTGCATTTCTACTTAAGTAACATTTTTAATTCTTGACTTTGACTTAAAATGAAGCATTTAAATACCCTAGTATTTGTACTTTTACTTAAGTAAAGAATCTGAGAACTTGTTCCTCCACTGTGTGCCGTGATATGCCAACCTGTGTGTGTGTGTGTGTGTGTGTGTGTGTGTGTGTGTGTGCGTGCAGCCTGCAGACAGCGAGGCCTGGTGGTGATGAGGGTGTAGGGAGGCTCGAGCGCCCGCCTTCCCTTCGCCTCCCCGGGATGGAGAACGGGCCCTTAGAGGCCTCCACTCCTCCAGGGGACGACTTCCCTTCGCCGTTCGGCTCACACAACTCTCCAAACATGGTATTACATATTATCCTTATTATTACGTTGACTGTGCATGTGTTAAATCACGTACAATGTGTTGGAGTGCTAGCCAATAGAAGTGTGAGTGTCAATTAGTGATGTTAACATGTTCTTGAAGTAAACCAAGAAATGTTAGCCTTTGCAGACCATTTACATGCACACAAACTATATAACAAACCACAGGAAAGGGAAAACCCAAAAAGCATAATAGGTCCCCTTTTTAATCGTATTGTTTTTAATCTCCCTCCTGCAGGAAGATGCTCGCAGCCCCCCCTCTCAGCCGCGCAGTCCGGCTCCCTCGCTGGACCGCCTCGCCCCAGAACGGGTTTCCAAGCGATCTGCGCTTTCTCTTGACGTCAACGCCAACCAGAACGACGCGTCCGAGCAGAGCGGCTCAGAAACGAATGAGGATGGTAAGAAGAGGCACTGGTGAATACTTACGCTCATTTTCTTTTGTTGATTTAATATTCTCTCTCTCTCTCTCTCTCTCTCTCTCTCTCTCTCTCTCTCTCTCTCTCTCTCTCTCTCTCTCTCTCTCTCTCTCTCTCTCTCTGTCTCTCTCTCTTTCTAGTGGAGGAACGAGTGGTAACGTCCGAGGTCCAGGGTCGACTTTTTATAAACAAGGTGTTCCACATCAGTGCCAACAAGATGTTTGAGCTGCTGTTCACCGACTCCAGCTTCATCCGCAGGTTCATGATCTTCAGGAAGACAACCAGTAAGTATTATAAAGGCATAACCAGTGCATGAGACAAATGTATGCAGCACTTCTAGCCCATAAAATCTTTCACCTGTCATGTAAAAGTTGTTCTTTGTGTCATCAGACGCCAGCTCTACTGCTTGGCAGAAAGACGCCTCAGGACACATGAAGCGGTGTCTGAACTACACAATAAGTATCAGCAACCCCCTGATAGGGAAATTATCCACCGCTACAGAGAACCAGGTGTGTTTTATACCAGTGTGAAATGTGTGTGTACATGCTTGAATTGATAAATAAACTTGCATTTTTACTTGAATTATCTCTCAGACGCTGTACAAAGAATCCCGGGATGGTCAGTACTACCTCTTGGACTCGGAGGTGTACACTCACGACGTTCCCTATCACGATTACTTCTACACTCAGAATCGGTACTACATCATCAGCAACTCGAAGCGGAAGTGTCGACTAAGGTAAGATAACATCCTTCAGATTACTGTAGGGACTGTTAGATTTGCATAAAATGGAAATCTCTTTTTGGCACCTCTCATAGGACAACACGTACTATAACATCCTATCAGTGCGTGATACTCATCAGTATTTAACAATAAATAAACTATAATTACCTCAATGCGCTTTCATGGTAGTTTGCATCCATGTCTGTCCTATTAGACATTTGTGGAAATAATAAGCAAATTCATTTTTGAGTTGGAGCCAAAAAGGTGACGTGAGGCATTACTGACCTTGACCTTTTAACACCAAATGTAATCAGTTTCTCCTTGAGTCCATGTAGTCCAAATTTGAAGAAATACGCTCATGGTGTTTCTAAGATATCATGAGAATGAGATGGACATGACTTCCCAGTGACCTTGAACTTTTGACCACCAAATCTAATCAGCTTACCCTTGAGTGCTTGAGTTGATATTTGTGCCAAAATTGAAGAAATACTGAGATATTATCATGTTCACGAGGATGGGACAGCGAGAGAATGCTATGCCTCCTGCCAGTGCTAATACATGCACATATATATGAGTTATGGTGTTGTTTGCTTGTCTTAAAAAGCAGCCTTGACACCTGGTAACGGGCTTATGTCAGCTTATCTTTTGACTCTTTGCCATTTACAAATGTCTGTTGTGCTGCCAGGGTGTACACCGATGTGAAATACAAGAAGCAGCCATGGGGCCTGGTCAAGTCCTTCATCACCAAAAACTCCTGGAGCGGCATCGAAGATTATTTCCGACAGCTGGGTGAGTAGAGAGCCTTGTTGACAAAGTGTGACATTTATTTAATCTCTGAAATGAAGTGTTTCCTCCAACACACCAGGCTCTAATGCCATGAATAATTTTACTGCTGTATTTGCAAGGAAGTATAAAAGCAATATAATGGGCTATCAGACATTTTAAGTGATTTGTGCACTGAGCTTGGCATTAATTAGGTCAGTTTTCTGCAAAGGTTTCTAGGTTTTTCTGCTGCAATATTTGTCCAATCAATCAGAGAGTGTTCTAGCCCTTCAACCTCTGCCCTATATTTGTGTTTGACTCTCTGGCCCTGTGTTGACTCTGAACAGAGGCAGAGCTGCTGGAGGAGGAAGCGGAGATGAATCAAGGAGGTGGAGACACGGGGAAGATAGGTGGTCTTCGGAGGAGGAGACGGACTTACAGCCGGACCCTGCCCGAGCACATGAAGCCCAACAAGCAGTATGGGCAAGACCCCGAACAGCGCAGAGATAGCAACATGGGTACATGACGTCATACTGTATAAAATAAGGATTATGTTTGTTGAGGAAAAATGTATGCAACTCTGATGTCTGTGCGTTGAATATGAAGCTACAGCCAGGAGACGGTTTAATTAGCATGAAGCTAGGTGACTTTATTGACCAGGGAGTCACTGTGCGCGAAAATAAATAGCTTGGCATTCAACGCCATAAAAATATGATGTTCCTTTTTAACACTTCCCTTTTTGTACAAAATAAACAACACATTATTTGTTTAAACTTTAAAGCTGCTGCTAGGCAGAGTTTGTTACCTACAAACAGAGCGAGACTAGCTTCTAGTCTTTAAGCTAAGCTAAGCTATGCTACTCCTTGCTCAAGCTTCATATTTCATTACCAGATAAGAGTATACCACTTTTTTGTAAGCATATTTTGTACTGAAACATCACACTATATAGTTGATAGTTATAGCTGCTTAGTTGAGATTGAAAAATGATCACATTTGTTCAAATATTTGTATGATGATGCTAAATGTGATTGAACTGGCGATTGTTCTACAATTCCCATTTTAACACAACAAGCATATATATTTGAGCCTTGGAACATATTTCCTTAATCCGACTGATGTCAACTCAGTAGGTCAATCAGAGACGATCCAGTTTCTCTGCATTCTGTGACGAAGCCTTAAAAGATAAAATGTTTATCGTGCAAGCTGCATGCCAGACAGCAGCAATGCTCCAAGTGGACTTCTGTTACTCTCTCACTTGTTGCACCCTTGACACACCCACAACACGGCTGAGTTTGTGTCTCTGGCTGTTGCAAAAATAGCAAAGAAATGGAATGGAGTTTTTATAATGACTGCAGCCCAGGTTTTGTTTTCAAATAGCCAGCACATTTAAAAAAAGAAAATCTCTTATTTATTGATCTGTTCTGTTGTATTTCAGGCCCCATAGAAATGAACAGCCCGCACGGATGGAGCTCCACAACATTAGTGATTGGGATGAGTTTGATGTAAGTTACCAACCTGAAAGCAATGTGGTTTGTATTGTGTAAACGTTTCTTAAGTGTCTCTTGAGTCATTGTGCAGTCAGATGAAACTCTGTTTTCTTCTCTTACAGTTTGCTGATTCTGACGTTGATGAATCTGGGTCTGTTTTTCAAGTTGTGGGCCATGGAGGACGTAGCGCACCGCATGTACCTGAGCACCAAACATCGGCTGAGGGAGAGGAACGAAGCCCGGTCAGATGGCTTTCTGTTGCTTTTGCACAATATATATGTCTTCCCCCTTCAGTTATCACGTGTCAGACAGTAGCTCAATTACTAGTTGACACAATCACACAGGAAGCAGACGCTTCTAATGTGGGAGGAGAGGGGGGACGGGGTTAGTCTTCCTCAACTTTTCTCATAAGAACACTCATGAGCACTCTTATCTAATGACTCATGTTGAACCTGTCTGTTTCATTAACATTAGTTATGTAAGTGACATCATCTTGCTCCTTCCCTTTTACCCCTCCTCTTACCTGCGCTTCACTTTGTGACTGCCTCAGTTGTTGTGCTTTTATGTGTTTGTTGTTTTTTTAATCAATACTTTCTTATTTTGTTGTTTGGCAGCTTGGCCCCTGATTATATGCCCAGACAGGGACCAGAGTACCAGAGCAGAGAAGATGCACAGCTGCTAAAAAATGTCTTGCAGGACTCCATCAACCTTTTAGAACAGGTAGGACAAGCTGGGAATGCACTGCACAATACACTGTTTTCTTTGCATAAAAGTTCATCATATGCTTTTGGAAAATGTTATCTTGTAGTTCGGAAGCAGATGCATGCAGCTTGAATGTTTCTATCTCCACAACCAGTGGGAGTCCATCACATTAATTCATAACTGTTTATAGTGGCTGTTCATCCAAGATATAGCAATTCAAAGTATATGCAAAAAGTGGCTCCTTTTCAAAAACCTAAAGCAGGTGTTGAGTCATTTCTTCTTCTCCTCTCAGCTCCGCAGCTCTCTCTTGGTGCTGCACAAGAACTTTGCTATGGCCAATCGTACGGCACCCCCACAGTGATGCTCCTCACCTGGGCGTCTGCAGAGATCCTGGCCCTGTGGAGGATAAAAAAAAAAGGACTGCGGTAGTGAGCTGCCTCTGAGGAAATCTCTGTGATGTTTCCATGTTGACGTCCCCAGACTCCTGACATGAGTTCCCAGGAGTTATACGTCCGGGGCGGGGCATCAAAAGCAAGGATTATGGACTAACAGCTGAGTCGGACACACATGGATCACTATTTCCTTAAACAGTGACGTTGGATATCAGAAAAAGCCTTCTTTATGTGCCTTCCTCTCGTCTGATGAGCCATGCCACACCAAATGAGCTATTGTAAAAAGTTTTATTTTCCTTTAAGTGATTTAATATTATTTAAAACCTATTTTCTCCATTTACATTTTTGCACATTTTAATTTTTGCACAGGCGCCTTGTAGGTTAGGCTGTGTTTTAGATATATTTTTTAGGTAATTTCCTTTTTTATAAGAATACATATTTTAGAATCAGTGATAATTTATCTTGTTTTATATTATGTACACTGCAGGAAACATTTAAAACGGTAAAATAATCTGAGTTTTTATTATACTGTTTACGAGCCAAATCAGGTGTTCAGGAGATACTGTTTTTTAACGCATATCAGAACTTATTCATCTTCCTGTACAGGTGTTATCACTCTTGTATGTCCTTTACTTTTCTTCACCTTGTTAAATACTCGGTGAAGTGTCAGTGATGCTGTCTCAGGTCATCTCTGCACTATCTTACTGTCGACACTAAATTACACTCGTTCTGTGATTTCTCTAATTGTTTTCGACACACCACTACTTTAGCTTTGAGCCTTGTTTGATGTTTACAGTGTTTCAATCACCCATATCTGTGTGTTTCTGCAGACCACCACCAAATGATTTGTACATATGTAGCAATAATGCTGTTTTAATAAACAAGATTTCTCGCAAGAGTGAATCTCCAAGAGTCATGTTTTATAAATTACAACATATTATTAATGTCAACAACAGCAGAAGACATATTCTGTACTTTATTTAGAAATATGAGAAGCTGGAATCAGGTACATTTAGCCATTTTTACTTGCAAACATGAATCAGACTACAGAGAGAATCTGCATACTAAAAACAACTAATGATTATACATAGGATATTAAATAGTAATGCTTCCTTTGATTTGGGAATAACCTGTTTCGAAGGGAAATAACCCTTTCTCTCTTATTTAAACATCTGGTTACACTAAGGGCACTGGGATGTATTTCATTGAATCAGGATTACTGATTATTGTTTTGTTCGTTATTTATAATGCTGGTAGGAACGTCCTGTACTCTGCTGCTGGATCAGAAATGGAAAACTCAGCCAAATGTGTCTTTGTTCCTTCATCACAGGTGAAATACAACACTGTCTTTAATTATTCACAGGTCACGTGGCAAGTCCTTATTTACTCCAGGAGGACATATTATAGTGTATGTCAGTCAGTCTATCTGCAGTAAGGTCTCAGTTGTGTACAGGAGGGTGTTTTCCCTTTAGTGGCTCCAATGAAGTTTTATTGTTATATCTAGTTTTGCAAAGTTACTTAGACTATATTTATTCAGCAGTATGTTGAATGTATAATATTATTCATACAACATACAATTGAAATGGGCTACTTCAATTATTGTTCCTTGCAAAAATCCTTCTCTTAGGAATAGAGAAATACAAATTGAGTCGTAAAAAGAGTGCAATCTGAAATCCTATTTTTATTTTATTCTGGATTTACTATAAAATCACCTATAGTGACATTATAATTTAATTTTTTTTCAGACTTTACGTCTTCAGTGTATATGAAATAGTTAAAATAGAAATAGGCATGATCTCACACATGACTAACTGGGAGGTCCAATCATGACGTCATGACGTAAACAGTTTGGGGGCGTGGCCATATGACGTCTCCCTCACCTCCATCAGCGGAACCGGATCCGGACCAACCGATAGGACCAAACCCGGTGTGAGACAGTTTTAACACAGACCGGTCTCTGCGGTTCTTCTGGAGACTTCCACCGCCCACTGAGGGTCATGTAGCTCCGAGAAACCCCGAATATAGCAGCTGTTACCGGGGAGAAGACTTCCGTAGAGAAGCCCGGTGTTCTCAAAGCACCAGCATGTTCAGGTATGTTGACGCTTTTAGCATTTGTTGTGTGTTTCTGCTGCCACATTTAAGAGTTTTTAAAGCAGTTGTCAGGTATGATAGGTGAACATATGGGTCAACTGTGACAGGAGACGGGCTGTCAGGAGACGTTAAATATGAATAACATACCTGTCAACTCAAGAAAAGCATAATAGTTCATGTATAAGAGCAATATTTGTATTTGTAGTGTAGGGAAATGAAGTGTATGGGTAAAAAGTATTCTACAAACCTTAATATGTTAACTAATATGTCCAATGTCCTGTTCATAATGAGCCTGCCTGACTAAGTCCATGTCAACTTTTAGGTTGACATGACAGTTATTGAGATTAAAGGGAACGTCACCTCAAAATACATTTAAAATATTTAAAATATATAATAAATAATATATAATAAGTTATAGTGTCATTTGAGCAGAATTTGTAATAAACAGTACATTAAACCCAGGGCTTGATAATGGTCCTGTGAGGCCCCTGGGCACAAGTCCTAACACTGAGGGGTTTTAGGCTTGGAGACCCCCTGACATCCAGCCATGATGTATTTGATATGGACATATGGAGGGTCATGCTGAACAGGAATCCTTTGATATAACCTGTAAAGGACTTTTTTAAATGACAGTTCAAAGGTGACTTTCTCAAACACTTTACAGGTAAATCTCTTGAAATATGACATTCATCATCCTGAGCGGGAATCATCATTAGTGATTAATCAGCTCACTACTTAATTGATTGAACAGTGACTGTTTTGTCTATGAGATGTCAGAAAATAGTAAAAAAAAAAACACAATTTCCCTCTACTTCCAAAGCCCAATGTGTCATGTTTTTAACCACTTTTTTGAAACCTAAAGGCACTCAGTTAACTATCACATACAATTAAGAAAAGCAGAACAATCTCACAGCGTAAAAGCTTAAAGTACCAGCTATCAAAATAGTTGGTAATAGTCTTCCTACTGAGCTACATCCATCCTTCCTGCAATTCAATATATTTTGGGAGCTTTTCAATGCCCTGCAGCATTTGCAAAAATTCAAAAGCACTGTGTACCGTAGAGAATCCCTTAGTGTTAGGAGAGAGCTGCTGAGCTCCACTGTCACACTGCGAGTTCTTTTTTGTGTAAAGGAGCAGATGTGTTAGTGGATGCTGAACACATTTATCAGTACATGCAGCCGTTTGTCTTCTCTTTAAAGACTTTACTTCAAAGCTGCCTTGAAGAACTCGCCAGGTAATTGGTATTGACCTTTTAACCAACATCTGAGGAATAATACTAAAACACAATGATTGATTGCTAATCAGAGGCTCATTTAACAGCGCCAGATCCCCAGAGAGGTCTAACTGAGCCGAAGCATTAATCCCACTTAGCGGTTCACTACGCCTGTGCTCGGAGATGAAGGGGACACTGAAGACCGGTGATTGTTATAAATGCTTTCAATGCCTCTGCTCACCTCAGCTCAGATCCATCAGTGGGACGGTTCAGCTCATCAGTAAAGCGTGACAGATGTGTGACAGATGTGTGACAGATGTGTGACAGATGTGAGGGTGAAAGGTGGACTGGGTAGGGTCATATAGGCAAGGTCTGTTCGCAATGTTGCATGGTGGAAATCTGTTTGATAATGCTTCTCCAGCTGCAGTTTATTTACAGTACGAGTCTTTTACTGTGGTTTTATCTATAACACAACTGTTGATAATGGTTCTAATGTGGTTTTTTTTAGGCTGTAAGGCTGTCCATCATGAAGAAGCGTGGTAAAAAGCATCTGGAGGAGGAGGAGACGTTGTGCTGCTGCGAGTATGTGAACAGACTGGGGGAGCGCAGCCATGTGGCGGCCTGCTGCTGCGACTGTGAGGACCTGGACGACGCCTGTGACCGGTGAGGGACATATCCATCCATCCATGTACAACTGATCCATTACTTATTTTTTTCTATGAAAAGTGAGGAAACAGTCACATTTTGTCCATCACAGTTATTTAAAGTGCTTGTTTTGTCCGATCAACAGCCTGAAATTCAACTATATTCAATTTACAATGATATTAAATAGCAGAAAACATGAAATCCCCAAAGTGGAGAAGCTCGTACCAGCACATGTTTGACATCTTTTAGCTCTGCGTGGCAATAACAATGTTGGTCTGTTGGTCGGTCGATCAGTAGGTCAACCACTTTGATCCAAACTGAAATATCTACTATTATGCTTTTTGGGTTTTCCCTTTCCTGTAGTGTGTAATAAAGGTTTCTGTGCACAAAATATGAACCTGAAGATTATCAGATTACGTCCTCTTCAAGTTTTTATTTTCTCTTTCAGGTTTCTAAAGAGGGAGTCTCAGAAACCCGAGTCCCTGTCTCATGTGGCTGCAGTTTTCACAGACCGGATCCGAGTGCCCTGGCTGTGGGGAGGGGCTCGCAGAGTGGAGCTGTCTGTCATCCCTCCTCTCATCCTCCTCCCGGTGCTTCTTCACATCGCTGCCCTCCACTTCCTGCTGGGCGTGGTGTCTCTGATCGCTCTGCCCGGCCTGGTGCTGTGGTACTACTACTCCACCCACCGCAAGAAGGGCCGCACGCTGTTCTTCCTCAGCCTCGCCCTCTTCTCCATCGGGTACATGTACTTCTTGTTCCTCACCGAGGTGCTTCCCCGCGGGGATTTTGGTCTCTTTCAGCCGGCTGTTGTAACTTTAGGGGTCATACTCACCCTGGCGGCGCTTTTCCACACCAAGAGAGACCCTGGCATCGTGCGGCTGAACGTAGAGGACGTCCACAGCACGGTGACGTATCACAGCCCTCTGGCAGAGAGAGACTCTGCTGTGAACGGGGGGAAACACGACGTGACGATGACTGTAGCCAACAGGGCGGAAACGGCGAAGCATGGGGAGGCGGATCTGCAGGAAAGCGGCCGTAGGAACTGGTGTCCCGTGTGCAAAGTGGTGAGACCCCCCAGGGCGGGACACTGTCGGATCTGTGGCGTCTGCGTCCGGCGTCTCGACCACCACTGTGTCTGGTGGGTCCCCTCACAGAGCCTCTCACTCCGCCTGTCTTCACTGATTCTCCCTCTCTGTCTCACATCTCAAACTCTGAGGTCTTCTTGTTTGTCGCCTGCTCGTCTTTTCTGCACAAGTTTTTCAATAAATCTAAAAAGACTGAATGGGTGTTTGTCCTGGTCACACCTGTTGTGTCTTTATTAGCCATATGTGTGTGTTGTGTCAACATCACACTGATGCAGCTACTATAAACAGTTTCCTGCTTTCATCCTATGTGTTTAGTGTACGATGTAAGATGTTTTGTCAGCCTGTGTGTGTACTTGTGTGTTTGTGCGTCCCCTCCCTCGGTGCCGGGCAGGATAAACAGCTGTGTGGGGCTGGCCAATCACCGCAGCTTCCTGCTTCTGCTCCTCCTCTTCCTGTCGACGTCGCTGTACGGGATCAGCCTGGTGCTGCGGAGCGTGTGTCCGGATCAGCTCCTCCTCACCGCCCTGCTGTACTGCCCCGGGGTCTACGACCAGTACAGGTACTGAGAAACACTCTTTGAACACTCTGGGCTGTAACTTTAAAGGGGACCTATCACGCAACTTTGTGATGTCTTTTATACATAAATATGTGTCCCCGGTGTGTCAGGGAACTCACGCAGCGTCAGAAAATAAAACCCTCTCTTTTCCTCCATACCCAAATCTCTAAAAACGGGGCTACAACGGAGCTGATCCAGATTTGCGTCTGATATGACGTAATATCTGAAATGTGGACCCACGGCACTATCAGAAAGTTGCTATCAGAAACAATGCCCGACTGTTTTGGACGTAATATGGTCGGTGTTTACATTAGCATCGCTAACACTCAGAGCTAACCTGTACTGGAGAGCATGTGTGTGAAGAAGCAGGAAATAAAAAGGAACTCACCTTGTGGTATAACCGGCAAGAGAGAAAGCCTTTGAGCTCCATACTGTTTCAGAAAGAATCCTTGATAATCCATGATATGGCGTTTCATCACGGCAGTATTTAGTTTAGACAGTAGCTGCCGGGTCCCGCATGAGCTCAGACCCCTCCTTTCTTTTTTTAAAGCTTTATACCAAAATCAGCACTTTTGAAACAGGAAGTGAAATAGAGGGATATGAGGCATGGCTAGAATGGGTGATCTGTTTGGTATTTTGAGCAAAACACTTCATAGACATGTTTTTTATATATTTTTATATATCTGAGACCTATGCTATTGCCTAAAAATAGCATGATAGGTGACCTTTAACATTAAAGTCACTATTTACCTTATTCTGAAGCTCCATTAGTCTGCTGAGACAGGTTTTTGCCACAAAATGACTCAGTCCCCGTGAAAAACGCTTTATTGTGTTGTTGCTTTAACCTAAGGCTGAACAGAATAATCAGTCAAAAAGTCAACAATTATTGAAAACAAATAAAGATATAACTATTTTAAAAATTAAAAACATAAGCAATAAGCTTCAATCAATATTTGTTTCAAAAACAAGAAACTTGCTCTTGCCCATCAAAAAGAGAGACACTTAAAAGGGGTGTGCAACAATTTAACAGCACCATAAATTACATGTATACTACCACAATCACACAAAATGATATATTTCATTGCGTATACAAAATTAAGTACAGCTTTATTATCATAAAGTATGATAAAAGACACTCAAAACTTTAATTAAAACCTCAAAAGAAGCTTTGAATGTAAATAAGTATATCCTATATTTTCAAATGTAGAAACTATATATGATAGGATGTTACGGTCTTAATAAAGGAAGTAGTGTGAAGACTCACCTGTTTCGACTGCATCTTTGCTAAAAAGCAAATAATATCTTCTGTACGCAGCACTTAAGCTAATGCAGTAGCACTTAAACTGGTTGGGTTTATAGATAGGACATGTACCTGCAGGATACATACTTTTGAGTTGAATGCACTTTTTGAAAGTCGCTTTGGATAAAAGTGTCAGCTAAATTCAATGTAAAGTCATATTACATATTGTACTGACCCATATGTATTGACCCTCTGGTCTCTTGTCTGTGTTGCAGCGCTGCGCTGTGCTTCACCTGTGCGTGGTACAGCAGCATGGTGTCCTGCGGGCTGCTCCACCTGCTGCTGGTGCAGATCATCAACGTCAGCTTCAACGTGACGGAGCGCGAGGCCCGCCTGGCCCTGAGAGAGAAGACCGCTCGCAGCTCCTACTGGGGGCTCGTCGTGGACACCGGGGTTTACTCTCGAAGTTTCCGTGAAAACTGGGCTGAGTTCATGAGCATGGAAGAAAAACTGAATCCCCCAACCCCCCTCCTCACAGACCTGGTGTAAGAGACGCTGATTTTAAGTTCTTGTTCATGTCCACTGGATGGCAGCATGGCTTCTTTCACTTCTGATATCTTCTCACTGCAGTTATTGCAAGTCAACAAAACATACATTCTCTTCCCGTAATGTCACTCACAGCTGGTATCTCCTCCATGCAGCTGTTTGACCTTTACACCTGTCATCCGTCTCTCTGCCAAATAAGATAAAAAGCATTCCTGCACACCGCCTGTCGTCCCAGGACTTCAATATTGTCTCTATGTCTCCTCTACACTCTAGTGCCTTGCTGGGAGACGGACAAAAACGAGACTGAGTAATGTGTCCTGCTTCTCGTGGAGACGTTTTCTCGGCAGCAGCACAATGACGACGAGTCCCGCACAAAAACACCGACTGGACGTTCTTTTTTCTCCAGGAACTCTTCACAAAAACATTTATCCGCCTCACTCGGACTTGGATATTTTTCGCCGATGAATTAAACATCTCAGCAGCTCATCAGGCTGATTAAAGTTTTACAGCTTGCATTAATCACAATGATTGATCGGTTAGTTATAAATATATGAGCAGCTACTTTTTTATATCAAGCTGGTTCAAACTCCTGCATGGAACAGCTCTGGGAATATAAAAAAAAAGTGAATAAAGCACATAAATGTCACCTTGAGAAGTTTCCACTATCGCTGCTTTTATTAGAGCATTTATTATTTCCTCCCAAAGTTCTATGGGTACATTTTATTTGTATTAAATGAACGTGAGAACGGTGCAGTCTGTGTTTCCTCTCCAGGGCTTTGAGGATGTGTGAATGGATCATCTTAAGTGTGTGTTTCTCCCGGAGGCTTCACAGCGGATGTGAGCAGAAGTCGGGCAAGATGGCAGCCACTCTTCGTCCCAGCTTCTCCCTCCTCTCCTCCCTCACCCTCTCCCTGCGCTGCAGACAGGGAAGCTGCCTCCAGGCCTGCAAACATCTCCGCAGCACCCGTCTGAAGAGGCAGGCAGATGGAAGAACAGACGGGGGAAACAAGTGAGCAATGAGAAACTGAATCGTAGCGACCTGTGGGATCACAACACCTAATGAGTTTTCACTGAATGTCACGGCTTATTGTCAATGGCAGCCGGTGGGAATGTACCTGCAGGCCGTTCTCATTTATCGGACCACACTTGAGAAGTCTATAAACACATTCTGCGTCAATGAGGGAGAATTTAATCGAGTTGGAGCAGTGCTACAGACATCCAGAATAATGCTCATATGAGGCGTATTCACAACCTGAATGTGTTCACTGATTAAAATGTATTATTTAGAGGATTCAATCTATTTAAATGGACATGTAAAAAGCCACAAAACAGACTTTTTAGCGTTGCACTGCTTCTGTGTCGGTGCATCACTTTGCTCACTCTGAAATATGTAGTATTGGGTGGTTCTCCAGCACATTAGTATCCACAGTGCCCAGAGGAGCCATCTTTAGTGATCCCAGACCTTCCTCATGCGCCATCAGCAAGACAAAGTCCCCATTTATCCAGAGAATATCTCAAGCCCGACAAGATAGATGGCAAAACTGACATTTCTGGTTCCAAGACAATGAACCCTAATAACTTTGATGATTCGCTCACTTTTCTTTTAGCACTCTATGTGGTTTTAAGGTGAAATGTCTTCACAATGAGTTGTTGGAGAAAAGGTTTTATTACGGAAAATACTTTTCATTAATTAGCCTGACTAAGCAAGCTTTAAACCCCACGCTTTTCCTGCTAGTTCAGCCGTATTGAAGTTTCTACCACGGCAGCCAAACCCCCAAACTGACTCCATTAATCAAAATATGAACACTTCCAGCTAACAGCAGATTTTAGGCACTGATTTTATAGTTTTAATATAATGCAAAGGAGGTGCAGGTTGAAGACAATGCACTGCAAAATGTCTTACGCTGTTTCATTCTGGTAAAGGGGCCTTATTATACAAATCTTTAGGTTCATATTAGTGTCTCTACTGGGACATGTCTCCATGCTTTAATGTTCAAAAAGCTCTTTCTCATACTGCCAGTCTGCTCTGATTGGTTAGCTGGCTGTCTCTGTTGTTATTGGTCAATAGAAGTGCAAGTGTTACATAGTGATGTCTCTATGTTCTCGAAGTAAACAAAGGTGTACAATGGAGGCGTTTTAGGCATGGGGGGCAGTGGCGGACTGGTCATCGGGACAAATCCCGATGGGCCGGTACTGAAGTGGGCCGGTCGGACGATGTGGTCCCCCCCCGTTGACAATTTACTAGCGGTACCGAAGTGGCCCGGTCGAGAGTCCCGGGCTGATTTTTAGTCCCAGTCCGCCCCTGATGGGGGGGGGGAAGTGTGTGGGAATGACAGTGAAGCCTTTGCAGACCATTTACATGCACTAAAACCTATATAACACACCAGAGGAAAGGGAAAACCCCAACAAATATAATAAGGCCTCTTTAGAGTTCACTGGGCATTGTGTTTATCCTGGCCAACTGTAGCCAAACTGCTTTAGCGATGCATTTCATCTCGTAATTAATCAAGCTGTTAATTTGACACGCTGTTATCTGGTTATCGCTGCAGCATGAACACAGTGAACATATGGTAGAGTCACGGACCTGTCATTGTGCTCCTGACGGTCCCTCTGCAGCAGCCTCTCCTGGGTCACATGGTCCAGCAGCGCCAGCAGAAACCTCCTCAGAGTGCGAGCGCGGTGGAAACGCTCGGCTCTCTCCTCCTGGATCATCCTCCAGTCCATCAGCTGAAAAACACACCACGCTCACTCAGAGATAGGCGGCATTTTCTGCTTTGTTAGCAGCAAAACAACTGTTAGCAAGTTAAAGTGATGAGGTTGGCACTAGCTTTAACAAGAAAACCATTATTTTGTAAAAGCCCGGGCTCTTTAAAGCATGATTGAGTGCGGGGAGAAGAGATTAGGAAAAGGTGATGCTCTAAATCACCGGCAGAAGATGGGGAAGCTGAAATCCTGATTGAATAACTGAATGTGTGTGTGTGTGTGTGTGTGTGTGTGTGTGTGTGTGTGTGTGGGGGTGTAAATACACACTCTTTTCCAGCGACTTAAGCTCCTCCGAAGCAGAAAGTGCCGGTGCAGTCGGTCAGCGCGAGCTTCTTTCTGAGACGAGGACTCTCTAGCTGATTGCTGCCAGCGCAGTGTGCTCCGCCTCAGGAGGGAGAGATTGTGATGAGTGTCGGCCAGCTGGCGGGAATTGAAAAGAAAAGTGTTGGTGCACGCTGATGAAGGCATCCAAACTCAATCATATGGGCCAGGCAGAAACAATGGATCACATGTCTTCGAATGCATCTCAGATTTAACAAAAGGGTTTGTATCTATCTGTGAAACATGTATGCACAACGAGTATTGATGCTGTGCAGAGAGGGGATCATTTTGAAGATGAAACAACACTTTTATTTCGAGATGTTCTATCTGCCTGTGATTTTCCCAGCAAGAGGAATAACAAACTACACCAGCCAAGAACAAAAGGAGAAATAGATGAAGGGCCACATATTCTTCTTATAATTCAATCTTTAAGATGTTATTTATGGTGATGCTATTTCGAATCAGCAAGTTGGAGTCCCACTGCAGTCAGCATGTCGTTGTGTCCCTGGGCAAGACACTTCACCCCAAATTGCTCCTGTGGGGAATGTCCACAGAACTGAATGTAGGCTATGTAAGTCGCTTTGGATAAAAGCGTCTAACAAATGACATGTAATGTAATTTATACTTTATAAAAAAAGCACACCCTTTTTTTATAGTTAGGACAATAAAAAATGCACGTATAATCCTCTTTAAATCATTCAAATTCAACACATATTGGTCTTTATACTCAGAAATAATGAAATAACTGAACAAGCTTCTTAGTGTGAGGAAATGATTATGTCCACCACTCCTCCGTGAGCGTCGCCTTGAGATGATAAAGAGCCTTTCACAGTCACATTGTGTTTTAGTGAATGTCTGCAAGTCAGATATCAGACTTTTTATTATTCAAACCCACAGTCTACCTGGACTTCTCCTTTTGGCTTATTGCAATTCTGCGGGAGCCGGTGTGATAAAAGCCTGAAGCGCTCCTTGCACAGTTTTTCTTTTTCAAATAGGATTTTAAGGTCAGGCCAGGGTCACCCAGCACCTCCACGGGTTCTTCTAAATGTTGAGTCAGAGGCCTGAGGCGGCTCAAATGTGTCTGACGGCTGAACACAGGTGCTTCACCTTTACGTTGGCCCGTTGGAGCTGAATGAAGCGTTTCCATGGCGCCAGGCCTCGCCGCAGCAGCAGGTTTTTGAGGTAGTGTTGACGGGCGATAGAGAGGAGCTCCTGTTGCCTTTTCAGCTGCCTCTGTTTCTCCTCTTCCCTCTGACACACAGGAAGAAGGGACTTTACTCATTAGATTTGTATACCATACAAAAATAGGAGAAGTTACAACAAACTTGCTTCCTCTGTATGATACAAGGAAATAATTTGAAAACCTTATGCATGAAAGAAAAGACACCAACACTGCATCTACGTACCCTCTTGAACATTAGCTAGATTTAGATCCTTTACGTCACATGTGTCAAACTCAAGGCCCGGGGGCCAAATCAGGCCCGTGGTGGATTTAATTTCGGCCCGCAGGATAATTTTTAATTGCTATTAGATCTGGCCCGCCGGTATATTGCACGCACACCTTCACTCCATCCTGAGGGTCTCCTCCGCTCAGAGCCTGAGCCCAAACATTGATGACCTTGCACCCAAGATGAGATGCCAAGTATCTGAACTAGCATCACAGAGCAGCAAACTGAGTTTACATGGATGTTTCCTTCTGCACTTTCTTTCTTGAGACAACAGGGCATGTTTGGTTTTTTCTTTGAGGGAAATAGTTTTGTTGAAGCTGTTGTTGGCCTGTGGAAAAATGTAATCATAAGAAATGACTCTGTAAAAGCTGCAGATAGAGCCATAAGAAATGAATGCAACTGATTATTTCATGTTTAATGTTGTTTTTATAGGCAATCATTGAAGCTTTGTTAGTTCCAGGTTTAATATGTGCAATAAGTTCATTTCAATAAGTTCTGCAATAAACATTGAACCAGTCCGGCCCTCGACTAGTACCCATTTTTTAAATTTTGGCCCACTGTGTATTTGAGTTTGACCCCCCTGCTTTACGTAATCAATGAAGGGCCTCCATGTCTTCTCAAACACGCTGTCTACTAGACTTTAATATATAGGACATCGTCTCCAATGGGACGCCTGACAGCATCCATCGCAACCAATGAGTGACACTTGGACTTTGAGCCTTTTTCAAAAAGAAATGCAATGCAGGTTTTGGCGTAGAGCAAGCTGAGGTCTTTACATGTTCGTTTACTATCCAGTGAATCTGCTTTGAAATGATCTAAGATTATTGAAATGTTTCGCTACGACATGTCGCTCAGTGTTACTACTTCCTGTGTTCTCACAACTGCGTCCACAAATCGTGAGCCTCACCTCTCGTTCCTGTCTTCTCTCGTCCCTCTTCCTCTCCGCTGCGTGGCGTTTCTCCTCCTCCTCCTCCCGCTGCCTCTGCTCCTCGGCGGCTTTCATCTCAGCCTGGAAACAAAGTCAAATGAAATTATTGTTTCCTAATATCGTTCCCGACAATCCCTCCTCGCTACTCATCCTGCAAAAAAAAACAGTCTGGTGAACAGCTCATTAATCTTTTACCAGTTTTTCATTCTCCTTTTTTCGCCTGAGTTCCTCGATGTCCTTCCTTCTCTCCTCGCGTTGGCGTGCACGCTCCTCCATGGCTTCAAAGGAGCAGGAGAGAGGTCAGTTAAGCACAAGGTATTCCTATGTGGCACAGAGTCTCAGGAGTGTATATGATTATGTATGTTTTCCATAGACTGTATATATAAAGATGTTTTCACATTCTGAACGCGTAACTCCAAGTGCTTCAATTGTACAACTTTAGGCTTTTATATGCAAATGTAACGTCGCCCTTATGCGTGATGCAAGGTCATGCAATTTCTCTCACAGAAGAACTACAGCGTTGTGTGTTTGGGATAACATAATGTAGGCCTACTTTTGAATATATGTGAGTTTGTGTTTGTCTTTTTCAGGACCTTGCGGACTGACCCGTGATGATTTGACAGGGTCGAGTCTGCTGCCTGACGGCCTTCTTTGAGGAGAGGCTGACGGGTTCTTCAGTCGTCCTCAGTGTCCTGTAAAGGTAACAGTCAGAAGCTCAGAAACAAAGGCCTGTCACAGCTGTCTGCACATTCACATATTCCCGAAGCAAATTGTATTCAGACGGGTATTCGGCTTTAGGCAACCTCAAACGACATTCATTCATAAATCTGTGAATGGACTTCCGTGAAGGGTAGAACTTTTACTCATGGAAACAGTGTTCAAGGTTGTGTTCTGTAATCCCATTTCTATCTAATTACAGCAACCACGCATTTTCAATTATATTCCGTCCTCTCTGAGCTGGAAAAGCATTCTGTATTTTCTTTGTACCTACACCTTGCATTTAATAAGGAAAGATATAACAGATAACCCCATTCCACCTCCTGGAAACAATAACTATACCAGACATTTGATACGTTACTTTATTGTTTCTGTATGATATCCTTTCCACCCCCGAGGTGCAGGGAGACTTGCAGTGTGGAAGGAGAACGGAGCTAATGCAAGTGATTTTTCATCATCTGAAGACAGTTTTAGAGCGAGTTCATGTGGGGCATGGAGGTATGGGCGCAGTCAGCGTGTCCTGGGGGTTTTGCTGGGAGGGAATTGAATGGACAGGCCGAGAATATACACACCATATAGTTCTGCACACGTTCAGAGGACACCTCCACGTTCCCACACTCATGTCAAAGCTTTCAGTATTACATTATTGAGCTTTTTCATACAATCTGAGTCATAAATGATTTTTATGGCACAATAAACAAGGTGCCAAAGAAAAGGAGTCACGACAAGTTTAGATTTATGCCAACTGGATCGACTTTGTTGCTCAAATTTGAACCACTTTCTATGAGTTTTTCCCTTTTGTTCAAAAGGTTGAAACCAGTGGCTTTATTTTAACGGTTCAAATTCATTTAACGTTGACTTTTGAATCAGTTATAAGCCATTACTGAAGTCCACTTAAAACATGACCTTCTAGAAAACTCCCAAAGGACATTTCGACACTCATTAATTATTCACATTTTTAACCACTAACTTTTACCTACTTTTTTACCTTTAATTATGACTGCTAAACATTATGAAAGGAACTTTAGCATGGACTTTTTTTGGAACGTGTCACAGTTGACGTTTAGGCTCATTTAGTTGCTACGGTGGCTTTCAACTGAACAATAAGGCAGTAGTGAATGTTGCAAATAAAAGCCATTAAACACAGCTTATGAACGCTTCAATTCCACATTTCTCCATGGGCCTACCTCTGCTCTGTGGGCTCAGAGTGGTTGCTCTTTGGTCTGGATTCTGCTGTCATTACTAGCTGTGTGAGCTGTGCAGTTTTCTCCATCTCCAGCTCCAGCTCCGCCACGCTCTGCTCGTCCCTCAGCCGTGAGATCTGCTCCTGCTGCTCCTTCAGAAGCCTCCTCTGTTGGCTGATGATCTGCTGCTGCACGGCGTGTCTGTTCTCGAACCTGCTGCCCGACGCCGCTGCACTTTTTGACCCGGAGAAGCTGCCGTGGAGCTCTGAGGCCGAGGGTGCTGCGTGGCGTCGGGTCGCCTGCCACGGCTGAGCTTGAACACCCACAGGCGTCTGATTTCGATGTACGGAAGAGTCGTCTGGGGCCAACGTTTTTGACCTGGGGTGACCTTCCTACAGAGGGGAAACCAGAACAGGTATGAAGATGGTATTGTTTATGAAAAAAATCCTCCTTTAGGTCTGAAAACCCAAAATAAATAACACAAATAGAGTACCACAAAATTGACTTGACTCCAGGAATCCTGATATATAAGCTGCGGGGCCCGAGAGGCGCGTATAGCCTCTTTATTGACCCCTCGACCATGAACTGCTCCAGCTCAATCTTATGTTCTGCTTCCTCTGTCCCTGGAGCTCTGTTCCACTATTCTGCACCTCTTATTTCTCTCTAGCCTTCCCTTCCCCTATATGTACACCGCTCTGCTCTCACTCTCCAGAGTTGTGAATATTTTAGCAGGAAAAGTTTTTCTCCCCGGTTAAAATAGTGATAAAAAGTTCCAGATCAAATCCAGTGCCTCAGTAATTTTAGCCTTTCGCATCACCCGCCAACTCATATGTGATTTTTCTCACCTTCTCGGTGATCCCCGGTTGTTTATGTTCCGCTTGTGGCTCCATGATTGGCTGAAAAGTTGGGCTCTCTTTGGCCTTGAGTTTGCCTGTTGATGCAGCATTTATTAAGGCAGCCATCTTGCTCCGGGTCTCCTGCTGCTGGGCCAAAAGCTCTCGTTTTTCCTTCTCCATCCGACACCAGAGCTGCCAATCATTCAGACATCTCCAAAGCAGCCGCCTGCGGTCACTCTCCACAGCCAGCTGGCATTGTCTGGAGGAAACCATCAATTAGTGCTTGGTTAGCATAACAGGGATCAGTGAGGGTCTATGAGAAATACTGTTATACATTTTAATGTGGGTTTAAAAGAGGCCCTATTATGCTTTTTGGGGTTTTCCCTTTCCTGTAGTCGTGCATTATATAGACTAGAGTATTGTGCCAGCGCTCCAACACATTGTACGTGATAGGCTAATTTAGCAGTGTTAATTTCGTCAACGAAAACTATGACGAAATGTATATTTAGTTTTCGTTGACGAGACGAGACGGGACTAAGGTGTTAATGGTGGACTATCGGACATTCAAAATGCAGCATATTTTCCCCCAAGTGTCCGTCTTGTCTGTCAAAATGCATCTTACATTCCTAACTTGCAATATCATTATTTCCGCTCTCTTCACTCCAGAAGAGCGATCTCCCTGTATCTCTCTGTGTACAACAGAGCCGGCCAGCTAACCAATCAGAGCAGTCTGGGCTCTGGTTTCAGACAGAGGGTGAAAAAAAGGTGCTGCAGCACAGGCAGTATGAGAAAATAAATAGCTTTTTGAGCATTAAAGCATGGAGACATGTCCCAGTAGAGACACTACATACTGATATACACCTGAACATCAGCAGGAGAGGACTCTTTAAAGTAGAGACACTACATACTGATATACACCTGAACATCAGCAGGAGAGGACTCTTTAAAGTAGAGACACTACATACTGATATACACCTGAACATCAGCAGGAGAGGACTCTTTAAAGTAGAGACACTACATACTGATATACACCTGAACATCAGCAGGAGAGGACTCTTTAAAGTAGAGACACTACATACTGATATACACCTGGACATCAGCAGGAGAGGACTCTTTAAAGTAGAGACACTACATACTGATACACACCTGAACATCAGCAGGAGAGGACTCTTTAAAGTAGAGACACTACATACTGATATACACCTGAACATCAGCAGGAGAGGACTCTTTAAAGTAGAGACACTACATACTGATATACACCTGAACATCAGCAGGAGAGGACTCTTTAAAGTAGAGACACTACATACTGATATACACCTGAACATCAGCAGGAGAGGACTCTTTAAAGTAGAGACACTACATACTGATATACACCTGAACATCAGCAGGAGAGGACTCTTTAAAGTAGAGACACTACATACTGATATACACCTGAACATCAGCAGGAGAGGACTCTTTAAAGTAGAGACTCTACATACTGATATACACCTGAACATCAGCAGGAGAGGACTCTTTAAAGTAGAGACACTACATACTGATATACACCTGAACATCAGCAGGAGAGGACTCTTTAAAGTAGAGACACTACATACTGATATACACCTGAACATCAGCAGGAGAGGACTCTTTAAAGTAGAGACACTACATACTGATATACACCTGAACATCAGCAGGAGAGGACTCTTTAAAGTAGAGACACTACATACTGATATACACCTGAACATCAGCAGGAGAGGACTCTTTAAAGTAGAGACACTACATACTGATATGAACCTGAACATCAGCAGGAGAGAACTCTTTAAAGTAGAGACACTACATACTGATATACACCTGAACATCAGCAGGAGAGAACTCTTTAAAGTAGAGACACTACATACTGATATGAACCTGAACATCAGCAGGAGAGGACTCTTTAAAGTAGAGACACTACATACTGATATGAACCGTAAAATGAGCAGTGTATATGTCCTCTTTTTCCTCTGTGGTAAAACGCAGGATTTGAACAATGACGGCCTTTCAGGGAACAACATTTCTGTGAACTTCTTGCCTGTTTTGAGCTCGTAGATCCTCCTCTGTTCTGGTCACCGCTCGCTGATGTTTTCCCGCCCACAGCACGGCCCGCCACGCCCGCCAGGCTCTCAGCTGTCGCTTCCAGTCACAGAGGGCCGTGACCTTCCCTAACCGCAGCCTTCTGTCCAACACCACTGAATACCATCCAGAGAAATGCCTCTGCAAACACTGAAACGACAGCACGACAGGTTGGAAATCACAATGAGACGTGTGCAAACTTCCACCCACAGCACAGGTACCGACCTTGAGACTACGCATGTCAATCATGGCTTGAATTTTCTTTTCTTGATACCGCCGCTCTGTGTCGTGCAGCAGCTGTTTTGTGGGCAGTGGAGGAGCAGGCTGGAGGCTCCTGGCTCCCCTCTGCCCTTCCACCCTCACCCTTTCTCTGGGGAATAGACAAACATGTACTTCTTATTTTACCAGGACCCTGTAAAGAATAGCAATCATCCCAAAAAGTTGCAAAATGATGCAAAAGTGCCCGTCAGAGCAGTATAGATTTTTGTATAGACCCACGTAGTAAAGAAACTAGTAAAAATTCAATTTCATGCCCTTCAAAGTTATATTTTTATTTTATTATCATTTATTTCATGGCCAGGCAATTAAAATGATATTCTATCAATATAGGTTTAATTGAGGAATTAAACGCCTACAGCTAGTCCAAAACGCAGCTGCACGTTTGCTGACTGGCCACAAAAAGTGTGACCACATCACCCCTATTCTGGCCTCACTGCACTGGCTTCCAGTTCGGTTCAGAATTGATTTTAAAATCCTTTTATTTGTTTTTAAAGCCCTAAATGGGCTGGCTCCGGCCTATATAGCAGAACTCCTCCAGCGCTACACCCCAGCCAGAGCTTTAAGGTCTGCTGACCAGCTGCTGCTGGTAGTGCCCAAGACCAGGCTCAAAACCCGAGGGCACCGAGCCTTCTCAGCAGCTGGCCCGAGGCTCTGGAACACTCTGCCCCTCCATGTGAGGTCGGCCCAGACCCTAGGGGTTTTTAAATCTAAACTAAAAACACACTTCTTCTCTCTGGCCTTCTAGTTAGAGCGGAGCACGACTCCTGACTTTTCCGTGTGTTTTATTTTTATTTTGTTTTTAAGATATATCTGTTGTAATTTATTGTCGTTTATTGTGATTGTAGTAATGTGTTTTTATTACATGTACAGCACTTTGGCTCGACCAACAATCGCTTTTAAATGTGCTATATAATTAAAACCTGATTTGATTTGATTTGATTTGAGGAGTATCATAAATGCATCAGTTTGATTTGCATGGTTATTACTTTTCTCATTTGCAGTCACTTTGTAAATCATTGCCAAACACTTCCCTCTGTTCTCTGAGGCTTTCCTGATCGTTATGATGAAAGTTGCCTGAGGGTTTATTTACAAAAGCCTTTTTCTGGTTCACACTTTGAAAGAGATTACAAGAGCTACGTCCAGGGACTCGTCCACAACACTTGTTTGGGTCAGGGATCTGTGTCTCTTCTCACTAGGTTACCATCAATCCATCATAGGAAGGGGGAAGAGGCAGGATCCCGATCGATGCAATCACACAGGAGTTAATCTCAGATACAGGGCGATAAGCACATCAGCAGTTGTTGCTGTGGATACCGTACCTCTGTCGAACCAGCTGTTCCAGGCCTCTCCGCTCCTCCCTCTGCCGCCGCAGCCTCACCATCTCCTGCTGCAGCTTCTCCTCCTGCTGCCTCCTCCTCGCCTCATCGCCTCGCTCCCTCCTCCTCGCCTCCCCTCTGGCCTCCCGCAGAGCCTCCCCCTCTCTCTGTTGCCTCAGCCTCTCTGCCTCCCGCCTCGCTCTGTTCTCTCGCACCTTCAACGGCAATCAGTGGCAATTAGTATGAGCGAGAAACACAGCTTGGGCGCCGGCAGATTCTCCTCACGGCTGATATGTTTCCCGACCCCTCAGCGCTCACATCTCTTATCTCGAGGAAGTCGTGATGTGCTCGGGTCACGTACCTGCAGCTGTCGAGCTTCCATGGAGACGATTGGGTTTCTGAACTTCTTCCTTGTTTGTCCAACATCCAGAACCAGTTCCTCCATCACCTCAGAGTCCAACAGCTCCTGCTCCATCAGGTCCTGGAGGAAGCTGTTCACAGCACTGTGCTCTTCCTCCTCCGCCAGGCAGTTATACAGATCTTTGCAGTTGTACAAAAACAAGTATTATATTGTGACCGTGTTGCAAAGCATACAATACACTTTTGGATTGATTTGCTGTCCGTGATTTGCTCCTATAAAATCAAACGTCAACATTTAAGATGTGGAAGTCACAAAAAACAATGCATTCACAAGTCATGTTGTAGGAATATGACACGCACATGTAGAGAAAATCTGAAATGGTCTGAAATGTTACGCTTTTATAAAATAGTCACTCAATGTAGTTGAGCTAATTTGTTTGTTAAACTAACTTTTGGCCAGAAAAGTTATACATTTGAAGTCATATGTTTCCCAAACTGTACCTTTACACATTTTTAGATAACCTTAAGTAACGCCTAAAATTGAAATTTGAAGAGGCTTTTAGGGGGTTTCCTTTTCTTGTAGTGTGTTATATAGGTTTATGTGCATGTCAATGGTCTGCAAAGGCTAAAATCCCAAAGTTCCTTGAACATGAGCATCATTTGTCCTCTTTAAAAAATGCATCTCCTTCATTGTGACCTGGTAGAGGATGAGTTTGAATCCACCGTGTAGTGTTGAGTCAGGGTTACACGATAGCTGTTAAATATTTTAAAGGCACCAACCTTTTGAAGTATTTAACTGCTTCAATTCTTAATTCCTATTATGTGGCTTGTTACGTCAAATCAAAACCTTACCGTTCCCATTAAGGCCGGGGAATTTGAACTTTTCTTGATTTATTCACACGAAGAGGCTAAACATTACATTACATGTTACTTGTTAGACGCTTTTATCCAAAGCGACTTACATACTCAATTCTGTGGACAATCCCCACAGGAGCAATTCGGGGTGAAGTGTCTTCCCCAGGGACACAACGACATGCTGACTGCAGTGGGGTTTGAACCTGTGACCCCCTGATCCGAACACCAATCCACTGCGCCACACGCCTCCCTAAACTAAACAGGTTGCATTGTTTTTGTCTTTACCATCAAAGTTGCTGTGGTTCAGGGCGGCAGGCGGAGAACTATCAGGGCTTCTCCTCTCACCGGAGCACCTCAGGTCATCGTCCTCCTCCACCTCCAGCTCCACACGCAGCTTGCTGTTCAGCCAATTAGCGAGCAGAGCCTGAGCTGCAATACATTATTAGTCTGCCACTGCTGCAGAGGCTCAACTCCAGGTAACGCCTCCCTTGAGACACCTATAATGATGTGTTAAAGGCTGACCTACCTTCACTATAAGCGTCATCATGATCTCTTAACTGCTCAGAGCTCTGTAGAGATTCAACTCGGCTCTTCTTCCCTGAATGAGGTTTCTTGTGGGTGAAGACTTCAGATACAGCAAACTCTGAAGCAGCCTCCACGCGCTGAAGACGAATATAATGATTATTATCATGATCCGATGTTATTCAATAATTTGGTCAATGCACATCCGTCAAAGCTGACATGCTTTTTTCAAAACCACACTTAGGTGAACTCCTCTCACCTTCCTCCATTGATCGATATCGTCTATCTTCGCATCATGCATCTGTTATAGGAACAAACAATTATTTGAAGTGTAAACCAATAGTTCAAGATAGAGTACAGGGTCAACAAAATAAACCCAGCCAAGCAAACAGACCCCCTTATTAGGATCTAAAATAGTCAGAAAAGGGTCAGAAAGACTCAATATTATTGCTTCTAAATCATCCATTACATTATTTACAAAATTATACCTATTTTGCAAAGTCTAACTCACTTATTTGTAGTGTGTGTGTCTGTTTGTGTTTATGGATATAACATTTGTTATACTTCCCTCTTTGCCAGGTTACTCTTGAATAGGAACTTAGACTCATGAGACTTTGACCGGGATAAATAAAGTATAACCTATAAATATATGGACACCTTGAGCTGTGGGAGCAGCGTGCAAATTGAGGGCTCAGCCATTGCCTGATGTCTGCGCCTGTGGATTATTTTTCAGAAAGCTTAGCCACTGCCTTAAATCTTCAGATTATTGGGGAATCATTTCCCAGACTTCCCAAACTCTGTGCTATACTTTAGCAGCAATTCAGCTATCTCTGTCTCATGCTGCAGAGAAAGGCCATTTATACGACATTTCTGAACCGTCCCCTGACATAAGCCATGTTTAATACATAGTATTAACACTGGGGGGCTTCTGCTTTATTCATGAATCCAATATGAGCCTTTTTACAATTATGTTGTTATCTCTGTTGGGGATGTAATCATCCTGAGGAAAGTCTTCAAATTGAAAATAGATTGAAAATCATTTCAAATAATTGCAAAGTGTTGATGTGAGTTGGGATGGATTATCAATTCCCTTTTTGAATCAGAATGAGAAACCCTACACCTTTAAATTTAACATAAATCCAGAGACCAAACCTACCTTGTCTGCAGTTTTACTCTCGCCAAGCCTCCTCCACCTGAACAGGTGAGGGTTGGGACCTGGGGATGTCATAGTCTGTTTAGTAATAGATATTTACCTCTGCTACTATAATGTTATCTTAACCACCATTCCATAGTTTAAAAACAGCTCCAAAAACCAATTATTTGACTGTTTTTATATCATCAAAAAGTGTTCAGAAGTCTTCACAAAGAGCCCTCGCAAAAGCAAGACCTGTACACAACCGCTATCGATATGAATCACAAGTCAATCTGGGTAATGTAGTGCCTTAACAATTTTTCTATGCCAAATGTCGTGTCAACAAAGCACTTTAGGACTACATCGCCCAGTCACGCTTTGTTTGTAACTCTTGGTAACCATAGCAACGTTATTCCCCTCTCTGAATGAGCCACATTTACGTTTAGAATGTAATAAAACGTAAGAATAGAGTAAAACATAATAATAAGACTACATATTTAAATGTTCTTAAAATAGTTTTTATTCAAAAAGGAAGGCACTCGACTCTTTTATCGTAGTTTACTCATGGATTTACTAAATTATGCCGCGACGGATGATGACGTCATATTCAGGCGACTTGTAGTGCCTGTGAGTTTTGTAGGTAGACGAATGAAAATAGCTCTTATATTAAACGCTTATACAATTCAAGCCAGCACAACAGTGATAAGTAGGGTTTCTTCTCGTCTCTTAAAGAGCGCTTATCATTTTAAATAGACGAAAGGGTAAATAAAGTATCACGTGATTAGTTAGGCTAGTTAGCTACGTGGCTAATTCACGTGTGTTTTGGAGCAGCTGTTTTTAAACTCGTTGTGCTCCCGCTGTATGGCTGGCTGCAGGATGAAGCTGGAGCTGTCCCGTGTGGCGCTGGGCAAAGGTCGGCTGGGGGTCCTGAAGGGGCTCGGTAAGACAGGGCAGCTCTCTCTGGAGGTCCCGGGGTGTCTGCTGCACACACACCTGGGCACCGTGCCCCACCTCACACAGGACACCCTGAGCACCCTGAGCACCCTGCCCTCTGTCACCCAGATCACCCTGTCCAATATGTAAGTGTCCAATGTGTGTATTACAATTAAGGGTGCAATTATCCATCAAGGACATTATCTGTATATGTGTAATATACAAAATAAATCTGTTATTGTGTATATTGTTGTGCTTTTATGTATGTCTTGATGTGTGCATATGTATACATGCATGTGTATATATAGGTATATACATATTTGTAATATATTTTTGTATTCTGGATTGTGGGAAACGTATTTCGATCTCTCTGTCTGTACACACAAACTGAAAGATTGACAAACAAGTTGACTTTGAAACAAAAAAACTAACTGTATAAAGCTCTTATTTATCACTCAATCAAAAATGTTTTCATTGGCTTATTTGAGCTGCTGTAACAAATGAACACCCCCATTACAAACTCTGAAATCTAATTTTAGTATTTTCTTTCTTAAGAGCAGAGCACCAGGAAGTGTTGGAGGAGTTCAAGGATGGATTCAGGAAGTTTGCAGGTACTTTGAATTCATCACAATTAAGATTTTCATCCACACCTCCTTTGCTGCTACCCCAGTTTATCACCCCCCATCTGTTGATAAACTACATTGCCTCCCCCTCAAACCCATTTTTAAAAGATTACCCTGCTTGAACCCCAAATCCGGCTTCGTAGTACATGCCTCAGGTGAAGTTATTGTTGTGTAAAAACAAACATTAAGGCACTTTTAAGGCCCTGTCTGGAATGGCATCTTCTTATATCTCCGAGCTGCTAAAGCTTTACGACTAAACACCTGAGATCCTCTGGCTATACCCTTTTATCCGGTCCAAAGTCACAGCTTAAACTAAAGGTGGAATTTTCCGTTGGATTCCCCCGGCTTTTAAAGGCCCTGCCTGAGAAGATAATAATATGTGCCTCATTTTAAATCACTCCTTTAACACACTACATAAAGCTGCTTTCAACTCTTGGTCCCAATGCTGTAATATTTTGGTTCCTACTCGTGTCACTTTTTAATCATGTATATGTTGATTTGTGTAATTGCCTTTGCTACCAAAGACTGTGACTCTATTTTCAGATTCCTTCATTGCTGTGTTTTGATTTATGTATGATCAACACTTAGAGAGAGTTATTGGGTGAAGAGGGAATATGATTAGGTGGACCGTGGGAGCTTATAGCAGACCAAACAGCATTGATTAAACTAGTGATCATTCCCAATGTATTCATATTTATCCAGTATTGATAATATGGTCATCTATCATCTATCAGCCGAACCTGAATCCAGTTAATTACCTAGCAGGTTCACCAACAAGGAATTCTCTTGTGTGTTTTGGTGGATGACATTAGACTTCGTAAGAGGAAATAATAAACAAAAAATTATCAAAAAGTGTTACATTATTTAAGTGTTAAATAATAAATAATCGGCTTTTTACCAAGAAAAAACCTGAAGTATTGTATTTAAAGGTCCCATGTCATGCTTTTCTGGTTATTACCCGTCCCCTTGTGTGTTATGTAGCTTTTTATGCATGTAAACGGTCTGCAGAGTCACAAACCCTCAGAGTACACCCTGTAGGGAGTAAAACTCTAACACAGAAAATACCTGTCTATGCTGCCCCAGAACGCCTCGTTGGAGATTTCTCTTTTTCCATTGTTTACTTCTTGGGTATAGTGACGTATTTCGGGTATAGTGATGTAACGTAACGTCCGCGGAGCCGTTACGTTTGGACCAATCCGCAGACTTCCTCACACACACACACACACACACACTCAGCGGGACGTTGTGAGGAGCGGGACACTGTGAGCCGGCTCACTGGTGTGGGGTCAGCGAGACACCGCAGAACTCAGCCTGGGCACACACACAAACTCCCAGCCAGGCTGCGGGTGTGTGTGTGTATCGGGCTGGGTTTCGCTGTGTCTCGCTGTCTCGCAGACGGCCACTGGGCTCACAGGGAGGGGGGGGGGCAGTAGGTCCAACAAGCCGTTTAGGACAGAGAGTGAATACACATACTATACAGAGATGCTGTTTGAGAAACCAATGTGAGTTTGGAAAATTGCACAATATAAATGTATTTTAGTATACCTCAACAATGGAATTATGATCAGTAGAAATGGCCATGACATGCGACCTTTAAATATATGCAATAGAGCTTTTTATACAGACCCAAAAATACCAGGCACTAAACCAAGCATGCACTGTTATATGCATAATATATACACAGCAGGGTTTATACATCATCCTGCTTTTAATTAATAATCCTGTGCTGTGCTTTTGTCAACCATTTTAAATTTGATTGAGAGAAAGAAGGTACACACATTTGTATAAACAAGTGAAATCCTCTCCAAGTCAATTATGGAATAGGAAAGCTACTGTTTTAAACTATTCATTTTAATTAACCCTCTGCATTATAAATATTTAAATAGCAACCATAAACTGTTTATGTAAAGCAACCACATGAGAATAACCTCTCTGCCAGACTGGTTGATTGATGTAAATGTCACACATGCATTCTGCACACGTTTAGCTCGGGGTGTGTGAGCATTATTTTCACTAAATATATTGGAAAAGGCGGGAGTAAATTGCTTCTAAATATACAGTATGTTGAGTTCAATATCGAAAAGCTGATTAGCTCCACGAGCCTGATCAGAACGTGCGGTCCCGAGTAATAATTATTTAAAGTGACCTCATTCAGTTTCGCTGTGGAACTTACCGTTATACCGTGCCTCGAGCCACCGCATATGGAATTAGAAATGCAATCAGTATAGCCTCACATCTCAACTGTCAGAGGATTACTACTTTGCCGTCTCTGAAGTCCTAAGAGGGAAGAGCAGGGAATGAATAATTAGAAATAATAACAGCGTTTCCAGCCTTTTGTTTTGCCACCTTTTGATCTCCAGCTCCAGCTGCGTTTGCTGATAAGGCCTCACCTCTCGCTGTAAGAAAGTGCCTCGCTCCGTCAACTCGCTGACGCTGACCCTCTGTCGGAGTTTGTGTGACTCGCGTTGATTTGTATTTTGTGCTTTGTGCAGGTCTTCATGATACTGTGTTGTACTGCGCGCTCCACGACCCTGCGACCCCCTGCCCCACAGGTCACACTACTAACAAGGTGGGATTAAGCTTCTGAGGAGATCAACACCACTCTATGTTTTTTAATTAGTGAGCTTGTTACCTTTGGATGGCTAGCTTTATATTCCTGTTCCAGTCTTTACGCTAAGCTAAGCTGCTGTGAGATTGGCATTAGTGTTCTCATTTGACTCTTAGCAAGAAAAAGGGTTTTCCTGCAATGCCAATTTATTTAGAGCAAGAATTATGTCAAAGCCTGCTTCATCTTAAAGAGGCCCTATTGTGCTTTTTCCTTGAGTGTGTCATCTAGATCTCTGTGCATGTAAATGGTCTGCAAAGGCGATTGGACTCCTTTGTTTACTGCCGTTATATATGGAAATCACTACTTAACACTCACGCTTCTGTTGGCTAGCGCTCCAACACATTGTACGTGATAGGCTAAAGGGGTGGGACATCTCTAAGGGGTTGACCAATCACAGTAGAGACACTACATACTGATATACACCTGAACATCAGCAGGAGAGGACTCTTTAAAGTAGAGACACTCCATACTGATATACACTTGAACATCAGCTGGAGAGGACTCTTTAAAGTAGAGACACTACATACTGATATACACCTGAACATCAGCAGGAGAGGACTCTTTAAAGTAGAGACACTACATAATGATATACACCTGAACATCAGCAGGAGAGGACTCTTTACAGTAGAGACACTACATACTGATATACACATGAACATCAGCAGGAGAGGACTCTTTAAAGTAGAGACACTACATACTGATATACACCTGAACATCAGCAGGAGAGGACTCTTTAAAGTAGAGACACTACATGCTGATATACACCTGAACATCAGCAGGAGAGGACTCTTTAAAGTAGAGACACTACATACTGATATACACCTGAACATCAGCTGGAGAGGACTCTTTAAAGTAGAGACACTACATACTGATATACACCTGAACATCAGCAGGAGAGGACTCTTTAAAGTAGAGACACTACATACTGATATACACCTGAACATCAGCAGGAGAGGACTCTTTAAAGTAGAGACACTACATACTGATATACACCTGACCATCAGCAGGAGAGGACTCTTTAAAGTAGAGACACTACATACTGATATACACCTGAACATCAGCAGGAGAGGACTCTTTAAAGTAGAGACACTACATACTGATATACACCTGAACATCAGCAGGAGAGGACTCTTTAAAGTAGAACACCTGGACTTGAGCTGAATCTGACCCCTTTAACATTTTTAACATAAAAATGCTCTCTCTGTGTTGTGTTTAGACGGTGTCGGTGTGGGGCAGTGGTGGGCGGATCGAGCTGACAGTGGCTAAGTTCATGGCTCTGCAGAAGGCCGTGAAGCCAGACTGGTACCAGAGCATGGCGGACGGAGAGACGTGGCAGATCAACACCTCCCATAAGAGGGTCCGAAAGTCCGTGGATCGCTCCCTCGCCCACTTGGATGAGTGTCTGCTGGTTCACCAAAAATCCCAGGTACACACACACACACACACACACACATACACACACACACACACACACACACACACACACACACACACACACACACACACACACACACACACACACACACACACACACACACACACACACACACACACACACACACACACACACACACACACACACACACACACACACACACACACAAGCGACAGCCTAAACACACAGATTGCATTTGTTAATTATTCATGCACGGCAGAAGCACATGAGACAAAGATGGATGTTTGTTGTGTTTTCACTTAAAGGGGTTGCAATGCTGCAGCTGAACACATTGAGATTAGAAGGAACACATTCTCAGTACGTACATATGTACATTATCAAGAGGTGTGCAAGAAGAAGAGAGAAGATCTGTAGGAATAAATGTCCTACAACGGTTTTACATTTTGTATGCATTTCACTACCGTTATGTCTGAGATGTGCTCTTCTGTACATTCTGTTGCTTGGCTGAAAACCAAATTTCCCCTGGGACAAAAATGTGTAAATGTAGAATAAGCCGGAGCCAAACAACCCACAGCAAACTGCAAATAATACTTGACATAAACATTGTACTGAGTAAGCGGCTTGATTGCTGATCTGCAGTTTAGCTTGAGGCATCAGAACACAGACGGGTTCTAGATCTTTTCGCATTCAGTATACATTTTTCCTTTTAGTTCCTTGTTTTTATCCATCTTTCAGGGTTTCTTTGACTCCGTTTAATCATTAAAATGCGTGTCGTTGGCAGGAGTTGGAGGGCGTGGAGGTGTTTGGGGTGGTGGAGGGTGGAGACATCCTGGAGGAGAGGGTGCGCTCGGCGAAGGAGACGGCTAAGAGGCCTGTGTCCGGGTTCTGTCTGGACGGCCTGCAGACGGGCTCCATGGACCAGGCTCTGAGGACCCAGCTCATCAGCGCGGTGACCAAAGAGCTGCCTGAGGACAAACCCAGGTCAGCCTGTGACCGTGTGAGAAATGTGTTTATTGATTACAGTTGTAAAGGGAGGGTTTCTCCCCATTCTCAAATATTGAATTCGAGAGACACCTCTGAAGACATTAAATCAGCTGCTGCTACACAACACAAGAGGGTCGGTGGACACAGGGTACCTTATGCTATTCATTGTCTTCACATCAATTATAATGAAGAATGCTTTGGATTTAATTACTGGTTTAGTAACAGCCTAAAAATGCCCTGCAGACAAATCCATACCTCTCTATGTGGTTGACCAATCACAACGGAGCCGACCAGCTAACCAATCAGAGCAGACTGGGCTCTGAGGTTGAAAAGAGGGCAGTATGAGGAAAATAAAGAGCTTTTTGAACATTAAAGCATGGAGACATGTCACAGTAGAGACACTACATACTGATATACACCTGAACATCAGCAGGAGAGGACTCTTTAAAGTAGAGACACTACATACTGATATGAACCTGAACATCAGCAGGAGAGGACTCTTTAAAGTAGAGACACTACATACTGATATACACCTGAACATCAGCAGGAGAGGACTCTTTAAAGTAGAGACACTAAATACTGATATACACCTGAACATCAGCAGGAGAGGACTCTTTAAAGTAGAGACACTACATACTGATATACACCTGAACATCAGCAGGAGAGGACTCTTTAAAGTAGAGACACTACATACTGATATGAACCTGAACATCAGCAGGAGAGGACTCTTTAAAGTAGAGACACTACATACTGATATACACCTGAACATCAGCAGGAGAGGACTCTTTAAAGTAGAGACACTACATACTGATATACACCTGAACATCAGCAGGAGAGGACTCTTTAAAGTAGAGACACTAAATACTGATATACACCTGAACATCAGCAGGAGAGGACTCTTTAAAGTAGAGACACTACATACTGATATGAACCTGAACATCAGCAGGAGAGGACTCTTTAAAGTAGAGACACTACATACTGATATACACCTGAACATCAGCAGGAGAGGACTCTTTAAAGTAGAGACACTACATACTGATATGAACCTGAACATCAGCAGGAGAGGACTCTTTAAAGTAGAGACACTACATACTGATATACACCTGAACATCAGCAGGAGAGGACTCTTTAAAGTAGAGACACTACATACTGATATACACCTGAACATCAGCAGGAGAGGACTCTTTAAAGTAGAGACACTACACACTGATATACACCTGAACATCAGCAGGAGAGGACTCTTTAAAGTAGAGACACTACATACTGATATACACCTGAACATCAGCAGGAGAGGACTCTTTAAAGTAAAGACACTACATACTGATATACACCTGAACATCAGCAGGAGAGGACTCTTTAAAGTAGAGACACTACATACTGATATACACCTGAACATCAGCAGGAGAGGACTCTTTAAAGTAGAGACACTACATACTGATATACACCTGAACATCAGCAGGAGAGGACTCTTTAAAGTAGAGACACTACATACTGATATACACCTGAACATCAGCAGGAGAGGACTCTTTAAAGTAGAGACACTACATACTGATATACACCTGAACATCAGCAGGAGAGGACTCTTTAAAGTAGAGACACTACATACTGATATACACCTGAACATCAGCCGGAGAGGACTCTTTAAAGTAGAGACACTACATACTGATATGAACCTGAAAATGAGCAAGATATGAGCCCCCTTTAAATGAAGGAGCCATAATGTCTCCAACCAGACACTCTGATATGAGTCTGTTGCACATGAGTGCTCCTCTCCCGGCGGTGAGGTGGAGGGTCTGTGTCAGAGAGTCGGAGCAGCGGCTGCCTCTGAGCTCCACCATGTTTGCTTGTGAGTGGAGTCATTACCGAATGCTAAATTGGGCTTGCCCTTGATGCCTGCAGGCGGGAGTCAGAGGGAGCTGAAGGCCTGGGAAGAGCTCAAACACACAAGGGTGCACATGTTGTTAGAGGGTAATGTGCAGTCTGTGCGGACGTTAATGTTGATGATCTATTTCCTTTTTAATGTGAAAGCTTCCCTCTGTCTGTCAGGCTGCTGCAGGGTGTAGGACGGCCCGACGAGGTGCTGGCGAGCGTGGAGGCCGGCGTGGATCTGTTCGAGGGTTTCTTCCCCTTCGAGGTGACGGAGCGAGGCTGCGCTCTGATCTTCAACTTCAACATCTCCTCGAACCCGGAGCTCGCAGGTAGAGCGCCCCCCGCAGGTGTGGTGAATATCTGCGATGGTTGTTTTCAAGGATTCAAGGTTTCAAGGCTTTTATTGTCATGTGTGCATTAGCTACAGTGTAGTTATGACAACGAAAATCTTAGGTCACAGGCTCCTCGAACAGAGCAACACAATACAACAGATACAATAGTGCAAGTAGTAGAAATGTGTTTCTACTTGTGAGTCGTAGAGCAGGGCTATCCGGCGTTTCCGCCAGGGGGGCGTCTTGCCGTCATCTGACGCTATTATTCAGCTCGGAACGCCCTGAACTCGAGCCGAGGGCGTCCTCAGTCCTCGAGAGTTTTTATCGCTTGAAATGACGAAAAGGAAAAAGGACAAGGACATCCCTCTGGTGGAGGGGCAAAGGAGTCTGGTGGGATTCTTTTCGGAGTATTGAAGATCGTTTCCCCGACATCGGTGGTGTCTGCCACAGGACAACACGGAACGTACTGTTCCAATCTCCAGCATACTTGGAAATCTACCGAGCCCGGCGTACTTCGTTTGGAGAAATTTCGAGGCTGTGTAGACTCCGCGGTCTTAAAATCCCCACAATGCTTTGCGCACGGACCAATTTCCCCAAATCTGTGGCGGAAAATGTAAGGCGGGGCCTCTCATATGACGCACACCTGCACACCTGCACACTTGCTCGCCTGTTCCACTCTTGGTTTTCCGAATGCCAGGAAGGATTCTTGCCTCGCTTCTGAAGCAAGACGCTCGGAAGACATGTGCTACCAAGCAAGCGTACTCGACATTGAGAAACACCCAGTATCTATAAGGGACGGCTCAATTCAAAATTCAAGTCACGTGACACGACGTGGAGTCACACCACCGCACTCTCGGGGTGGACGCCCCCTCTCAGCCCTGGTCTGGCGGAAACACTGGGTCTATCCAAAACTCTTTCTCTGAGGGCCACATACAGAAAGATATACTGACTCAACAACAATGAATACTGTGTAATATGTTGAAGAAGTACGATATAAGGTGTGGGCCGTATGCCGTTTATACTTTAAGAATTCGCTGCGAGTCGAGTACAAATGGACCACCCATTATTTAGAGAGAACATCAAAATCCCAGAGAGAGTAAACAATTGAAAATTCAACATAATTGGCAGCTATGACGAACAAATGGTCAACACCATTAATAAAACTGCCCTTTTCAGTGAGTTTTCTTTGATTCCCCTTTTCTCTTGTGTGGCAGCCTCTTTTTGATGTTGCAACAGACGTAGATCAAGCTTGTTAACTTTGAGCTGCTCTCACATTCTCATTAAAGTTGCATCACACCCCCCCCCCCCCTCTTTAATCTGCTGAAGGACTTCGATTACACACACATTGTTTCACACACTGCAGTGCTCATATCTGTTTCTGAGGGAACGACCTTCATCAAAGCACACACGTTTAATTTCAATTTTTTAAAAGACAGCAAAAGGAGAATTCAGCTGCAAACAAACCAGATTACAAGTCAGGTATGTTTTGATCATTTTATCAAGAAAATTCACTCAAAACAATTGAAAAACTGTCTTTTTGTCAGTAATTGTAATGCACTGTATGCCTGCAGCACACTGACATGTCACGATGTAATTTGGGGGCTTAGGTAGGGGGTCTTTCTCTCGCTACATGCCTGATCAGGTTTGTAATGAATTCTGAACTGAATGAGATGGTGGTGGAGAACATGATTCCTCTCACCATGTTAGTTTACGTTTCTGAGCATAAAGCGATGATTAGGAGTCCTTCTGTAAATACGCAGAGAAGTCGTTTGGATACGAGAAGTCGCACCACTTTGATGCTATTAATGGTAGAGATTAGGGCTGTGCGATTATGGCAAAAATCCTAATCAAGATTATTTTGGTCAATAATTGATATCACGATTATTAAAAACGATTATCCATTTACTTTGAAAACATCCATTTATTGAAACAAAAATGTGAACAGTATGTTTTTAACAGTTGATTACCCTGAACTTTAATTATAATTCAACTGAAAAAGCAAAAAAAAAAAAAAAAAATTTTTTTTTTTTTTTTTTTATAAAATAAAAATCGTTTTATTTCGATTACGTTGTTTTCGTAATCGTTGCAAGCCAAAATCGTAATCGAGATTAAAATACGATTAATTGCACAGCCCTAGTAGAGATGAGTAAAAGTGACCGATAACGAGCTGAGCATACAGCGGGAGTGTGTGATGTGAGTTGAAGATAATAACTGATGTTTCTGGTTCATGCAAAGGGCTCTTCATCTCACAGCAGAGGGAGTTTTCTCAAACATCTCAAACTCAAATGGTTCAGCGCGCAGACTTTTAAGTGTTTTTGGGAAATGAACATCCCCTCATTTAGTTTTAATTTGGAGAGAGCAAGATGAATTCTGTGTTTACAAAACGAATGGGACATGGTGCGTGAATGTTGGCGCTGAGCTTCCCTGCAGTCAGGGGTTTATCATGCATTCAAATCAAAGATGGGTCTCATGAGTGTTGGAGCTACATTATGTGCTTGTGTGTTCTCCAGCCCCGGGTCAGGGGTAGAAAGAAATGAATCTGGTGAAATGAAATCAATCATGTATCTCATACCGACTCCAGTTTAGTGGCGCACTAGACCACTAGGCGTGTGGCGTGGTGGTGTAGTGCGTTGGTGTTCGGATCAGGGGGGCACAGGTTCAAACCCCACTGCAGTCAGCATGTCGTTGTGTCCCTGAGACACTTCACCCCAAATTGCTCCTGTGGGGATTGTCCACAGTATTGCGTATGTAAGTCGCTTTGGATAAAAGCGTCTAACAAGTAACATGTAATGTAATGTAATATAGTATAATTAAATCCAGGTCCGTGTCTCTGATAGTGGAAACCTAAAGACTTCTTGTGACGGGAGCTGTGGGAGAGGCTGAGGTCTTTGTGTTCCATTAAAAAGTTGCGTGAAACTCGTCTGACAGACTGAGCGAGGCTGGTGTCTGCAGCACGACGTGTCAGACAGAACTAATCGATTCTGCACGGGGAGCGTAATGGAGTTCAGAGGAGCTGAGAGCGGGGAGGGTGTCACACCTGGAGAGAACATCTAATTCCCCTCTCTCTCAATTATAAAGTCCCGTTGAGGGGGGAGGGGGATTAGGGTACTCTCTGACACGGCAGACCATATTCTTATTCACCCTCTTATTTTCTTCTATCCTTCCTTCCTTCCTTCCTTCCTTCCTTCCTTCCCTCCCTCCCTCCCTCCTTCCTTCCTTCCTTAGTCCTATCAGAGGCAGTATCTTCTATCACTGCAGAAGTCACATGATGAGGTTAAGCTACATTTATGAAATGTTAATGTATTTAATTTAAGGGTACATAAATGTGCTCGTCTCTTAATCGTAAAAGAAAGAGGAAAACTGTGAATATGTTTCCCCTGCAGCTCTAAAACTAAAGCTTTACTACGGACTGCTTCTCCGTTAAATGGACTGTTTCTGTATTCTGCTATTCAGTGCTAGACGTCTCTCTCTTTGTCAAGCCTCATTCTCTTTCTCCACTTATCAGCAGCTAATAAGTTTCCTTTTTATGCTTTGTTTTACACGTCTGCTCTCAGCTTCAGCTCGCACTAAACCCGTTGTTTGCCACCTTTTATGTCACGCACTACTATCGACCACTCTGCTCCTTTTTCTCTCCCCCGTCTTTTTTCTTCTTCCTCACGTTTCCTCACTGTAACCGTGCAGAACAGCAGCCCTGTAACATGGCTCTTCATCAGTTGTTTTTCCACTCATTAAATAAAGTGAAGTCACCTTGCAGTGAACACCCATCTGTGTGACGCCCTTTGTCAGTAAGTAATTATATGTAAATGACGGGGGGAATATAGGACACAGCGGTGATGGAAAGGGGTCACGCCATGGTATGCCTTCTCCAGCCCTTTCTATCTGTGTGTAGGGCTGGATTTACTGTGAGAACGAGCTGGAATTAATGCGATGTATGTATGCTTTCGGCAGTGCTGGAGCCGGGTGAAGATCAGGAAACAGCGGGCGACTCGCAACACAGCGGAGATCTGAATCCTGACGATCAAACGCAGATGACTTCCTTTGAGATTAATCTGAAAGACAAAAGGTTTGAAGCAGCTAATAAAACACCAGCCGCTTTCATCTGTCACAGTGGGTGGTAGGGTGGAAGGAGTGATGACCAGAGGAGGGTTTTATCAGTAAAGGTGCCACTATTTGTTACTTTTGAGAGGCAAGTGATGCTTTGAAGGCTTAAATCATTGATTCGATAAGGTGTCACGGTCATGAATGGATTACACAAAAAGCCTCCTAACCTGAGGGCAACCTTCTGAATGTTTCAGGGAAAAGATTCTCTATAAAAACCTGTCTGAAAACGAGCTGATCAGATTTTGGCCACTTTATGATGTCATAACGATTTTTTGGCTTGTGTAACCATTAGCCAATCAGCAACCAAGGTAACCCCCCCCACCCCCACCCCCACCCCCACCTTATCATCTGCATCTCCTCCTAGAGCACCATTGTGTTCTATATCTCTCAGAGGGGCGTGGGGAGGGGCTCCTTATTTTCATCTAAAGTAACAGACAGAATCAGCACTTTTGAAACAGGGCTGAAACAGAGGGGATTATGGGTAATGCTGCAATGATCAACACTTCAGAGACATGTTTGTATATATCTGAGACCTATAATATATTGATGAAAACCCGTATAATAGGGGACCTTGAAGTACAAGATCCGAGTACTTTTCCCGTCTGAACTTTCTCTGACCTTTCCTCAGGTACCAGGGCGACTTCCGGCCCCTGGTGGAGGGGTGTGGCTGCTACTGCTGCAGGAACCACCAGAGGGCGTACCTGCACCACCTGCTGGTGACCAATGAGCTGCTGGCGGGGGTCCTGCTCATGATCCACAACACGGCCCACTATCACGCCTTCTTCAGCGCCCTGAGAGACGCTCTGGCCGAGGATACACTGGACCTCCTCAAGAGACGGGTACTCGGGCACACAGAGAGAAAGGACTGAGGCTAATAAATCATAATGATAGGGAAGCCATTGATCCTGCTTTCCCTCTCAAGGATCACTCCACTGGCTTGTCCAATCAAAGCTTGCTGCTGAGTCCCTTCATGTCTCACTGAAGTCAAAAAGCAAAAAGAGGGGGATGAAAATAAATCAAGACAGCCGTGTGATGTTTGTCCCGGGGGTGTGTGTCCCAGTTTCACACCAAGAGGTGCGTTGGGTATTGATCGAGGCAGATAGCCAGGAGATGAACTCGCTGAAGATGGAGAAGAGCTAGATAGGAGGTATTTGCATAAAGAGAGAAATGTGTGGGTGGATGGTTGTGGACGATCGACTATGACTGAATATCTGCGTGCCTTCTAGTCTGATTACAGGTCAGCACATGACTGTCATCCTCTGGACTCATTGACATGGCAGCTTAGGAATCCACTTGTGTGATCAGTTATTAACGGAGGGGGGGGATAACCAAAATAGATCCAGCTTTCTCCTGTTATTAATAAATGTGTAGAGACGTCCTTTAGGCTTTTTGTCGTGTCCTTCTTCATTGATCTGTCATTATGCAGCATTTGTTCATCTTGAGCTTCTCACAGATTGGCTTCATGGCGTTTGTCAAAATCACTTTATAACCATTATGTACGATGCCACATTAAACGCCCGGCTCTCGACATGCAGATGTGGAGGTTGTTTTCTCTCACGGGGGGGGTTTTCGGAGGTTAACTGAAGGTTTAAGCTGACAGCTCCGCCAAGAGTAGGGATAAAGATCAGGGAAAGATAGGGGTCTCTGCTGCCTCCCATGCAGCGTTAAAGGGAGGCCTTCTGAAGGTGAGGGGAGATAATTGACTGTCAGACTGCAGATGTCTGCCGGGGACGCGGTGACAGATTTATGGACGGATTGTTGTGGGTTTCCTTCACTGCATTCAGCGTTCTATAAAAGTAGGTTGGAGGATTTTCTGTCACCAATAAGTGGGTGCTGCGATAAAGACTTAACATATGCATAAAAGGGGCTTGGAGAGATGGAGGTATATAAATGCCTCTGGGGAATAAAGGTAAAAGTCTAATGGGATGGCAGTAGAGCAGGGGTGTCAAACTCAAGGCCCGGGGGCCAAATCCGGCCCGCGACTTCATTTTATGTGGCCCCACAAGAGCTTGCAAAGAATAAAATATGTTTATTATACGGTTACATGGCGATTTACAGAAGCACGTTGCCATACATGGAGCACAAGGAATCTCAAATTTGCCTTTTCACTCAGAATTGGACTTTTTTTTCAAAATGTCACTTATTTTTTTTGATTTTGACTTTTTTTTACCATAATTTGACTTTTCTTTTAAATCATTTTGTGACATTCTCACTGAAGAGACTTGCAATTATTTGCCCTAGACTTCTGCTTTCAGACGTAGTTATTTATGAAGTTATTACCCTATCCGATAATAATCCAATGCAGAGGCAATAATGTAATATAATACATTATTTTATATATATTAAATATTTATATATGTATTTTTATATAGTCTTAAAGTTACATCCGGCCCTTTCAGTGCAACCATAATGCTGATGTGGCCCGAGATGAAATTGAGTTTGACACCCCTGCAGTAGAGAGAAGGTTATAAAATCCATCCATTGGATTACCCAGTAAAAATAGAATAAGTAGTGAATGCATGCCTTCCTTTCTCTGCTATTAAGAGCACTCTCTGGAAGTGTTCAGCAATAACAAATAATGTTTTTATAAAGCTCAGTAAATGCCTCGGTAAATATGCTCTCATATCTAGTTCTCAGTCTGTTTATTGCAATAATTAAACACCCCTTTTGAAATGGCTCTTAATGACGGGTAAGTGAAATCGCTCCTAATGAGTCCTGACTGCGGGAACTGATTATTCACTTTGACTTTATGTATCAAGCTTCTAACCTTCAACTCGAGATGAATTGCCACACAAGTGATCTCAATAATGATGAGATGCAGCACATTGTAACTGAATATAAATAAGCGTCTAGCAGCATGGGGATGGTGTTTGAACACACCTCAGCTGACGGTTCATTCAGTGTGTTAAGAAGAAAGATGGGAGTGTGACTGTAGACAATATGAGGACTAGGAGTATACCGGATTTACAGAGTTCATACGGTTTGTGATGCAGAAAGGATTTGACTATTTCCTACAGATATACAGAATATAAAACTAGTAATGTGGGATATTATAGGGACAGATATTCTACATTTTTCACATTGTGGAAAATTCCATAAATGCACTCGTACAGTTGTCCTAATTAAACATTAAGCATACATGTTGGCACTTGGCAGCTCATGCCGAGTGAAGGGAACTAACACTCTGAAATTAATTCTGTCACTTCCCAGATAGTCACGTTTCTTACAGCTCTGCTTTTAGTTTCCACCAAATCATGAGTGAAAGTGTATAAATAGAAGAACTGTTAGTGAACGGCAGAGCAGGTAGTGTGGAGTGAGTTTTCAGAGCTGCTTCCTGCTGCTTTAGAAATGGCACTTTAAGAGGGATGACTGAGATCAAACGCAGTGAAGTCATGGGCTATTAAAGCAAGACAATAAACAGAGACTGAAACGCTCCAGAGCTGAGGGGAAATGCAGTGTGATAATTCTCTGGATTTGTCACTGAGCGACCAACCCTTTCATATTAAAATATTATTATTGCATCTTTAAACTGGCAGTGCATCTGAGGACACGATAACAGAGATTGTGAGACCTTTTGAAAGTGTATAATGCATAGCTAGTATGGCAAAGTTGACATCCTCTTTCTGCCTTAATTGTATTTAATAATGCTTAATCCTTATGTAGGAGTTTCATATATCTAAGAGCTCACTGTGTGTGGCACTGTTTCTGTTCTGCTCCCACTGAGCGACATTGGGCACTATTCCAATGCAGAAGAGCTCTGAATGACAGTCAGCAGGTGGCCATCATAGCTCATTTCAACCAATTATACTGATGGGAAGTGCCATTCACGCTGCATCTCTCCACATCTCTCCTCTGTCTCTCTCCATCCATCCTCTTTAACAAGGTTTCCGTGTCGGACCTCCGTTTATCACACTCTCCGGACAGATTGATATCTCCTGTCGTGGATGCACAACATGAAAAAGGATGAGATCAGCTGACAACAGAAAGCACAGCGGGTGTTATGGTGGAAGAAGTTATGATGGCTTTTGTCAGTGGGGGATTGTGTTTGCAGGCCAGATCGTCCAGAGGCATTCCAGGAAGGAGGTACTGCCACTAGTTGTTACTTCTGAGAGGCAAGTGATGCGTTGAAAGCTTAAATCATTGATTGGAGAAGGTGCCACAGCCATGAATGGATTATGTAACAGGACAACTGTAAACGGGCCCGAGGCTAACCTGAACTCCCTGGGGATCCTCTGGTCCTGATTCGTGTTGATTTGATAGTTTGTTGTTTAAAATCAAATGGCCACAAATAGACACAAAGCAATTACATAGAAACACAGAATGACTCCATAAGGAAACACAGCGACTACAAATTTAACCAAAACGACTTGCAAATAGCGACACATTTACAAAATGTTACTAAATAGACCAAAATGACTACAAAGACACAAAACAGTTAGAAATAGAGAGAAAAACAACTACATAGAGGCTAATTTAATATTCAGAGACATACAACATTATCAGAGAAGGGTTCAGATAGACAAAAAAGTTGGAAAATTACGACCAAGAAACAAAACGACTTTAAAGTAAAAATAAGGAATACAAAGACTAACAAAGAAAACAGTAAAAGCAGAAATAAATGACCAAAAAGAAAAAAAGGACTTCAAATAGACACAAAACAACTGACTAATGAACACCAAAAGGGACTACAAAATGACAATAAATTACCAACACAACTACTATACAGCAATAAAACCACTACGTAGATCCACAACATGACTAAAAGAAACCAAACACCAAAAAGGACAACAAAAAGACAATAAATTACTAACACAACTACTGTACAGAGATAAAAGGACTACAAATGGAGTCAAAATGACTAAAAATAAACCAAATAGTCGACGTCCACATAGATCCACAACGGCAGAAGAGAAACCCTGACCCTCCCCTCGGTCCCCATGGTAACCCTGACCAGCAGCAGCTCCACTGGATATGAATGATTGCTCACTAAACAGGAGGCCTTATTACCTCCCTGGAGTATTTCAGGCCTCATTTCTTCACATAAATCTCCAGACGCACTCGGTGAATATTTCATCAGGGCTGTGACTCCGCATGTCATTTAAGTGTAGGTTAAGCTACTGTGAAATATAGAGATCGAGAGGGTCACGATACATTAATGCTCCAGACCTGTTGGTTAACATCCCCGTGACTTCCTGCCCGGGTACCGTGTGTAAATGTAATGGGATGTGATAGGTGAAGGCAGAAGGATTTTACTTCTGTGAGTGTGCAGAGAATACATCTGTAAATGGTTTCTGTCCAGGTTTGAATGGCATTACTACACTGTGTTCAGGCTTTCTCTTCATATGATTCTCCTCTTGTTGATCTTACACTGTTCAAATCCTCTTGATCTTTAAGTGACACCATATTTTCCTTTTTCTGGTACCAGTATGTAGATTTGGGAGCAAGCTTTGCAGGTTGGGTAAAATAAGAGTTGTGTAGTTGTGTGCAAATCTCATCCCATATTTAAATTATAACATAGGTGTGTGAGTGTTTCAGTGAATCTGAAAATTACTAGGTTAGCTATGTTAGCTAGCTAGCTTACAGCAGATCTGCAATAATATGCAAAGAGTCATGTGATCACATTGTTAAAATAGAGAGAGTTGTCCCAGCTGTGTGCGTCACTTTTTAATGTCCCCCATTTCCGTTCTTGCAGCGTTTTGTTAATTTGCAGTGTTTTGTTTATGCAGCGCTTTTAATAAATGCTGCATGTGTTGTGAAGTTGGTGAAGACATTTCTGCATCTGCATGTGTTTTGGCCCTTTTGTGTTTTTATATTTGCATCGTTTCTGATGGAAACGTTGGAAATGTTTCGTTGTAGCGTGTTTTGCACCTTTCGGCCACCGTAGCTATGTCACAAAGAATAGTATCAACCAGAGTCTTTAGAGAAGTCAGCCAGAGCCAGTATGTGTTACTGTTGAGAAGCAAGTGGTGTGCTGAAAGCTTAAATCATTCATTCGACTCAAACTTCGATTAAATGTCTAACAGTTTTAGCTTAAGTGATTACGCTGACTCTTCTTTTTGACTTGCAAATCCTCCTTTTGTCTGCGCAGACACACATCCAATGACATGTAGTGCCTTCTGCCAGACTACAGAGAAAGACCTGCAGGGTTTTTAAGTGGAAAGGTTGACTGGAGCAGCCCCAAATCCTATTTTATTGACATTAGTGTTTTACTTTGTTTGCCTGTGAGTCAGCAGAAAGGCATCCACAGTTAGAGAAGTGGCTGGCATTTTTAGAAAAGATTAAATATGCTTTTCTCAAGAACTCAAGTTTATCTGTCATACTGAGAAAACACTCCCACACAGGACTACAAAGCATTGTTCATTCATGGCACCATTACACTGTCTGTATAGGGACTCGGTTCCTATAGGAGTGCATTGTTATTGTGTGATTTTAGGATGAAAGTCATTTGGAAAATCGGTTCATTAAGGGTTTATTAAAGAGGACACTACATCTAACAGAGGTCTGGATGCTTCAGTAGTTTCTGTGATTCTCTATTAAAGCAGTCGTATTGGGCGTAAGTTGAACGAAAGGTCAGCTGTGTCCGATGGAGTGGGACGGCGGATGGATGAAAAGGCCATGTAGGATTTGACCTTTCCTTCTGAGCATCATCAGTTATTGTGGGGGGAACGGGGGGCAACGAACGCCTCATTCGGAATAGTTTCAGGTCTGTGGGGTTGTGCTGTTACGGGAGAATGAACACACTCTTACAGTTTCTCTGCAGCTGCTTTTCAATGACTTTTCACACTAAATTGCCTCACTTGTAGTTTCCCACACTGAGTGATGATTGAAGGGTTCGCCGTCCTGTAATGACTTGACGCGTGGAGTATAACCTTGAGGGGATTGCTTACCAGATTTCCTTAAGGATCCTAGGGGGTCATTTGTAATGCATCCTTCTGACTGCTTATGTTTGATTGCCGCTGTTGTTTATGGCTTAAGGGGCGCTTGTTTGATAGAGAGTGATGTGCAGTGAAGGAAGACTTAATGATGAAGTTATGTGATTACCTTACCATCAATCAAACCTCTCTTGTGGATGATAGATATATACAGTGTCGGGAGGGATACCTATAAGTATCTATATATATACATCCGTTATAATGTAAGACAACAGAACAATGTGACCTTAGAAAAGAAACCAAGATATTTAATATCAAAACCTGTTCATATACATGTTATTCATCCAGGTTTGCTTATCGTTCTTTTTAAACAATATTTACTATAATTCTCTTACATATTTAAAATTGTTTAGATGCAGGTCTGTAGTCGATGAGCCAATCCTATAATTAGCCATTATACTCTCAGCTTTAATCAGAGGAAAAACACTCTGACTTTATGAACAGAATGTCATCCTGTTAGTTCTACTGTAAAGTGTGAACAAATGCCCACATGATATGGCCTTTTACTCCCTTTGTGTTCATTCATGCACTCAGACACTTGGAAGGAGGCTGAACCAAGAAAAAAAAACAGTGACCGCAGCCTCAATCAGGCCTTAATCAATATAGTTTGATTGTAATGGCAGCTTGGAGCGTTTGGTTCTCAAGAATGTGACTCAACATCTTGATGGGCTTACAGGCAGAGCTTTGATTAAATAGAGATCGAGAGAGGCAGGAGTCTTTAGGCGCTTTCACACCGGAGTACTTTTCCCAGGAATAGTTCCGATAGTTCCTGGGATTTTGCGTTCACACCAAAAAGATCTGGAACTAGAACTTTGTTTTGCGAACCTTTCACCCCTTTTCAGTCCCTGCTAGAGAGCAGGTACTTTCCTGGGGAGAAAAGGGTTCCAATTTCTGATTGGCTGGGCGAATTGCAAACCGCGCCCCGTAAAACTCCGAAAAGTTTTGTGAAGCCGCCATTGTATTTGCTGGCATTAGCATTATTAGCATTAGCATTAGCCCAGCGCACAAACGGAGAGAGAATAACTTATGGCAACACAAAAAAAAACATGGGAGCGGTGGAGTGATGAGGAGGTGTCGGCGTTCTGGCGATTTACTCAGAAGTAAAGTCCGTCCAACTCCGGGGACTTCCGGCCGGGGACTTCGGGTGGCAGTATACACCGTGAAGTTGTTTGCGGCCTGCCAGTAAACCCAAAGCAGAAGAAGAAGAAGTGACGTCAGCGGCTTCATTTTACTAATCCTCCCTCAGGGACTTATTCCGGTGTGAACGCGATCTGTAGTTCCGGGAACTAGAGAGAGAGAGAGAAGCGTTCTGCTTGCGCACAGAGCAGGAGTTTGTGAGAGAGGGCTTGAGAGTCAATTTCTCTTCAAAATATAATTGATTGGTAACGTAACTGATTTCTTCTAATGTGCCTGCATCTGGCGCTGAGTTGCCATATTCCTTTTGTGAGCTCTTTTTGTTTGTGAACCACTTCCTGATATCCATTATTGCAGATAAATATAAATGATAATAGCCAAACTAACCTAGCAAGAGTAAACTGACAGGCTTCTGTGCCGCATCTCACTTAAAAAAACACACACGACTCAACCCAGCGAAAAACCAGTCTCGCGCGCAGACTTTCATTCAGAATGGTGAGTCTGGTGTGAAAGCGCCTTTTGTCTGCGAAGTACAGCCGCCAACGATTGGCCAGTGTTGCAAAAGCTTCATTGTGGCGTGTGTGGCATTATTTATTAAAAGTAAAATCCATGATATACAGCATTGTTTGTTTTTCTCTATTTTTGAAGGACGAACTGAGCATTGGATGGGATTTGAAAAGGAGTAAGAACAAAGAAATGACAATCGACAGCAGCCTTTCATAGCGCAGGCGACCTAAGGGGAAACAGAAAGTGCATTTTTAAGCAGAGAAAAAGAAGAGCGTGGAGAGAAATCCGATTGATCCCGCTTTTTAAAATGAGGTTTTCTCTTTCTGGTGGAGACAGCCGATAGCAGAGATTTATAAATTCATCTGTATTCGGAGGAACATCAAAAGCAGATTCACTTGTCGAGCTTTGAGTCGCAGAAAAAACATCTGTTGAACAGCATGGAGTCGCTCAAAATTGTGTTTTTGAAAACATGTTTCCCTTAAATATTTCCCCTGGTAACAATGAAGGAGACAAAAAAGGTATTTTCATTGTGTGATAGATTGCTTCTAATGGATTCCCGCAAATAAAAGCTCAATAAATAGGCGAGAAATCCCTCAAAGCACATCGACTCCCTCATTGAGAATTCCTAAATAGCTGCCTTCAGGCCTCGTCTTCAATTCACCATCGCTGATCCGCTCAGAACGAGCCGCCTCATTTCAGCCATGTCATTTAAGAAGTTGAGCTGATTCTCATTTCTGCTTCATGTTCGCTCAGAAATGACTAGAATATCATATCATTATAAGCACTAATTCAGCTTATGTTCAAAATATGCCTGATCGAATCTGCTCGAGTACTGCTCAAAGCTTTCTTGAGATCCGCTAATCCAAATAACGTCACACCCAACACTTCACTCCCTTGGGTCGTGAGCCTCACTCCCGCCAAGAGTGAATTTGGGAGTGTGAGGGAGAGCAGGACGATTACTTTGCCCCCAGAAGTGCTGCTTGTAGCGCCGTCGAAAGATTTTCATCGCTCATTGACTCCAGGGAAGTGAAGAGTCTGCTGGTAGAGTCAGTATATCTAGCCTCAAGCAGCAAAAATATATAGCAGTCAATGATCTGCAGCCTGTAAAGACCCCCAACTTCAAAACAGCAATAGTTCCCAGCAATACACCCACCAATTGTGGAGCAGATTGGATGATCCTTTCTTGTTATATGAAGGAACCACACGCTTGCAGACAGAAATGACTTGCTGTATAGTAAGGTTTTATGCTGAGCTTTTTACTGAGCTGAGCCTTATGTAGACCTTCACTTCGGTAGATGTTTAAAGGGGACATATTCTGCTCATCTTCAGGTTCATATCAGTATGTAGTGTCTCTACTGTGACATGTCTCCATGCTTTAATGTTCAAAAAGCTCTTTATTTTTCTCATACTGCCTGTGCTTCAGCCCCTCTTTTCACCCTCTGTCTGAAACCAGAGCCCAGTTTGCTCTGATTGGTTAGCTGGCTGGCTCTGTTGTGATTGGTCAACCACTTAGAGATGTCCCGCCCTTTAGCCTATCACGTACAATGAGTTGGAGCGCTAGCCAATAGAAGGATAAGTGTTACATAGTGATGTCATTATGTTCTGGTAGTAAACAACGTAGCTTTATTTCCAGAACTGTAGCTGACATTAAGATAAAGATATGGCTATTACAGCCATTACCTCCATAATGATACAGGACCAGCATCTGGCCACCTGGTTCATATGAACAGTGTTGACACACACTATCTGATTCAATCTGCAGGCTAACACCAGCTGCTGCCTGTGTGCCAACAATATCAAAGTCATGTATGTTTAATGCAGATAAAACATATTTTTCGAGTTTTCTTAATGTCGTCAAGTGAGGATAAATAGTTTGCAGGCATCAAAGTTAACTTGCTAGCAAAAATAAAATGCAATCTTATCTGTTTGTAGTGGAAAGAAACTCATGTTATGTTCAGTTCAAAGATATTTACCAGTTCAACCATGCTGTATCCAAATTCTCTGAGCAAACAAATCTGTTTTTGGACTATGATTGGCTGCCACTTTAGGAATTTCTCAAGATGTTCTGGGTTTTGGACTCGGTGGGATTGGTGCTGCCACTTTGATAGATACACTGACATTAATTGAGTTTGAAGGCAATTTCCTCTTGTGTTGATTCAATCAAGAAACGCCTGTACTGGTGGCTCAGTTTGAGGCTGCTATGCATTCAGACTACAGGATCTGTGTCAAATGTCGTTCCCTTTCTCGCCCTAAATCTCTCTAACTCCTCTTGCCCTGCACAGTCTGTGAGCAGAATGTTTCGCCTCATTGCTCCCGGCTGAAGGGAGAGTGTGTTTCTGTAAATGATGGATTCCAAACACTCATCCAAACTCTGGCATTAGTCCAGTGTTCGATGTCGTTGATGAAAAGGCTGTCAGGCGTGGAGACAAATCTCTGCTGTTGTCCACCTCTTCACACCAAAAGTATTGAGCGCCCCTCAGCATCCCACCCACACTCGGGACATTTAGTGGAGAGATGACAGCAGCAGTGGGATCAGGTGAGGCGAGAGTATAGCTGTAAACTGGGATATTTGCATCTGTTTTTCAAGTGCATCCATACATAAAACCCAAGTCATTTGCAATGCATATAATGGGACTGGAGTATACCCGTGTCCAATCAGCAAAAATCCACCTGCTTCAAGTTTCATTACACCACAGAGGTGATGTTTGTGACACTGTATAATTTACTGTATCGAAGCATGTGCTTGGCGGTGGTACAAGAAACATTTCCATCTCAGTTTGTTATTTTGTCCCTAATGCTGTGGTTCTTTGAGGTTTGCAGAATAAAAGTGTTGATAGCGTGCGTGACCTACATTTGAATGCCTACAGAGCTTTGCACTATAGAGACTTTGGATAAGAAATGCACAAAGAAATGCAATCATCATCACCAAGAAAAAGAAATCAGTAAACGGCGACAATAACAAGTAGAGGAGCTTAAAAAAAAGAGAGCAGAATATTAATATTTCTGCCTGCTGGTCCCGACGGCCACATGCCTCCTGGATATTTGTGGCCTTAGCCTTGGTTGCTGTCGCAGCATCTTATATCTCTTCAGCACAAGTCCACCAGGGAGCCTGAATTTGCATTTATTTTAACCCGAAGGAGTAGCTGCTCTGCATTTCTATGTTTCCAATCGAAGCCACCAAATAAGACATGTTATTAATACTTCTATAAAAAGTCAGAGGTGTTCTGATCTAATACACACAATTATAGGCCTACATCTCTATGGCCTACATCTGAGCAGTGTTCCTAATGGGGGAAGACCGACTTTGAGATAAATAGGGGGAGCCCAAAAAAATCATGCATATTTGTGTCACACAGATTATAAATGTTGAGTTTCTGTAAATAAATAACAGTCATTGTTCATTACAGTTTCTGAATATTTGTTTTATATTTGTGAATATTTCTGGGTGTTGCCATCTGTACGTGGCGGCGCTGCATTCTTTACGCTACTTACGTTGCTATGGTTACTGCCGCGCGGTATTTGAAATGTTCATATTGATATTTTTTTAACTCTGGCTTTGTAATAAAAAATAGGGCGAAACGAAAACAGCCAAGCCTCGCAGCTTTTGGATTCACAAGCAAAGAAGCGAAGGAGTCTAAAAATGACAACGTGAACGGAACAACTTGTAGTTGGCCGGCTGTTAGCGGCGTTTAGGGTCGAGTTTGACAGCGACACACCGAGGGAGAGGCCTGCCGATTTGGAGCCTGAAGAGGCTTCAACAACGGCCACAGCCGCCGGCGCCACCTGCACTAGCGAACTTGACGATGCCCATGATGACCTGCCTTTTAAGTGGACACAGAAACGATGGAGTGAGTGGAATGAAAGGTATCCATGGCTTTTCATTAAAAATAAAAATAAAATGTGTATGTGATATTTGCAAAGAGGCTAAAAGTATATTGATCTCCCTGCCGCTCGCAGAAAAATCCACCGGAGTGCACCTTTCACAAGAATGGATTCAGGGAAAAGTCAGCAGTGATCAACAGAATAACCTGCGGAAAAAGATTTATAAGCACCAAGAGCCAGGCCCACGAAAAAGCGATCGAGATTTCGGAGATGAGAAAAAAAGATGTCCTACCAAACAAGGTAGGCCTATTGGCAATCAATGTTGATCTAATGCACGAAACATAGACATCTTTCAGTCAACAACGCTCTGTGTGACATATTTAGTAGCAGGATGTGCACTGAAAAATAGGGCTCCCCCGAAAGCAAATGGGTAATTCGAACACTGCATGTGAGTACGCCACCGTGTCTTCTGTGAGTTGGACTGCATTCTCATTATTAATGAATTAAAACACATCTTTTAGCCATTATATTCAGCCTGAGAGATGAGGTCTACAACAGGGTTCACAAGTAGCTAGGTGACAAGCTAATTTTAATATAGTTAAAAACGTAATCCTCATCAGACTATGGCCGATGCTTTTCAGTCAGTGTGTTTACCATAAAACAGCGTTTATATAACTAAATCTAGGTATTCAACAACAACAGGTCCAACATGACTTTAGAGCCGCTGAAGTTCACCTATGTGTATTACTAGGGTCACTGCTGACATATTTCTGCTTGCTTTGGGGACTCATTTGTGTACTTTCACTCAGATTGTTGTGTCTGATGAATGATTCACCGCAATGTTTTTTCTCCGTGACTTTGCATATCAGTGTTGTTGTTTGTGCTGCTGATGTTTGAGCCAGCTGGGTCGAGCTGTTGTTGCTGGAGATATGGAGGTCAGACACAGAGTAAGCTGCAGGCAGGGGCAGAAGAACAGCTGGGCGAACTGCAAAACTGCCTGCAGCTCAACAAAGGCCAGGCCCGGCTCTGATTGGCTGCCGACTGCACTTGGTATGTGTGGGTGCACATGGGATCGTGCCACGCTTCATGCATGGGTATTCTGTCTTAATTTGCGTATTGTTACGCAAAGTTTTAACATAATTTGCATGTAACCTTTGCTGTGTTCCGCTCCTCGGCAACATTTATTGTCCAGGAGAAACACTTCTTTCATGGTTTAGCCGGCATATTAACAGAAGAAGAAGAAGAGACGAGAGCTGCAGGGAAATGGGATACAGGCAAACATTTAATAAAAGTGCAATTTGTATGCATAGGGATTCTCTGTAGTAGAGAAACTTGCTTTTACTGAGGGAGATTGTTAGCATTTGGTGATTGATTAGGATTGCGGATTCAGACGGCCTCTTGAGTGCAGACACTTGCTTCTCTGAATTGGGCCGAGGATTGTACTAACGTTAGGGGAAGAATTGTCTGGAATGAAAGTCATCTGTTTGTGCTCATCGATTAAACATTGTTCCCTGGAGGTCTTTCAATCTGCAGATTTAATTAACAAGTTTCTCAGTACTAACAGGCAGCAGGGGCCTGCAGCTGGGAGAGCGGGAGTGAATTATGTGCTGAGAAAGAGGAGAAATTGAAAGAAAGAGTAGCTCGAGACAAAAAGGCAATTGGCAGAGGGCCTTGGGCAACAGAAAAGACAGGACCCTGTGTAGAAAGGTTTATTAGAATAAAGTGAGAAACATCACATTTAAGGCTGCTTCAAATATTATTAACACATCACTCGTACACTTTAAAGAATAGTCTGACATTTCAGTAATGCGGTTAGTCATGCCGAGTGTTAGATGAGAGGACCAATATCACTCATGTCTGTATGTTTAGGCTACATGGAGCAATGGTTAGCTAAGCGCTATGAAACAGAAGGAAACATTTAGCTTGGCTCTGTCTATAGATGTCTAGATTCAGTGGATTTAACTACACATATCAAGTGAGCTATCAAAGGTAACTTTTGAACGGGCTAGCTATTTGTCATTGTTTCCAGGCTATGTCCAAAGTAACACAATTTCTCAACAAATCTTTGCCCATTCATTCATTTTAACTCTGTTTTTTCTACAGATGGGTCACAGGTTTTAATTACAGAAATCTGGTTAGCTAGTTAGCTTATCTTTGCATAGAGACTGGAAACAGAGAAACTAGCCTGCTCAAAGGTAGGAAAATGCTGGTGAGGAATAAGCAGACATGGTAACAAAGTTGTATTAATATACCGTTGTTAGCTTACTAATTAACACCAAAAATCTATTTATGGTAGAGAAGCAGATTGTGTTACCTTTGTAGCTACATTTCGAATCGTAATGCTAAGCTCTGCTAACTAGCTACTGGTTATAGCCTCTTAATAACCTTTCAAATATGAGAGAGGCATCGATCCCCTCATCATACTTTCAACAAGAGAGCAAATGGGCATATTTGGCAAAATCCATTCCTTTGAGTACAATCTGTATTCTAACCATACATAGATGACAGGAACAGTGTGCAGTTACAGATGTTATTACGGCCCCAGCAGTAACAACCACCTATGCACCATCAGCGAACAATCAATACATGACACACACAAACAATCACCCGTGTGATTGCACAGCAGAGTGAGCCAGAGATGCAACAATCTAAGAAACGGAGATGCAAGAGAAGAAAAAATGAAACTTGTGCGTGAAATCTGTTTAGTATTGTAATGGGACTCTGTGGGTTGGCGCTGGGGTCACATGTGACTATCTCACACGGCAGAGAGAGGACACAGGTAGCAGGTACAATTGAAAATAAGACCGGGTCGATAGCAGAGAGCTGCAAAAGGAAACAGAGAAACGGAGTGTGTGTCTTTGTGCTGATTAAAGAAACCAGTTGCCTCCAGTTGCTTGTGAGGGTGCACATAAAAAATACAGTCTCATGAGATGTGGTGAGCTTTCCAAAAAAGATTTAACGAGGTGAGAGGACGGTTTTTAGTTCCCAGCTCTGGTGAAGCATTAGAAAAAAGTGTGTAATTATTACCCCATTATGGCAGGTATAAATGGGACGTAATTATACAATATTATTAATCTATTTTGACCCCTATAAGCAGAAAATGTAATGACCAAGCGGTTACGTGAACATTTCCCTCTGTGGCCTCACATGCAAGCACACCCTCAGGCAAGTGAATGCACATTTTTTTCCCACGTATTTAACGGCTCACACAGCAAGCTGCTCCGTGCCAAGGAGGTAGCGAGGTCTCACTGTAATTGCTGAAAAGTTAGACAGAATAAGGGGAGCCCAGGTGCTGCAGGTTCTGAGTGAGAAAGGTGTGACCGTGCATAGAATTAATTACCTGTACGCCAACTCCTGATGCATTATTGAATACGTGCCTCTTTTTAAACGGCACAGCTTATCTGCAACTACAGGAAGAGCAATTTTCAATCTGGTTGAAGTAATAATTTCCCCAAGAATTAAACAGTTTCTCAAGGGAAATACAGGAGCTATAAAGGAGATGTTCAGTAAAGAGGGGGCGTGGATTCCTTGCCATGCCTCTATCTTTTCTCCTGCTTGCTCGTTAAATCCAAAAGGAGGTACCTGGCTTTCTGATAATAATCCCACGCCACATGCATTGTGATGGTAATTCTCAGGGCAGCGCCGTTTGCCCTTTCATCTTCTCCACAGGAAAGAATCTAAAGTAACATTGAAGCACTCACCCTTACGAAGTGGAGTACATTGAAGATGCAAATTGTATGTTTTTGTGCAGTAGTTTTGTGTGCAGCCATTTGTGTGTGTGAGTGCATTGTAACTACTCTGGTCTTGAAAGAACATTACGCATCGAACTGATGTCCACAATCACGTTTATTTTCTTCTTTGTACAATTATGAAACACCGTGAAAACGTGTTCGCCTAGTAGACCAGCAGTAGAATTATGTTATTACATCGTTGACACTTTTAGCGCCCTTTTACTGTCTCACAAACACAATGTAAACATCCGGGGCTAGAGGTCACACGACTTCTGGAAAGTTAACTCTTATCATTTTTAACAAAATAAAACAAAGTTCAAGCATACATTAAGCACTCTTCAAAAAATACAGAACAATAAATAAGGGCACTTTGAGCGTTAGCTACACACATGCTGTGTTTTATCGGGTGACCTCCCCCCTTAGAAGTCTTCAATCTGAATCTTGAGTTGTTTTCTCTGTTTTGTCTTTGATAGAGATTGTTAAGTGCATCTTTAAAAAGTGTCTTTGTAACTCACTGCTTTCCCCCCTCTTTCTTTGTTTACCACCCTTGCATTGCAAACCATCCAGAACTAATTATATCTGATGCTAAATACTTAACCCGAATCCTCAGCGCTACTCATGAATGTTAGTCACGAAAACTCATGCAGAACATCTTCCTCTTGGGACCTTCAATCCTTTTCTTGTTAACTCCTTATCACAGGAGTAAGATAAATGCAGCTGCATTAAGAAGTGAGGGGGTAGGCCGTTTTAAAAAGAGCGTTCAGGCATCGCCCGTCATTTGCATGCTATCAGAAAGTGCTCAGACTGGGGCTGAAGATAAAAAACACAAAGTCCAGTCACGTTTGTTTTTAACCCTCAAACTATGGGGTGTGAACCGACCAATCAATGAGGAGCAGGATTAAAGGCAGCGATTCTTGCAGTACGCCAAAGATTACGTTTTGAATTATACATGTACTTATTGGAGATAGGACTCTCGACCGTGGTCCAGTATTAACGTGTTTATTTAACAAAAAAATCCTTTCTTTTTTGATATACTGGCACTATCACATATCCTGCAACATGTATAAGCTGAACAGATTTTAAATAACAACCAAACGATGAAAACGTGACTGAAGCAACTGGTTTTGTGAGCTTTAAAATATATTTTTTATTATTTTGAGTTTTAATTATGTAGGGAAAACCTCCATCTCCTCTCGTACATAGGCAAGGTAAATCATAAGAATGGAAAAGTATGCCAAATAAAATCCAGTCACTTAAATAGAGTAATAAGGAATCCGCAAATAAACTAAGTTATGGAAAGCCATAAACCACAAGCACTTTATACAAATATGACCATTCAACTCGGTCGAAGGCCTTTTCTGCATCCACTGCCATTAGTGTTAAAGGAGAGGTGTCATGGCCATTTCCACTGATCATAATTCCATTGTTGAGGTCTACTAGAATAGATTTATACTGTGCATTTTTCCAAACTCACATTGGTTTCTCATACAGCATCTCTGTAAACTACTTGTATTCACTGAATTTCACTATCTGCCTTTAACGGCTCGTTGTAGCTCCAATAGCTCCAGCCCCCACCCTCCCTGTGAGCACAGTGTGCTCTGATTGGTCGGGACGTTGTGAATCGCGCTGAGCTCCGTGGAGGTGTTGTTTCCTTGTTTAGGATACATAGCGAAACACAGCCAAATTCATCCTGAGCACACACAAACTCACATCCGAAGTAAAAACAATAAGTGTGGCTTGATATTGAGTAAGAAAAAGGTTGATAAAGGCTGTGAGAATGGGTCTGCAGAGAGAATTTTGCCGCGATCCCAACTGTCTGTTATCAGCCTGCAGCCAGGGAGGAGAAATCAGCTGAGCTGCCTGCTCCCTGCACACAGATGTGTGTGTGAGGAAGTCCGTGGATCGGTCAATTTGGACCAATCAGCGGGGGCTTAACGTAACGGCTCCGCGGACGTAACGTAACGGCTCTTCGGGATTGGTCCATTTCGTTCCAGGTACCGCTTGACATCATGCCGTACCCGGAACGAAATGGAAGACTCAAATGGGCAGTGACGTATCTCCAACGAGGCGTTTTGGGGAGGTATTTTCTGTGTTCGAGTTTTACTCGCTACAGGGTGTACTTTGAGGGTTTTGACTCTGCACACCGTTTACATACATAAAAACCTTCATAACACACAAGGGGACGGGTAATAACCGGAAAAGCATGACACCTCTCCTTTAAAATTGAAATGTCTTTTTGACAGGTTTCAGCCGTTTTTTATAACAAATTAGTTTAAATATGGAACCAGTTGGTGATATGTAATGCCGCTCCCTTTGTCTTTGGATCATGTGGTTTGGTATTAAACATTACACCTCTTTAGATTATATGAAAGGATGTATTCACTTTGTATCAATAAGATTGGATCATCCATCATTTAATCGATATATACATTCAGATATATTGTGATGGCCATAATAAACAAATAGTATTGTCAAACTATTCAAGTCCAACTCGCAACTGAATCAAAAGCATTGAATGTAAAGTCTACAAAGAATAAAGACATTACTGTGCCTGGAAGTGATGGAAAAGCTTGACACATGCAGTAATCAGTCACATCGGAGGTTATGTGTTGTTTATTTGAAATGTAAATTGTAGTTTCTTGCATCCAAAAGCAGCTCTGACAATGAACTACTTTACTTTGGAAAACAAACAGCCGCAACAGCCGAAGCAAGAATGAAACAGCTCATTTAAGACATCCAAATGGATTTAACCACAGAGGGCTGAGTGTTGAAATGGTTGGCAGTTCCTGGAAGCCTTGCTGCATTAGCGAGTTTCTATCATTAGACTAATCAGTAAAAAAAAAGACAATTTGGTCAATCAATTTCCCGTCCCTCTTTCTGTAGAGATATTATCTCTACAGAAACCTTTCCAGAAAACACAGAGAGGACAGGGATGCTCATTTACGTTGCTGACCTCTCCCAGTCAGGATGTTTGCAGGTTTCCTCTTTCTGCTCCTCCTCACGGGTAAGCTGGAACAATTCTATATGTTGCATGCAGGTGGGACGTTTCCAATATAATTGAGGGGAATGAAAGTGTGTTGGTGATACAGCATAAAAAAAGGAAACAAAGGATGATACTACAAGCAACATTTATTTACAAAAAACACACATTTCCAATTCTTTCATAATTTTCCAGCGTAGTATGTGGAATATTCAGAGTAGCAGGTATGTCCCTGGGAAGAGAAGTTGCTTTTGTTAAAAATGACTATTTGTGTGCATGAACATAACATTAAATGGAGAGCTCTATTATCTTTTCTGTCAGGTGGAAGTTCCTGACAGTTACACAACACTTTAACCTGCTTCAATTGAATCACTTTGTAAGCTGTATACTTTTTTCTGTCAGGTGGAAGTACCAACAATAACTCAAAGGACGACAATAACAACGGTATGTAAAGGAAAAGTCACAACAAATTACAGTAATTATGTGTCGTTCTATTTTTATTACGTATAGAAGTCTTGAAAAGTAATACACTTGTCTGTTTACTGCATTGTATAATTCAAAGCAGTCTTTTGTGGAATTAAACGGATAGATATGTTAATGGGGTGAACAGCAAACAGAACAATATTATAAAGAAACTAAACTTGGTGTGTTGAGAATGCATGATGTCTGACGTAACCATTATTTTACAGTGAAGTGAGCTCCACAATCCCATTCACCTTCTTTGATGGGTAAAACATTTAGGAGATGGTTATCTCAAAATCATTTAAACCAAAAAACGTCTGCAGATGCAATTCAAAATGTTTTGTGGGAAAGCGGTTTGTGTGTGTGCATTGAAATACTATTGAATGTAGAGCTGTATACTCTTTTCTGTTAGATGGAAGTTCCTGGAATATCACAGAGCTACCAGAGCTTCAGGAAGAACTTGAACCAAATCACAGCTTTGAAGCAAGTATGTCAACACTCAAAATGTGTCAAGTAATTAAATGTATAGAGCATTTATCGTATTTATAGATTTTATATATCCGTGAGAAAATGTGTTGAGTAAATTAGATTTATTTATATGTTTGAAATCGATAGTTACGTCTGTAACTACGGTTCTATGAGTCCCGGATGACCGCCAGAGGCGGTGCTTTTAGCACTGGATATGTCCATCGTGCGCATGCGCAGTACGAGTACCAATATCAACAAAGTCACCTGTGACCCACGTGACACCGGCTATATCAGCCCGTGTCATCAGAGGATCTGTTCCCAGAATCTTCTCGCGAGCACACAAGAATTCTGAGTGACAGGAAACTCTGGCGGTCATCCGGGACTCATAGAACCGTAGTTACAGACGTAACTATCGTTCTATTTCGTCCCTACTGACCGCCAGAGGCGGTGCTTTTAGCACTGGATGACTTATACCAACCATGTCATGAAGAAACCAAATACTCACCTAGCTGGAAGCAGCGGAGCTTGGCAACAGGACCACGCCCAAAGGATGGGGAGTGGCGACATTGACCCGGTAGAACCTGGAGAATGTGCCGGAAGACGCCCAAGACGCCGCGGCGCAGATGGTCTCCAGGGGCACTCCTCTCAGGGCGGCCCAAGACGTTGAGACGCTCCTTGTAGAGTGGCATCTCACCCCTGATGGCAGGGGGCGGCCACTGGCCCCATAGGCATGTGCGATTGGTGACTGAGCCAGCCAAACCTGGCGTCGAGTCTGCACCAGTAGGGACATAACTCGTCCCAATTCCCTAGTCATTAGGGCAAAGGCCTGCAGTGAAGCGTCACTGAGGCCCAGCAAAGAAGGCTCAGCCGGAGCCTGCTGCAGAGAGGCGGAGGCGGCCAGCATTAGATGGGAGAGAGAGTTCCCGATACGACCCATGCGTGCCGCTGCATCGTAGGCCTTACAGAGCAGTTCGTCAGTGACCCTGCACTGAGGCAGAGGGCACCTGGCGTCAGGCCTTAGGGCCTCATCAGGAGCCAGAATCAGGGAGGCGATGGCAGGCTCGATGGGCGGCATGCGACCCAGCCCCACCCTCGCCGGATCCTGCATGGCAGCCAGGGTCCGGCTATCAGAGCTGAAGCGGGAGAGGGCCTTAGTGTCTCTCCAGCATGCATGGAGCTCCCTCAGGTACTCCTCCGAAGGAGGAACAGTGAGGGGGACAGGGGTAGGGCTACGCCTGAAGAAGGCGCTAGCCTGAGCCGCGTCGGCCTGCGGAACAGGAAGCTGCAAGTGTGCCAGGGCCGCACGAATAATGGCCGCCATGGAGGCGTCCTCCACGCCCTGCATAGAGCCCTGAGCAGAGGAGTGGGAAGCATCCCCGGAAGTGAGCGGGGCCTCGTCCTCCACCTCTTCGTTGAAGAGGTTAGCCGAGGCCGCTAGTGACATGGCATCCTCATGCAGAGGTGCGGCAACCGAAGGAGGGGCAGGCGGCAAGCCAGCAGCCCCTATACCGGCCCCTGGTTGAAGGGCTAAGAGGAGCGACTTCATCATGTCCATGTCGGCGGCTAACCGATCCACCTTAGAGGACAGCCTGTTAGGGGGCGAACCCGTAGCCATCGCTCCCTCGGGTCGCCGGGAATGGCCAAACTGACCTAGGGGAAGATGCGACAAGGAGAGGTGTCCGTTGGCTTCTGCCAGACGCTCCACCTCTGCGACTCTGGCCGCTCTAAGCGCCCAAGGCATGCATCTACAGTTCATGCAGGCGTCCTGCGTGAGACCCTCCCTCAAATGCTCGAGACCAAGGCAAGAGGGGCAGCGGTCGTGGCCATCCTCGGGCTCGAGAGAAGCCATACAGGCGCTACATGGATGAGCCATCATGTAGGTAGCCGGATGCAGCGTAACCGGGAGCGGGGTGCGAGAACACAGCCTTCACCAGTTACCTGCTGAACGGAAGGAGTAGAGCCCTGCTCCTACTCGCCGAACACGAGAGGGGTGTAATGGGGTACACCCGCGTTACTTAGCAGAGGGAGCGGGGAGCGAGAGCACTGCCTTCACCTAGCTAAGTAAATGAAAGTGCAAAGCTACTAGCAGAGGGAGCGGGGAGCGAGAGCACTGCCTTCACCTAGCTGAGTAAACGAAGCACGGAGCTACCAGCAGAGGGAGCGGGGAGCGAGAGCACTGTCTTCACCTAGCTGAGTAAACGAAAGCGCGAAGCTACTAGCAGAGGGAGCGGGGAGCGAGAGCACTGCCTTCACCTAGCTAAGTAAACGAAGCACAGAGCTACCAAATAAGGAAGCTTAACAGGGCAGCCAGCCAGCCGGCTGCTGCTCACAGTCAAGGAACACTCTTACCAGGAGCGGGGGTGAAAACACTGCCTTCACTGGTTGAGTAAAATAGCGAAACAAGCTAAGGAAACTGCTTCTAAAGAAAAACCAGCACGGGTAATCCGGTGCTTACCTCAAGCGTCAGCCAAAGTGGCTGACCAGGCAGGACACAGTTAGGCTGAGCCGCGCTACTGCTAACTAGCTAAACAAGAGGACACAACACAAGCTGGAACTCAGGATGCTAATGATAGCTTGGCGCAACGCCGCGCTATCAGAAAAGTACAGAGAACGCAACAAGGGCAACTCCTGGGAGAGGGGGCGGAAACGCTACCGTCACCAGAAAGTTCAAGCCAGGTAGCAACCAAGACAGAAATCAGGACAACCTAGCTGGGAGAGGGAGTGGAAACACTGCCGTCACCGACCAAGCCGACACCAACCTGTCCGTTGAAGTTTTCTGCGCAGCCGGCCGCAGCTCCTGGAGGACGGGTAATCCCGCGGCTCCGACTGGATCAGTCGCGAAGCTACACGCAGCCAGCTGGATGCAGAGAAATCCTTAAATCCAAACGTTCCAACTGAACGCTGTAGGCTACAATAGTGTAGCCACGGTACTCTCGCGCAGCGAGAAGATGAAAGGAACAGATCCTCTGATGACACGGGCTGATATAGCCGGTGTCACGTGGGTCACAGGTGACTTTGTTGATATTGGTACTCGTACTGCGCATGCGCACGATGGACATATCCAGTGCTAAAAGCACCGCCTCTGGCGGTCAGTAGGGACGAAATAGAACTCACATTTTAGGTTGTAAAACGATGAGAATGAAAATATTTTATAATTGTGTTCTTAGCTTTTGCTAACAGATGCACAACACTTTAACCTGCTTCAGTTTAATCACTTTAAGAGCTGTATACTTTTTCCTGTCAGGTGGAAAAACAATCAATGACTTGGAACAACAAAGGCTTCCTGGCCAACCCTCCATTAAGAGAGGACCATGTGCTCATGACCGTCACAGTAAGTACACAGTAATTATGTGTTATTCTATTTCTACTTTATTAATAGAACTCTTTAAAAATGAATACACTTGTCTGTTGTCAACACTGGATAAGTTTAACGCAGTTTTTGTCACAAGGTAATAAAACTGATTGTTACTGGTGTGAATAGCAAACACAACAATTATATAAAGAAACTAAACTTGGTTTGTTGAATGCATGAGGTCTGACGTTGAAGCATTTTGACAATGTGGAGCAGATGGACCTCAAATGGAGAGCCCAATTTAAATGTAAAACAATAATTGGGAAAATGCTCACATTTCAAAGTTATTAGTGGACTGATGACACACATCCATGCTGTCCTGCCGACACCCATCTAATGATGACCTTCAGTGACCACAACCACTGGATATTACAACAGATATGTCAATAAGACAAGACTTATTTTCTAAGTGGCACATGTTTTAGCCAACAAGAAGGATGATTAATGTGGATAAGACAACATCGGGATCCCAGATATTTGAAGGGGCTGGGGAAGCCGTAAGTAGAGTACTGACCCACCTGTGGAGTCTAAACCCTGGTGATGATGAGATGAGGAAGATGCTGAAGCTCTGTGTGTGATGAGGAGTGGTCTTCTGATGAGCTCAATGTGGGCATCAGGTATGTTGACTAAACATAAATAGGGTGTGGTAAATAGGCTAAATTGACTCTCTGATAGAGATATTGTTTTGATGTCCTCCCAATAGAATCTAGGTTCACCTATCAAGATGTTTTAGAATGCCTGAACCTGACCAAAACCAAGGGGCTGCGCACAATTGTCCGACCTGCCAAAAACTACAAAAAACCAACATGGGTCTATGTCGGACTGTCAATTCTGTCAATTCTAGATGTGGTAAGTGCAACTTTGATTTTTTTTTTCTTTTGAAGATAATCATTATTTTTTGCTGTGGAAAGCAGCCAAAAACAACAAAAACCAAGATAAAACAGTTGAACCGTACAAACACACGGTAATACACATGAAAGCCAAAAAAGCAATCAGTAAAGTCAAATCAAAATATAGGATAAGTTAGTTTAATAAGAACAAAAGACTCTCTCAAAAAACAGCCCAGCATACATTTCAATATAGCATGCAATTCTTCCTAACTGATAATAATAATAATAATAATAACTTACATTTTTATAACGCCTTTCAGGGGAACAAAGGTCGCTTTACAGAAAAAACAGGAGTAAACAGTCAGACAAACAAAACAACAAATAAATGAGGGGCCTTGCTAAACAGGTGGGACTTGAGCGCCCTTTTAAAGGCGTCAAGAGATGGGCTGTTGCGGATCACTGCAGGGAGCGCCATAGTACGATTTGTACCAGATCCGTACTTGTACATAGTTTCTTCATAGGGGGTGTTTCTTAATGTCGAGGACGCTTCTTTGGTAGAACAAGTCCCTCCGAGTCAGATCCTTCAGAAGCGAGGCAAGAATCCTTCCTAGCCTCGGAAAACGAAAAATGGTGTAACAGGCTAACAGGTGTGCAGGTGTGCGTCATATGCGAGGCCCCGCCTTAAATAAAGCGCGATTTCCGCCAAAGATTTGGAAATTGGTCCGTGCGCAAAGCATTGTGGGGATTTTAAGACCTCAGAGTCTACACATGTGCAGCCTCGAAATTTCTCGCGACGAAGTACGCCGGCCTCGGTAGAATTCCAAGTATGCTGGACATTGGAAGAGTGACGTAGTATGCTTGAAATAGTGGCTCTGGAGCAGCTTTACTCGACATTGAGAAACACCCACGGGCTGTTGCGGATCACTGCAGGGAGAGCGTCATAGTACGATTTGTACCAGATCAGTACTTGTACATAGTGCCTCTAGGAAACAGCCATATACTAGCACTATTGAAGGAAGCATATACAAGTCAGAATAGTGCGACAAAGTGTCCACAAAAATTACGTCATCCCAAAAAGAATACCTTTAATCAATTTCTCCCCCAATGCTACCTTGAATTTTAGAAGAAACATCGTTCGGGCTTTGCTTAGTGTGACCCCGTTAATGCAGCGAAATCACAAAGTGGGTTTACAAAGGAGTTTTTACTTCTTTTCCACGTACTGAAGGTAGTCAGCATGTTAACTTCAAAGTGCAATGTTTTATGACAGTTTGGCCTGTAAGGTCAGCTACCTTAGTGTGGTCAAAATGTTCACACCATTCCTTCGGTTACAGAGAGAGATGGACCAGACTTTCGTTTCTTTCGTTGGGATTTATATGGTGAGTTTGTTTTGAGAACCAATTTGTGATTTTCCTATACTGTTTATTCTACTGTAGGTTGAAATCAGTTGCTGTAGATTGCATCTTAAAGGTCTTTATTTATCTTTGTTTTCTTCCCTTCTTCCTTGTTTTCCTGTGTAGAAATGGGAAGATCCGCATATTTATTGGAAACCACACAACTTTGGTGGCCTTAGGACGATCAGAGTTTCTGCTGATTTGTTTTGGAAGCCAGATGTAATGATTTTAGAGATGTAAGTTGGAATTTTTTGTGCATACTCACAAATCCACACACTCACAACAGTAAATGGTGATGGAGCCTGTTATTATTAAGAAGGACATGCACAATAAATCATATGGATGTAAAAAGATGATGCAACAAGGTTTAAACATATTGTACAATTATATTTGTACACCTATGTATTGTGTGGAAAACAGCTGTGGTTAGAATGCAATGAACAATGAAGCAGATACCCCTCAACTGACTTGAGCCGGGTTAATCATATTTAAGATATAGAGATGTGTGATATTGTTATAGTGTGTGGATAGTATTTCTATATTTAAAGTAATGAGGGAATATTTTAGGAAAATACAGACTTAAACAATAGTATCATAATTTAGATAAATGTTTCATTCTATTAAAATATTACACAATGTGAAAATCAGTTTGAAGCATAAAGTGTTTGCTATAATTTGTACAAATGTATGTTTGTTGTCATACAGGATCGAGAAGGACAAAGCTGTTCGCACTCCCTTTATCACCATTAACTCGAACGGTCTCGTTCAACATGTGAGGGACTTTATGGTGGTCAGCACGTGCAAGCTGCAAGTTTACAAATTTCCTTTTGATATTCAGAGCTGCACCTTGTCTCTCAAGTCTATCGTTTACCCAGGTGAGCTTTCAGAAGTTTCTAGACATTTATCTCAAATATGTAAGTTGTGTGTTTGATTGCACGTTTGTGGTAATTATCTCTTTAAAGTCTAATTGTCACATGAGCACACACCAGCACATGCATTTATCCTGTTTTGACATCTCAAACTTGTATCTTCACTTTCACCTTAGAGGAGGAGTTGAAGTTTGAAGCCTTAGAAAACAGTACAGTGATAACGGAATGGACTCGCCAATCGTTGGGTAACGAGTCTGAGTGGCTGCTCATCAGCATTACAGTCCAGAGCCGATCTGTCCCGCATTTTTATGAAAACCAAAGCGTTATAATTTATACTGTAAGTGTGTTGTACATTTAACTTTTATTTATTTCTGCAAACATTTGCATGGAAATGTCTGCAGCTCCACTTGCTGGTTTTATTTAGCTTGCATTCTAAACAGCAGAATAAAAAAGAGCAAACCCATTGACATTGTTGTTCATTGGATACATTGTAATTGCACATTTTTGATGGTGGCCTCTTAATCATCCTTAACCACTGTGATAAAATATAAAATATAAATAAATGATATAAACAGGAAACTTCATATTTCAGTGGAGCAATATCTTTCATATTGCATGCAAAATAACTTAAACCCATAATCAATAATGTTTTTGATCATTGCAGCATTAGTGAACAGATTCACTGTTTTTCCATCTTGGATCACAGATCAAGATGAAGAGGGGTTCTGGCCTCTACATCGTCAACTTCTTAGTGCCCATCATGTTCTTCCTGTGTCTGGACTTGGCCTCCTTCCTGATGTCAGACAGCGGGGGCGAGAAGGTCAGCTTCAAGGTCACTGTGCTGCTCGCTGTCACTGTGATGCAGCTTATTCTCAACGACATTCTGCCTTCCTCTTCAGACAGGATACCGCTTATAGGTAAAGCAGCTCAGTCATTATTTAATTGGACTTTCATTTAATTCAAGCAGGAACAACAATGGCTTATCTTTCGTCCACTTTAATGATGATGCCTTTTCTCTTCAGCGGTGTACTGCATTGCGATGTTTGTTTTGATAATGATCAGCCTTCTGGAGACGATTTTGGTGATGTATCTGATTGAGAAAGACAAACAGGGCAACTATGATGGAGGTGAGACTGAACACATTCTTTAAACCTGTGGATTTTAACTATTGTTATATTGTATTTACTCATATGTTTGGAATACACAAAGAAACATCTACAATTAATAATACATTATTTTGAACATGCCGCTGTCCTGTGTCAACAATTTCCTTTCAGATGTGAAGAAATGGACTCGCTGTGCTTGGGTGTGTAATGTGTCTGATGAACCGCCATCTGAACTGCTGTCTGTGGCCAAAGAGGTGAGAGTTGGGTTACTCTGTAAAGGGAATGTTTGCCCACATTTTAAAAACAAAGCGAACTAAAATGAGGGAAGTATAAAAGCAGTTCACAGCAACATTTAATACGTTTCAGAGATTTTGTTCTGGAAAGAGATACAGTTGATTTATTTTAGATTAAACATTTTAATTCTTTAAGCACTATGGACATTGTAAGTGAATATGTTTGTCTGATGAACTAACACTTTATTCTCACCACAATGGACACAAATAGGAATAGTAAAAGTGAAACGGTTTTCAATTTGATATGGTCTATAAACTTGTTAATGATCACTCCCAGTGGCGGCGCCAGGGTATGGCTGGGGTAGGCTACAGCCATACCAAGAAATGGCTTAGCCCCACCATGAAAAATTATGTTAAAGTAAGCAAATTAAATTAAATAATAAGCAAAATGCTAAATGTTGAGAACACGGCTTGCGAAAATATACGGGTCGTGTCCACAACACGCAAACTGATCCTGCTGTAACAACAAGTGCACGTTACTGATGCAATATGGTTGAGACCATTCGGGCTTATGCTAGAAGAGGGGTGCAAGGAATAGTCTAAGTAGTGGGGGAGTTTTATACACTAAAGGTGTGGAAATTCTCTGGCGTTATAATATCAGCGCGGCCGCGGTCAGATCAAAATGCCTCCGAATGCAATTTGAATAGACCTACAGCCAATCAGAGCAACGAAACGTTGGGTCTGCGTCATGCATTACTGATTGAGATCAATCGGAACCGCCATTCAATATCCCCATTGGATCTTCAACGTGTACTATCATACGTCACGTTCACAGTGATCCCTTTTTATTTACTACAAGACAAATGTACCGTTTTATTTCATACAGTTCCATTTTGATTGAGACAGGGAAATAATCTAAACCTCACGCGTGGCGTTTCACTGTCATGGGAGACGATATAGCGTGTATGTAATTACATTGCAAATACTGACTTGAGCCCCACCACTGTATGGGTTAGCCCTACCATATATTACCCAACAAAAATACTCTGGCGTCGCCACTGATCACTCCACTAAATAACTTCTGCAGGACAAAAGAAGCCAACTGATGGAGGAGTCCAATTCCTTGGAGAAGCTCCCAGATGAGCTGAGTGAGGCGGTGAAAGCACTCTCTCTGCTCCTCAGCAGGAAGGAAGAAAGGAAGCCTGACTACTGGACCAGACTGGCTAGAAAATTGGACAACATTTTCTTTGTTGTCTATGTCACAGTTTCCGCTCTGTTTTTGGTTGTCATCTTTTCAGTATGGATCAACTAGGAGTTGTAAACAACTAGGGGTAAATGAGTGGCGGTCCATTTTAAGAACTTGTTTTCCTTAACCCCCATAAACGTCTGCTTTAACTTAACCAATTTGTATCTCAGCAAGTTTGTCACTTATTCAAAAGCCATCCAATGTCATGCCAACCTGATATATTCCCAGGTAAACCGTCTTCAACACCGCAATTATAATAAACTGCAAGTCCAACTCAGGGCTCAGCGCCGCCATGTTGATGCACACTGAGTCAGCATAGAGTTTTATTTGTCTTAACCAAAGTTTAAGAACTCATGATTGTTTTATATAGGCCATAGAGTTCACATTGACTTGTTCTGGTATATATGGACCCTTAGGGAGAAATCATTAAACATCATTCATTTCTAAAGAATTACAGCAAGTCCTGCTTCGCACATAACGGGTGCATTATAAATGTTAAAGGTCCCCTATTATACTGTTTTTCATCAATATATTATAGGTCTCAGATATATATACAAAGCATGTCTCTGAATTGCAGCATCCCATAATCCCCTCTGTTTCAGCCCTGTTTCCAAAGTGCTGATTCTCTGTCTGTTACTTTAGATGAAAATAAGGAGCCACTCCCCACGCCCCTCTGAGAGAGATTTGGTTAAAAAGAACACAATGCTGCTCGAGGAGGACATTCAGGTGATAATGTGGGGGGGGGTTGCTGATTGGCTAATGGTTACACAAGCCAAAACATCGTTATGACATCATAAAGTGGCCAAAATCTGATCGGCTCTTTTTCAGACAGGTTTTTATATAAATGGATCAGGACAAAAAGAGTGAGAATCTTTTTTCCTGAAACTTTCAGAATCTCTTTACACAGAGGGGGCACATGTTGAAGTAGAAGAGACATGAAGAAGTGGATTTTGCATAATACCGGTAGGTGACCTTTAACGTTGTGCTTCAACGTTCATACTTTACCGATCAATCCAACAGCCATGGTGTAAGTGTACAGAGCTGTATTGTAAAGTTCTACCAAATGTTCATATAAATCATGAAATACATTTAGAACTGTAAAATGTAGCTTCTTATATATTCATATATTTATGATATGTAGAAATTAAATCAAGTCCATTATACTAAGCATGTATAATATATTTTAACTGTTCATTATCTGACCTTTATAATGTGTTTTTTCTTCTCCTTCTTTAGTCATTTCATGTTGGCTTTTTGTGTTATCCACATTAATATGTGCATTAAAGCTATATTATATATTCACATCATGCAATTAAAGTCCTGTCATTGGGTTCTAGAACATGTAAGACTTCAATACTACTCAAATAAAAAATAAAAATTCAAACTTTGTTCGCCTGTGTTCACCCTGATTTTAAGAAAGTCAAAATCTTTCAACTTTGAAACCCTCCCTTTTGTGGTGTTGTTGGGTATGCTTTGTCCCCTGGAATTAAAGGTCACCTATCATGCCATTTTTAGGCAATAGCATAGGACTCAGATATATAAAAATATATAAAAAACATGTCTATGAAGTGTTTTGCTCAAAATACCAAACAGATCACCCATTCTAGCCATGCCTCATATCCCTCTATTTCACTTCCTGTTACTAAAGTGCTGATTCGGGGTATAAAGCATTAAAAAAAAAGAAAAAAGAGGGGGCGGAGCTTATGCCTGCCAATGCGGGACCCGGCAGATACTGTCTAAAATAAATGCTGCGGTGATGAAACGTCAAAACCACGTCAAGGATTATTTCTGAAACAGTATGGATCTCAAAGGCTTTCTCTCTCTCCGGTTTACCACAAGGTGAGTTCCTTTTTTTATTTCCTGCTTCTTCACACATGCTCTCTCCAGTACTGGTTAGCTCTGAGTGTTAGCATGCTTGCTAATGTAAACAAAGACCATATTACGTCCAAAACAAGTCGGGCATTGATTCTGATAGTGACGTTTCTGCACTTTATACAGATATGACCATTCAATTCGGTCGAAGGCCTTTTCTCCATCCACTGCCATTAGTGTTAAATCTTTATTATTTGTCTTAGCATATACTGTATTAAAGATAAGCATATTCTAGTATTGGTTTTTAAATCTCTATTTTGTATAAATACAGTTTGATTATGATGGATGATATTAGGTAAGATGTATGCTAGTCTGTTGTTCATGGTTTTGGTAATAATCTTTTTATCACAGTTGATTAAACCAGTGGTTCCCAATCTTTTTCCGTCAGTAAAATTGGAAATATTTATGTAATTGGAAATATTTTCGAGCCCCCCCTAACCCGGTTCCCACCGAGATTGGTATAATTATTTGTATATAGTTGTACAAACATTACATTTTCTCTCCTAATAATAACAAGACAAACAGATGAACATGAACAAAAGTGCTTGTATTGGCAGATGATCCTGTTCCAATGTGAAATAATGAGGCCTAATTGAAACAATTACAAATACTGCTTATCGATCCAATCCAATCCACTTTATCTTTATAGCACATATTAAAAACAGAGGGTTTACCAAAGTGCTTCACAGCAAACATAACATTATAATAAAAGATAATATTACAATAATAGATAAAAGGCACACATAAGAAAAGATAAAAGGCACACATAAGAATTAATACAAGGTACATAAAAGCAGTGGACAGACAATAAAAGCATAAAAATCGATAAAACATAACTCAAACTCACTCGAAAGCGAGGAAAGAGAGGTGGGTCTTTAGGCGGGACTTAAAAGTTTGGATCCGGTTCTTTAACAGTATTTTATAGGTTATTTTTGTTCTTTATTAAGGGAAAAACTAAACAAATTCGAAACAGAATTAACAATGATTTATTGTATGTATAGTGTGGATTATGGGCTGCTAGCACACATAAAATACCTGCAGTCGTGGTACTAAGTAGATTTACTCAAGTACTGTACTTATATTGAGGTACTTTGTAATTCTGCTCCAGCTACAGTCCAGAGGTAGATGGTGTACTTCTATTCCACTACATGTATTTAATACCTTTAGTTACTTTACAGATGTGGATTAATGATGTGAAATATAATCAACTCTTAAATAAGTAAATTCACAAGCTACCCTGCAGTATACTACTTTTACTTAAGTAGGTATTTGTTCTGAGTACTTCTCCCACCTTACCATTGGAGCAACAGAACTCCGAGTTAAGGAAGTTGAAAACGGTGCATTTCTCCGTATGAATATGATGCCTTTTGGCCAGCTGGTGGACAGATTGCTCGTGTTTACGCGAAAATACTTATGGCGAATTGACCACATCGAGCTCTGTAGATTGTCACTTTTGAACGCTCTGTTCTCCCCCAGCGGATCTTTGTGTGCACGGTGCTGCAGCGAGTCTGTGAGCGAGATGCCCTGCCCCCCCAAACAGACGAGAGAGAGAGAGAGAGAGATCTCCCCACCGACCACGTTAAATGTCAAGGGAGATGTATGCCTATGCCTCATCATACTGTTTATTTGGGCATTATAGCTGAAAGGCTTGTCGTGGGCTTGTCCACTTTTCTTTTAACTGCCGGTTGGGAACCACTGCCCTATAGCATCCAATCTGAAGTGGCATAGTCAGAAGAAAACGTTCACACTTGCCTAATATACTACACCACCAAGAGATTTCAACAGAAGTACAGTGCCCGGTGTTAGAAATTAAAATCAATGTTAATAGCATAATTAGTCTAAAATATATCGTCAGTTTTAAAAGCTGTTTTATTGTGAAAAAACCCGGAAGTTCTCAAAGTCTCAATGCCAAGCTTTTATTCTGAAAATCCTTCATATCCGGTCAGTATGTAGCATGTCGCGAACAATGTTTTAAACTAACTTACAGCTGTTTATAAGGTATTAAATAGAAAGTCATGAAAGAGATGAGGAGGAGAAAAGGCTTAAGGAAGTAGGCAGGGAATACAGAATGTCAAAGTCCTCTGTTTTACGCGATGTCGAACATCGAAGACCGAGGAGGACGTACCCCCTATCTGCACAGCGGGAGGGAACGAGGAGAGGATAAAGGAGATCGGAGAGGGGAAGACGAGACTCCTTCTTCGCTGCAGCCCCACGAGAGACAACACCGGCTTTGTCTTTTCCCCTTACCCTCTGCTTGTTGTATCATCGTGCCATTTAATTAAACTCAACCAATTTGAACCTTTTCTGAGACTCCATTAGTCTCTTCATTCTAAGCTCCTCTCCTGGGCGCGAGAACATCGAATACTTCAATACCGGCAGCTACAGGGGACAGGCAAAACCTCCGTTAGCAGTTAGCTTGCAGAATCATATTTGCTACATCTGCCTACCAGGGTTTCCGCTAGGATTTTTTCTTGCCGGTCAAATGTCCGGACAGAATTTATTTTACCGGACAAATTTGAAACTTACCGGTCATGTTTCAATAATAACTAGAGAATGCAATTCCTGAAGAAATTGCTATTGAGAATGCTTTATGCTGAAAAGCTGACGGTAAACTGCTATGCTGAAATGTAATGTGTAAGAAGAAAGTGAAGAATTTAGATTTAAATGATACACTGGGGGCTTGAATGTGTGATGAGAGAAGAAAAGAAAGTAAAAAGGCTTGGAAAAGCAGCGGAATATTTGAACTGCAAACTTTTGAACTAACTTGATGGCAAATAATCTGTCGCCATGCCAACGGCATTTGATGACATCCCATAATACGCTTAGATGCGTTGATGGCTGCATCGTTACCAAACCTGTGAAGTTTTGGGCCGTTTGGAGCATTTTCACTGAAGTTATGAGAAAACTGTGTTTCATGGTGAGCATTGTGTTGCCATGGCAACGGCAATTGAAGAAATCTCAAAACTGTCCCGTAGATGTCTTCACGGCTGGACTGTTAGCACACATGTGAAGTTTGAGCACTTTTTGAACATTTTCATAGGAGTTATAGCGACATCGTCTTTGTCGGGCATTGATTCTGATAGTGACGTTTCTGATAGTGCCGTGGGTCCACCATCCGATATGATGTAATTTACGTCATATTGGATGGCAAATCTGGATCAGCTCCGTTGTAGCCCCGTTTTTAGACATTTGGGTACGGAGGAAAAGAGAGAGGGTTTTATTTTCTGACGCTGCCTGAGTTCCCTGACACACCGGGGACACATATTTATGTATAAAAGACATCAATAAGTGCATTTTGCATGTTAGGTCCCCTTTAATGCCTCTTAAAGGGTTCCAATTCAATAGAAAATATATATCGAGCCACTCCCCACCACGCACGCAGATAACTCTAGCCTCAAGCTCGGCATTTTGGCAGTTGAAATCTCAGTTTTGGCTTTGGCCATCTTTGAAAACATTAGTCACATAAGTGAGCTAAGTTCAACCGAACCTTTTAAGAAGAAATTTGAATGCAAAAAAAACACAATCTTAAACAAAGTAATAAGTGAACAACACAGAAATCAACCAGACTGCAAAACACTCTAGCAGTGTCTGAAAATCACAAGTTATCTACACCCTCAGGCATATGCTACTTTCTTGTCTGGAACCCCCCAGAGACATGTGGTACTTCCGGTTGGTGAGGTAGGAGGAGAACCACTTCAGAGCTGTGTCCGTCTGTCCCTGGTGTAGGTCTCGAGGCGGTGGAGGAGGATGGTATGGTCCATTGTGTTGAAGGCTGCACTCAGGTCAAGTAGGACCAGGATGCTGGGTGAGCCAGAGTCGGCTGCCATCAGCAGATCGTTCGCTACTTTTATCAGTGCTGTTTCTGTGCTGTGTGCAGGGCGGAAACCTGATTGGAAGGTCTCATACATTTTATTTTCAGACAGATGAGACTGGAGCTGTGCGGCCACAACCTTCTCAAGGACTTTGGCAAGGAACGGGAGGTTGGAGATAGGTCTGTAGTTGGAGAGGAGTTCTCGGTCGTTTTTTTAAAGTGGGGTGACAACTGCTGTTTTGAAATGGACAGGCACCTCACCAGTCTGTAGTGACTTGTTGATGAGTGTTGTGAGGAATTTAACCAGGGTTGGCAAACAGGTTTTTAGCAGTATGGCGGGTGTGGGGTTGAGGGAGCAGCTGGTAGGCTTCGATTTGCCTATGATGGCTAGCAGTGCAGATGACGTCACCTCGTTGAAGCTGCAAAGGGTGATGCCGTTGATGAAGGGAGGGCAGGTGGGTGGGGTCCGAGATACTGTAGATGCTGTAATGGTTGCTCTGATATCTGCGATCCTGGTCTTAAAGAAAGCAGAGAAGTTATTGCAAAGTTTTGGAGAGGCAGCTGGGGGGCCTGTGTTGGTGGGGTTGAGAAGGCGGTTGATGGTGGAGAATAAGGTTCTGGGATTGCTTTTGCCATTGTCTATTATTGACGAGTAGTAGGAAGAGCGGGCGGTTTTTAGAGCAGTAGCATAGGCACTTTAATGTAGGTGGACGGCGAGAGCCTGCTTCCTCCATAGTCTCTCCAGCTGTCGACCGCAGGTTTTCATGCGGCGTAGGTCGTCCGTGAACCAGGGGGAGGACCGTTGGAAAGTGGCTTTCCTCCTTTTTTCCGGGGCCAGGATGTTGAGCGTGGTGGTCATGGTATCATTCTAGAGCTCAATCATGTCGTCGGGGGAAAACAAACGGATATCAGTGGAAAGGTTTGGTGTTATTGAGAAAAAGTGGAGTGTCCAGATTATGGAGGTTTCGGTACTTCATGACTCTCTCAGTCGGGGGTGGCTGGTTGGAAGATGGGATTGTCAGCGTTAGGGAAATAGCCTTATGGTCAGATACTCCAAGATCAGAGATGTTTAGGTCTGATGTAGATATGTTTCCGGTGATGATGAGGTCAAGTGTGTGACCATGATTGTGGGTGGACTCTATATAATAATATAAGAATAATACACGGAGCCTCTCTTTTCCTCCCCCTCTCCTGACAGCCCGTCAGTATTTTCGTTATCGGGAAATGATCGTATTGGGGGGTGTAATCACGTAGCCGTTTGGCCCCCCAGAGCGTTGCATCCGCCGATCTACCCACCTTGGGACCCGTTATCGTTATCTGCGTTTCCCTGTCGGCCTCGTGTGGCCGAACCGTCTATATCAGTGGTCGCCAACCAGTCGATCGCGAGTGTGGTGCGGGTAGATCGCGGACCGTTAAAAAAATTAAAATTAAAATAAAATTAAAATAATAATGTTTGAAAAATAAGTTTTTAGATGTAAACCTATCATCCACCACCCCGTTTGCAGGTGCCACTTGATTGACGTATATTTTAGACACCTCAATAATATAATACATTAACCGTGCTTTACGTGAACCTCATCATGACACAAGAGAGGACGGCAGGACTGCAATTTCCCGTGTTCAGTGAATGCAACAGAGGCATGACACCAGACCAATCAGAGAGTTGCATGGAAATAAACGTGTGCTTGTGTCATTCAAGCTCGGCTCTGTGTGTGTGTGGCAATAGCGCATTTAGTGTGATAGAGGGAGAGGGGGAGGGGGAGGGAGGGACCGGTGCCAGCATGGACCGTGTTGTTAGCATCTGGTTAGCTAGCTGCACTAACGGACATAAGGGGCTGTTTGTTCCACAACAAGCTGGAGGAGAGTCCTCTCCTCTCAGACTGAGAGACTCCGGTGAGCTAAAGGACTCTCTGAGTGTTTAGATATAGTTCACCCCTGCCTATATGCCGTGAGCTGATTATCGAGCCTTCATTGTAACAGTAATTCAGATGCAGCCTATATAAAAGGCCTCAAATTGGAAGCACTGTCTGGGCCGTCTTTTTCACTCAATTCTGCAATAGGTAGATCTCGCCTTTCACCTAGGCCGAGGTCGGTGATCTTGGGCTTAAAAAGGTTGGTGACCACTGGTCTATATGATAGAGAACTGTAGCGGATACGACCGGTTCCGTTCCTGTGTGGCTCCAGCCCAGTCTGTCAGGAGAGGACTCTCCTCCAGCTTGTTGTGGAAACAGCTCCTTATGTCCGTTAGTGCAGCTAGCTAACCAGATGCTAACAACACGGTCCCTGCTGGCACCGGTGCTCTCTCTCTCTCTCTGGTGTCTTGCCTCTGTTGGATTCACTGAACATGGAAAAGTACAATCCTGCCGTCCTCTCTAGTGTCATGATGAGGTTCAGGTAAAGCACGGTTAATGTATTATATTATTGAGGGAGAATTGTCCGGGGCTACAGAAAAAATCATTCGGGGCACTGGTTTTAACCATATTAATACACATTTTGGGAAAGCCATAAACCTCAAGCACTTTATACAGATATGACCATTCAACTCGGTCGAAGGCCTTTTCTGCATCCACTGCCATTAGTGTTAAATCTTTATTATTTGTCTTAGCATATACTGTATTAAAGGTAAGCATGTTCTAGTATTGGTTTTTAAATCTCTATTTTGTATAAATCCAGTTTGATTATGATGGATGATATTAGGTAAGATGTATGCTAGTCTGTTGTTCATGGTTTTGGTAATAATCTTTTTATCACAGTTGATTAAACCAGTGGTTCCCAACCTTTTTCAGTCAGGCCCCCCTTGTGTAATTGGAAATATTTTCGAGCCTCCCCTAACCCGGTTCCCACCGAGATTGGTATAATTATTTGTATATAGTTGTACAAACATTACATTTTCTCTCCTAATAATAACAAGACAAAAAGATGAACATGAACAAAAGTGCTTGTATTGGCAGATGATCCTGTGCCAATGTGAAATAATGAGGCCTAATTGAAACAATTACAAATACTGCTTATCGATCCAATCCAATCCACTTTATTTTTATAGCACATATTAAAAACAGAGGGTTTACCAAAGTGCTTCACAGCAAACATAACATTATACTAAAAGATAATATTACAATAATAGATAAAAGGCACACATAAGAAAAGCTAAAAGGCACACATAAGAATTAATACAAGGTACATAAAGGCTATGGACAGACAATAAAAGCATAAAATTCAATAAAACATAACTCAAACTCACTCGAAAGCGATGGAAAAGAGGTGGGTCTTTAGGCAGGACTTAAAAGTTTGGATCCGGTTCTTTAACAGTATTTTTATAGGTTATTTTTGTTCTTTATTAAGGGAAAAACTAAACAAATTGCCATGGCAACGGCAATTGAAGAAATCTCAAAACTGTCCCGTAGATGTCTTCACGGCTGGACTGTTAACACACATGTGAAGTTTGAGCACTTTTTGAACATTTTCATAGGAGTTATAGCGACATCGTCTTTTATGGCGAGGGATGCGTTTCCATGGAAACGGCATATGATAACACCCCGTTAGCATTGAACGGAAGAAGAAGAAGAGGTGCAAAATAACCCGGCGGAATAATAAAGAATGTTGTGCATCGAAGAACAGATAGCTGGAATGCTGTATCAGCATTCCCACTAAATAATAAGAATTGTGTAGCAGAGTTTCCGTTAGCAGGTAATTACCGGACTATTACCGGATATGCTGATGTTTAAAACTCAGTTAATGGGGCTCATTTTTATATTGCTTCAGTTTATAATCGTAACAGATCGAAAAGTTCAGATTCATTTTTCAATAAATGATTCCACAAACAACAAACTACTTGTAGTAGATGAAGTACATTATTCAAAAGTTTACATTAACTTTGGAAAATAACACGGGAGAAACGGATCCTCTCTTTTCCTCTCTCCTGATAGCCCGTCAGTTTCTCATGCAGCTCGCTAAACAGTGGGCGGGGCTTCAGGTGATCAGAGCTGCGTGTCTCCGTCAGACTCCGCAGCTGATCTGATCTCTCTCTCGTGTCCGGTTATACTTCACTCGCGTTTATGTCCATATCGATCAGATCCAGCTCTCCTGATCGGCCCTTATAGAGAGCACCGATCAAACTATTAAGAGTGAATATCGGCCGATAATGACCGGCGGCCAATCGATCGGAGCATCCCTAATTATTAGCGGACATTTTGACCGGCAGGTTTTGAATTTACCGGTTTTTAATCAATTTTACCAGCTAAAAACCGGTAATTGCCGGCTAACGGAAACCCTGCTGCCTACTTAATTCCTGGGATCTGTTAGTTGCGTTTTTCTCAGTTCTGCCACTTTGCTATGGTCCAATAAACAAACAATCAATAGGAAAACAAACCATAAAGCACAGGGTTAGTGGGACAAACATAAAGATTTCTAATGTAAAGGGGATGGCGTCACTTGAAATGTGTTGCAGTGTCTTTTTGACAGGTTTCAGCCATTTTTTATAACAAATTAGTTTAAATATGGAACCAGTTGGTGATATGTAATGCCGCTCCCTTTGTCTTTGGATCATGTGGTTTGGTATTAAACATTACACCTCTTTAGATTATATGAAAGGATGTATTCACTTTGTATCAATAAGATTGGATCATCCATCATTTAATCAATATATACATTCAGATATATTGTGATGGCCATAATAAACAAATAGTATTGTCAAACTATTCAAGTCCAACTCGCAACTGAATCAAAAGCATTGAATGTAAAGTCTACAAAGAATAAAGACATTACTGTGCCTGGAAGTGATGGAAAAGCTTGACACAGTAATCAGTCACATCGGAGGTTATGTGTTGTTTATTTGAAATGTAAATTGTAGTTTCCTGCATCCAAAAGCAGCTCTGACAATGAACTACTTTACTTTGGAAAACAAACAGCCGCAACAGCCGAAGCAAGAATGAAACCACAGAGGGCTGAGTGTTGAAATGGTTGGCAGTTCCTGGAAGCCTTGCTGCATTAGCGAGTTTCTATCATTAGACTAATCAGTAAAAAAAAAGACAATTTGGTCAATCAATTGCCCGTCCCTCTTTCTGTAGAGATATTATCTCTACAGAAACCTTTCCAGAAAACACAGAGAGGACAGGGATGCTCATTTACGTTGCTGACCTCTCCCAGTCAGGATGTTTGCAGGATTCCTCTTTCTGCTCCTCCTCACAGGTAAGCTGGAACAATTCTATATGTTGCATGCAGGTGGGACGTTTCTGTTGCCACTGCTATATAATTGAGGGGAATGAAAGTGTGTTGGTGATACAGCATAACAAAAAGGAAACAAAGGATGATACTACAAGCAACATTTATTTACAAAAAACACACGTTTCCAATTCTTTCATAATTTTCCAGCGTAGTATGTGGAATATTCAGAGTAGCAGGTATGTCCCTGGGAAGAGACGTTGCTTTTGTTAAAAATGACCATTTGTGTGCATGAACATAACATTAAATGGAGAGCTCTATTATCTTTTCTGTCAGGTGGAAGTTCCTGACAGTTACACAACACTTTAACCTGCTTCAATTGAATCACTTTGTAAGCTGTATACTTTTATCTGTCAGGTGGAAGTACCAACAATAACTCAAAGGACGACAATAACAACGGTGTGTAAAGGAAAAATCACAACAAATTACAGTAATTATGTGTCGTTCTATTTTTATTATACGTATAGAAGTCTTGAAAAGTAAGACACTTGTCTGTTTACTGCATTGTATAATTCAAAGCAGTCATTTGTGGAATTAAACTGATAGATATGTTAATGGTGTGAACAGCAAACAGAACAATATTATAAAGAAACTAAACTTGGTGTGTTGAGAATGCATGATGTCTGACGTAACCATTATTTTACAGTGAAGTGAGCTCCACAATCCCATTCACCTTCTTTGATGGGTAAAACATTTAGGAGATGGTTATCTCAAAATCATTTAAAACAAAAAACGTCTGCAGATGCAATTAAAAATGTTTTGTGGGAAAGCGGTTTGTGTGTGTGCATTGAAATACTATTGAATGAAGAGCTGTATACTCTTTTCTGTTAGATGGAAGTTCCTGGAATACCACAGAGCTACCAGAGCTTCATAGATTTTATATATCTGTGATAAATTGTGTGTGTGAATTAGATTTATTTATATGTTTGAAATCTCACATTTTAGGTTAAACGATGAGAATGAAAATATTTTATAATTGTGTTCTTAGCTTTTGCTAACAGATGCACAACACTTTAACCTGCTTCAGTTTAATCACTTTAAGAGCTGTATACTTTTTCCTGTCAGGTGGAGAAACAATCAATAACTTGGAACAACGAGGGCCTCCGCCTCCTGGCCCTCCCTCCATGGAGAGAGGACCATGTGATGGTGACCCTGACAGTAAGTACACAGTACTTATGTGTTATTCTATTTCTACTTTATGAATAGAACTCTTTAAAAATGAATACACTTGTCTGTTGTCAGCACTGGATAAGTTTAACGCAGTTTTTGTCACAAGGTAATAAAACTGATTGTAACGGGCCGTCTCCACGGCAGCGTTAAAAAAATCTTGGAGGTGGGCGTATCTGAAGCTTGGGGATTTTTTTGCGATCAACCAATCACATGAATCTCCCGCCCGCGACATACGAAGCCAAAAAGCCCGAAGTAAACTGGATATAAACTCCCCAAAACAGGCGAAAACATACCACTGTCTCTGCCACCTCCCTCCATGCCTGGCTCCTCCGGTTTATATCCCGGTAGGTCTGGTCATAAAGCACCGGGTGATTGATTCGCTACCGCTAATTTCTCCTCCATTTTTTGGAATATGAGGAAATGATCTGCGGTATGTCTCTCCCAGCATACACGCCGTTTGATTGGCTAGAGCTTGAACTGTCAGATTTGCGTACACGGGATTTGATTGGCTGACGCTTCCTCCTCAGCTTCAAAAGTTGAACATTGTTCAACTTTGGATCTTGAAAATCCTGAGAATCTCCGCTCGCCTGCCCACAATGCATTTCGGCGAAAGCGAAAAAAAGTGACGTCACCCCATTCAAAGTGAATGGGCAGAAGCGTTTCAAGATTTTTTAACGCTGCCGTGGAGACGGCCCGTTACTGGTGTGAATAGCAAACAGAACAATTATATAAAGAAACTAAACTTGGTTTGTTGAATGCATGAGGTCTGACGTTGAAGCATTTTGACAATGTGGAGCAGATGGACCTCAAATGGAGAGCCCAATTTAAATGTTAAAAAATAATGCTCACATTTCAAAGTTATTAGTGGACTGATGACACACATCCATGCTGTCCTGCCGACACCCATCATTCCTGCCGATGGGTGGAACCCATTGGGTGGAATGATGGGTTCCACCCACTGTTGTAATATCCAGTGGTTGTGTTGTAATAGACCACAACCACTGGATATTACAACAGATATGTCAATAAGACAAGACTTATTTCTAAGTGGCACATGTTTTAGCCAACAAGAAGGATGATTAATGTGGATAAGACAACATCGGGATCCCAGATATTTTAAGGGGCTGGGGAAGCCGTAAGTAGAGTACTGACCCACCTGTGGAGTCTAAACCCTGGTGATGATGAGATGAGGAAGATGCTGAAGCTCTGTGTGTGATGAGGAGTGGTCTTCTGATGAGCTCAATGTGGGCATCAGGTATGTTGACTAAACATAAATAGGGTGTGGTAAATAGGCTAAATTGACTCTCTGATAGAGATATTGTTTTGATGTCCTCCCAATAGAATCTAGGTTCACCTATCGAGATGTTTTAGAATGCCTGAACCTGCACAAAAGCAAGGAGCTGTGCACAACGGTCCGACCTGCCAAAAACTACAAAGAAGAAACATGGGTCTATGTCAGACTGTCAATTCTGTCAATTCTAGATGTGGTAAGTGCAACTTTGATTTTTTTTTTTCTTTTGAGGATAATCCTTATTTTTTGCTGTGGAAAGCAGCCAAAAACAACAAAAACCAAGATAAGACAGTTGAACCGTACAAACACACGGTAATACACATGAAAGCCAAAAAAGCAATCAGTAAAGTCAAATCAAAATATAGGATAAGTTAGTTTAATAAGAACAAAAGACTCTCAAAAAACATCTCAGCATACATTTCAATATAGCATGCAATTCTTCCTAACTGATAATAATAATAATCATAATAATTAAAACTGCGGTCACAGACGTGCACGCAGTTGTGGGAGGGTCGCCGGTCGTCCCGGCGTCAAGCAGACACGCGCGAGTCCTCCGAAATGAGCCATTTGTAATTTCTCAAATGTTCACGTCCTGGACTCCTCGGTCCTCCGGCAGCGACCCGGAAACGGATGTGGGTGCGCCGCCTCGAAGGAAATCACTGATGTATCCTTCTGAGTCGATTTCAGGCCACAGAGACCGGGTGTAAATGAAATTAAACTTTGTTCACAACAGGCTATAGTGGTGAGATAGTAGGATGTAAACAGGTATAAGTCTAAGTGTAATTAAAATACATTCAACTGTAAAGATAAGCATTAACAGTTAATAAACACATATCAACAGTAGAAAATATAATATTTTCACTGAAAAGAGTAAAGACCAATAGAAAGAGGTGCAGTACACAATTAATAGCATGAAAATTAATCAGTGTACCAAAAACTAATATTGTCATCTCACTCCAAGCTGAACTCCAAAGTGGTCAGCCCTGGACTATATGTATGTGTGGTCTAATGCAGAGAAATACAACATTACAAGTATGATGAGAATCAGTGACTTACATATATTATACAGCAAACAATAAGCATAACTTTCTCTTCAATGGAACATATGGAACATCACATCTGTGAAGTTCTTTTTTCAAAATACCAAACAGATCATGCATTTTAGCCATGCCTCATTTCGCTCTATTTGCTCTTTTCCAGCCCTGTTTATGCAAGGGCTGATTCTGTGACGTAGCTTTAATGCAAATGAGCTGCAGCTGACCACGCCCCCCTGCAGGAGAGGGGAGCATGCTCAAAGATCAGCTGCTAGGCTCTCAGAAGAGGGGGAGAAAAAGAGATCTCCGTCCTCCGTGTATTATTCTTATATTATTATATAGAGTCATTATTAATTTGTTTTAAAGCTCAATAAATAACAAAGAAGACCTCTGACCGGCACTTTTCAAATTTTGTCCGGAAGATTTAAACTTTAACGGACATGTTGACCGGTGGAAAAAAATCTAACTGAAACTCTGCCGCACGGTCCCCTCGTCCCTTGGAAGAGGCGGAGAGGTGGGTGTTTTTCATCTGCTGGTGGCAAACCGGAGAGATATACAGCAGGAGCAAACGCTTGCCTCGGGGAGGGAGAAAAAGAGCCAGAGCGTCCACAGCGGAGAATAAACAGAAGGGCAACCATGGCAACCATGGCAACCATGCGCGGGAAGTCTTCTTCGCTGCTTTTGTGGCAGACTACAGCGCCACTTACAGGCCTGGCATATGTACTACAGCGTCTCCAGCGCTTTCGAGCGGTCTCTCATTCCCCTGATAGGTGGAGAGAGTTGCCCATATAGAGTGGCGAAGTCCCTCCCACTTACTTCCGGGGTATGGGACCTTATTTCGGAAAAATTATGCATTGAAGTCAATGGGGAGAGAAAACTTATCTTTCGATCCCGTTTGAATTGTGCCATGAATTACACATATGATGTTGGTCAATCTTAAAAAATCATTTCCATGTCAAAAAAGTCACAGTTTGTCTTAAAACTGTTGAAATATAAGACTTTGAAAAATACGAAACTAGAAAGACTACAAATCCCAGAGTCGCGTAAGTGATGTCACAATTGAGACACTACGATACACGTATAATACCGTATATATACGATCAGCGCCATATAGATAGAATCTATCTATATGGCGCTGGCTAAGATAAGATAACTTTGTGCCTGTGTGCTTAGTACCAGGTTGTTATTATACCAGCAATGGGTCTTGCTCGTTCTTTCGCTTCCCGTCTGATGAAAGAGGAGTGTGTGGATCAAGTTAGCTACCTAGCTAGTAGCTAGCACGTTAGTTAGCATTACAGCCTTGTCATTTTTATTAGCCTTAACATGAAGTAACATTAAGTAACCCAAAATGTTAAACAGTAAGAGTAGTAGTCATATTTCGTGAACCCTTTGAATAGTACTGTCACCGGTGTGATCATTCTATAATACACAATTTAAGCCCGGGGGAGAAATGCTAACGCTAACGCTAGCGATCTTCTCTACTTCATGCTATCTGCACAAATGGTTGACATTAAACATTAAAACGACCAGGCAGTTCAGAGAGAATCAAAGAAAGGAAAGCAGGCAGCTTTGCATGACATTCTTCAGGACGTGTTTCATTGTGGTGATAGTGAGGGTAGTCTCTTGTGTTGACAAGACAGTAGTGACGGCCATCTTGGTGACGTGTGTTGTTGACCAGAGATCAGATGTAGTTCTTTGAGCGTTTCACACAAACAAATGTGTTACTTCACAGTTTTACGACACATTTTTTTTTTTTTGACTTGCAAAATTATCTTTTAAATTGACAAACATCATATGTGTAATTCGTGGCACAATTCAAACGGGATCGAAAGATAATCTTTCTCTCTCCATTGACTTCAATACATCATTTTTCCGAAATAAGGTCCCATGGAGGTCCACCGGAAGGGGAGGGACTTCGCCACTCTATAGGCGGAGCGCCCCTTTTCTGACGTCAGAAAAATTCAAATCTGTATCAAATCCGTTGCAGCCCCGTTTTTAGAGATTTGGGTATGGAGGAAAAAAGAGAGGGTTGTGTTTTCTGACACTTGGTGAGTTCCCTGACACACCGGGGACACATATTCATGTATAAAAGACGTACAAAAGTGCATTTTGCATGATAGGTCCCCTTTAAAGAAAAGATCAAAGTAGGCGGAGCTTAGGGATACGAGAGGATAATATATAGAGCAGCTCCACCCGGATAAGTGTGCAAAATGTCAGGTCCATCAGACTTACGCTGCGACTATGTACATTTTTCGAAAACTGAACTTTCACAGGTGGCGCTAGCGAGCATGTTGGACATTTTGAACCCATCGACTCCAGAATGTAAATTTTTTCACCCGTCCTGCTGGCGTTGCCAAATGTCGCTACATGAATGGCGTCGTAAAGCCCTCAAAAACAGGTCTAATGTGCAGAACGAGGAAAATCATAATAATAATTCTATGCATTACAATAGTGAGTAAGTAAGTAAAGTTTATTTATAAAGCGCTTTTCACAGACAAAGTCACAAAGTGCTTGACAAAACAATAAGACATCCACATAGGAGGCGTACAATGATCAATGAACCCACATGTTAAGAAGTCATAAAAGCACCAGAGCATGCTTAAGACACAATAAAAACACAATAAAACAAAACTTACAAATGAAATTTAAAACAAACAATATAAAAACATAGTATTAAATGGAATAAGATCAAGCACACTGGTTACCCAAACGCCTGACCAAACAGGAATGTCTTTAAAATAGTTTTAAAAGAGACAACAGACTCCGCAGACCGTAGATGAGCAGGCAGAGCATTCCATAATTTAGTTGACACTGCTGCGAACGCTCGATCACCGCGGGTCTTAAGGTGGGTACGTGGGACAGACAGTACATTTTGCCTGTGAGACCTGAGTGGGCGGGCTGATGTATAAGGGTGAATTAAGTCGGCCACATAAGCAGGAGTCTGACCGTGCAAGACAATAGGTCTTCGCACACTTTGTGCTCAGGCCCTAATAAATGAGGGGCCTTGCTAAACAGGTGGGACTCAGATTTTGTTTTGTTTTGAGGATAATCATTATTTTTTGCTGTGGAAAGCAGCCAAAAACAACAAAAACCAAGATAAAACAGTTGAACCGTACAAACACACGGTAATACACATGAAAGCCAAAAAAGCAATCAGTAAAGTCAAATCAAAATATAGGATAAATTAGTTTAATAAGAACAAAAGACTCTCTCAAAAAACAGCTCAGCATACATTTCAATATACAGTAGCATGCAATTCTTCCTAACATAATAATAATAATAACTTACATTTATATAGCGCCCTTTTAAAGGCGTCAAGAGACGGGCTGTTGCGGATCACTGCAGGGAGAGCGTCATAGTACGATTTGTACCAGATCAGCACTGGCACATAGTGCCTCTAGGAAACAGCCATATACTAGCACTATTGAAGGAAGCATATACAAGTCAGAAGAGTGCGACAAAGTGTCAACAAAAATAATACCTTTAATCAATTTCTCCCCCAATGTTACCTTGAATTTTAGAAGAAACATCGTTGGGGCTTTGCTTAGTGTGATCCCGTTAATGCAGCAAAATCACAAAGTGGGTTTACAAAGGAGCTTTTACTTCTTTTCCACGTACTGAAGGTAGTCAGCATGTTAACTTCAAAGTGCAATGTTTTATGACAGTTTGGCCTGTAAGGTCAGCTACCTTAGTGTGGTCAAAATGTTCACACCATTCCTTCGGTTACAGAGAGAGAATGACCAGACTTTCGTTTCTTTCGTTGGGATTTATATGGTGAGTTTGTTTTGAGAACCAATTTGTGATTTTCCTATACTGTTTATTCTACTGTAGGTTGAAATCAGTTGCTGTAGATTGCATCTTAAAGGTCTTTATTTATCTTTGTTTTCTTCCCTTCTTCCTTGTTTTCCTGTGTAGAAATGGGAAGATCCGGATATTTATTGGAAACCACACAACTTTGGTGGCCTTAGGACGATCAGAGTTTCTGCTGATTTGTTGTGGAAGCCAGATCTAATGATTAAAGAGATGTAAGTTGGAATTTTTTGTGCTTACTCACAAATCCACACACTCACAACAGTAAATGGTGATGGAGCCTGTTATTATTAAGAAGGACATGTACAATAAATCATATGGATGTAAAAAGATGATGCAACAAGGTTTAAACATATTGTACAATTATATTTGTACACCTATGTATTGTGTGGAAAACAGCTGTGGTTAGAATGCAATGAACAATGAAGCAGATACCCCTTAACTGACTTGAGCCGGGTTAATCATATTTAAGATATAGAGATGTGTGATATTGTTATACTGTGTGGATAGTATTTCTATATTTAAAGTAATGAGGGAACATCTTAGGAAAATACAGACTTAAACAATAGTATAATAATTTAGATAAATGTTTCATTCTATTAAAATATTACACAATGTGAAAATCAGTTTGAAGCATAAAGTGTTTGCTATAATTTGTACAAATGTATGTTTGTTGTCATACAGGATCGAGAAGGACAAAGCTGTTCCCACTCCCTTTGTCACCATTAACTCGAACGGTTTCGTTGAACATGTGAGGGACTTTATGGTGGTCAGCACGTGCAAGATGCAAATTTACAAATTTCCTTTTGATGTTCAGAGCTGCAACTTGTCTCTCAAGTCTATCGTTTACCCAGGTGAGCTTTCAGAAGTTTCTAGACATTTATCTCAAATATGTAAGTTGTGTGTTTGATTGCACGTTTGTGGTAATTATCTCTTTAAAGTCTAATTGTCACATGAGCACACACCAGCACATGCATTTATCCTGTGTTGACCTGATAAGACATCTCAAACTTGTATCTTCACTTTCACCTTAGAGGAGGAGTTGAAGTTTGAAGCCTTAGAAAACAATACAGTGATAACGGAATGGACTCGCCAAATGATGAGTACGGAGTCTGAGTGGCTGTTCATCGGCATTACAGTCCAGAGCCGATCTGTCCGACATTTTCATCAAAACCAAAGCGTTATAAGTTATACTGTAAGTGTGTTGTACATTTTACTTTTATTTATTTCTGCAAACATTTGCATGGAAATGTCTGCAGCTCCACTTGCTGGTTTTATTTAGCTTGCATTCTAAACAGCAGAATAAAAAAGAGCAAACCCATTGACATTGTTGTTCATTGGATACATTGTAATCACACATTTTTGATGGTGGCCACTTAATCATCCTTAACCACTGTGATAAAATATAAAATATAAATAAATGATATAAACAGGAAACTTCATATTTCAGTGGAGCAATATCTTTCATATTGCATGCAAAATAACTTAAACCCATAATCAATAATGTTTTTGATCATTGCAGCGTTAGTGAACAGATTCACTGTTTTTCCATCTTTGATCACAGATCAAGATGAAGAGGTGTTCTGCCCTCTACATCTTCAACTTCTTAGTGCCCATCATGTTCTTCTTCTGTCTGGACTTGGCCTCCTTCCTGATGTCAGACAGTGGGGGCGAGAAGGTCAGCTTCAAGGTCACTGTGCTGCTCGCTGTCACTGTGATGCAGCTTATTCTCAACGACATTCTGCCTTCCTCTTCAGACAGGATACCGCTTATAGGTAAAGCAGCTCAGTCATTATTTTATTGGACTTTCATTTAATTCAAGCAGGAACAACAATGGCTTATCTTTCGTCCACTTTAATGATGATGCCTTTTCTCTTCAGCGGTGTACTGCATTGGGATTTTTGTTTTGATAATGATCAACCTTCTGGAGACAATTTTGGTGATATATCTGATTGAGAAAGACAAACAGGGCAACTATGATGGAGGTGAGACTGAACACATTCTTTAAACCTCTTAAGCCCTGAGCCTGTTTTTCAGGTCTCAGGCTCGAAAATGACATTCCCAGAACAAATGACCATATCTTCCCTTCTAAAAGGGTTAAATTAATAATCTTTATTCTCAAAGTAATGATAAACCTGTGAGTTGGATGTAGAAAAGTCAGAATCAATATAGATGTTTTTTATTTTAAAGACATTTCAGATTTTACATAGTAAAAAACTGTAAATTATAGTGTCCGTCCAAAAATTCTTTTTTACAGATAGTGAAAACTACCCTTGGATGATGGGTTAGTAGACTAAAAGCTTTAGGAATCCAAAGTACAACATATAATAAGTACCCTGTATCAAGATTGATGCAAAACAAGTGAAATTTGACATTTTTAGAGAGATTTAGCCAAAAGACCCCACTTCTGGGGTCATTTGGGTGGATTTGACCTATCTCTGGCCCCCCTTGCTCGATTTTGATGAATGAAATCTCTTTATAACCGCTAGAGCCAATGGAATCGAGGGAAAGTTATATACACACCAACACGTTAACAAATAAGGAGTGAGAGTGACGCGTTACCAAAACCGGAAGCTGCATACACTCTGGTGGCTACCATTAGCAGCTAACTTTTCCGCTCCGATTTTTACATAAAAAATGGAATTATGGATTATAAATAATTTTTTAAAAGGCACAGGTACATTATCAACCTATGGATCAACAGTTGTAGATTTTTTTTTCTTCGTTTTAATGCCATTGAACACGTCTTTTGACCTAATTGACAGCTACGGTGAGACGATCTGCCGTAAAAGCTCCGTAAAGGTACGTGTTGTGATGTCTGTGTTTGCTTCCCCTGTCGCAAGTTCGGATCGCTCAGTGATGATACTATACCTAAATAATCCGTGGAGTCTCAGCTTTAATCGGCTATATTGTATGTGCAGCTACGATAAGTAATAAGGGTATCTTTATCTTGAATTGTGTGCCGCAGTGCGTTAGAATTTTTTCGCTCAGGGGTCATTTAGACCCTTCTTATGAGACTTGTGTTTTGTTTTGGTAAAAATGGTTCATATCTTCAGTTAGCTGAGATTCTTCCCGTTAATCTGGTGCTACACATTAATAGTTTCATAAATGTTAAGAAGCCCTGAGACATTATCTCGAAAACGAAACGGTGGGAGGGGTCCAATGGGGGGACCGCCGTGCTTAAGAGGTTAAACCTGTGGATTTTAACTATTGTTATATTGTATTTACTCATATGTTTGGAATACACAAAGAAACATCTACAATTAATAATACATTATTTTGAACATGCTGCTGTCCTGTGTCAACAATTTCCTTTCAGATGTGAAGAAATGGACTCACTGTGCTTGTGCGTGTAATGTGTCTGATGAACCGCCATCTGAACTGCTGTCTGTGGCCAAAGAGGTGAGAGTTGGGTTTCTCTGTAAAGGGAATGTTTGCCTACATTTTAAAAACAAAGCGAACTAAAATTAGGGAAGTATAAAAGCAGTTCAGGGCAAAATTTAATAAGTTTCAGAGATTTTGTTCTGGAAAGAGATACAGTTGATTTATTTGAGATTAAACATTTTAATTCTTTAAGCACTATGGACATTGTAAGTGAATATGTTTGTCTGATGAACTAACACTTTATTCTCACCACAATGGACACAAATAGGAATAGTAAAAGTGAAACGGTTTTCAATTTGATATGGTCTATAAACTTGTTAATGATCACTCCACTAAAAAACTTCTGCAGGACAAAAGAAGCCAACTGATGGAGGAGTCCAATTCCTTGGAGAAGCTCCCAGATGAGCTGAGTGAGGCGGTGAAAGCACTCTCTCTGCTCCTCAGCAGGAAGGAAGAAAGGAAGCCCGACTACTGGACCAGACTGGCTAGAAAATTGGACAACATTTTCTTTGTTGTCTATGTCACAGTCTCCGCTCTGTTTTTGGTTGTCATCTATTCAGTATGGATCAATGCAAACAACTAGGAGTTGTAAACAACTAGGGGTAAATGAGTGGCGGTCCATTTTAAGAACTTTTTTTTCCTTAACCCCTATAAACATCTGCTTTAACTTAACCAATTTGTATCTCAGCAAGTTTGTCGCTATAGAGAAAATTAGCAAGTAGATTAGGTGTGTCACTTAATCAAAAGCCATCCAATGTTAAATAGGTTTATGCCAACCTGATATATTCCCAGGTAAACCATCCTCAACACCGCAATTATAATAAACTGCAAGCCCAACTCAGGGCTCAGCGCCGCCATGTTGATGCACACTGAGCCAGCATAGAGTTTTATTTGTCTTAACCAAAGTTTAAGAACTCATGATTGTTTTATATAGGCCATAGAGTTCACAATGACTTGTTCTGGTATATATGGACCCTTAGGGAGAAATCATTAAACATCATTCATTTCTAAAGAATTACAACAAGTCCTGCTTCGCACATAACGGTAGGGCTGTGCAATTAATCGTATTTTAATCGCGATTACGATTATGGCTTGCGACGATTATGAAAACAGCATAATTGACAAAATACGATTATTTTGCTGGGTGCGCTTTCGCCCCTCCCTAAAAGCCCACTCGGCCACGTGGGAGTGACATGTGTGAGTGTTCAGCGCGAGCGAAGATGTCAGAACAAGAGCAGCAACTCGTTAAAAAGAAGGGTAACACTATTTCCACTATTTGGAAGTACTTTGGCTTTCAGGAGTCCGACGTGGAGCAAAACAAAGTACAGTGCAGGATTTGTTACCAGGTTGTGTTGGCACCACACGCTAACACAACCAATCTCTTTAATCATCTGAAATACAACCACAAAGTGCAATACGACGGGGCAATAATACAACAAAAAGCAGACCAAAAAGATGCCCGCTCGACTTCATCCACAACATCATCACAGTCATCGATTCAGGACGCATTGCACAGAGCAACGGCCTACGCGACGAGCTCGCAGAGACACAGAGATATTACAGGTGCCATTACATTTCACATCGCTAAAGATATGTGCCCAGTTAGCACTGTTAGCAACCAGGGCTTTAAGCAACTTGTCAACACGTTGGACAAGCGTTACGAGATGCCGTCTCGGTATTATTTCAGCAGGTCTGCGCTGCCTGCGCTATATGACAAATGCCGTGGGGAAGTTGAGAGAGATGTGGCTTCAGCTGACTACTTTGCCACCACAACGGACCTATGGTCTAGCCGCACCATGGAGCCATACATGAGCCTCACAGTTCATTATATCGATGCCGATTTCAATTTGAAGACAAAGTGTCTCCAAACCGCATTTTTCCCTGAAGACCACACGGGGCAAAACATCGCCCATGGACTGAGGGAAGCGATGGCTGCTTGGGGGTTAAAAGAGGATAAACTCGTCTGTATGACTACGGACAATGCCGCAAATATAAAGCTGGCGGCTGAGGTCAATGGATGGATGAGGCTCCAGTGTTTCGGGCATAGACTCCACTTGGCCATAGGTGAGCAGGATTCCTTCCTCCTGTTGTATGTAATATGTCATTTTAACAACAGCAACAACAATAATAGCAATAGTAAGTCATTAACATTGATGATCTCTCTCTTAATATGATAATATTAATTACATATTATTATTATTATTATTATTATGTTATGTGTGAGCTACTCTGTCATCTCTCTCTTTTTTTTCTCTCTCTCTTTCCCTCTCTCTCTCTCTCTCTCTCTCTCTCTCACACACACAACACACCAAATTATGCTTTGATGAAGATCATGATTATCATCATGATACTAAATAATATGTATTTGTTGTAATCTTAGAGAATGCAATGAAGGATCCCAGGATCGGCCGTGCAGTGGGGCTTTGCAAGAAGCTGGTCAGCAGCTTCTCCTACAGTTGGAAAAAGAAGAGGGAACTTGCATCTGCCTGAACACTCCCTAAAGACAGAATGTCCAACCAGATGGGGATCTAGGCAGGCCATGATCGACAGGGTCCTCGAGCAGCAGAAGGCCATTGCCCAGGTCCTTTCCAGCGACCGAAAAACCAGACATCTCTCCCTCACGTGGCAGGACGTTGATGTACTGGAGGCAATCAATAAGTCGCTTAGCCCTCTGGTGGAATTCACAGACGCACTTTCTGGAGAGAAGTATGTAAGTGTGTCTTTTTTTAAACCAACCCTGCACCTCTTCAACAACTCATTGCTGGCAGTGCAGGAGGATGACACAGACCTCACAAAAAGCATAAAAAAGAAGATACTAGACTATCTCAATGATAAATATGATGACGCAGCGACACAAGAGCTGCTTGACATGGCCTCTGCCCTGGACCCGAGATTCAAGCTCAAATATGTCAGTGAGGACAATCGAGGATCCATTGAAGCCAGCCTGACAACTGAGATGAGGAGGGTGATGACACTCATGGTAATAATAATAATAAAAAATAAAAATGTCAGATTTGACAGTAAATACAATTAAGTGAATGAATGTGTTGTCAAAGTGTTATAATGTAATTCTAGGTATAAATGTTAATACCCATAACCATTTAGTCTGATTAAACATGTCATTCTTATTTTCTTTATAATACTCCAAGGAGAACGCCCCTCTTGAGACGGCAGCGGTGCCTGCAGGTGACACGGAGGATGCTGCTGCAGCTGCACCAAAGAAGAAAAAGAAGGGACTGGGGAGCTTCTTCAAGGCCACCGTAGACCAAGCTGCAGAACCTCAACCTGCTCTGGAAAAGGACAAGGCCATAGCTCTTGAGCTACAGTCCTACCTCCAGGCAGTGCCACTGGATGCTGAGGAGGACCCACTAAAGTGGTGGAGGGAATCCCGGAAGTTCTACCCACGGCTCTCCATCCTGGCAAGGAAGTATCTGTGCATCCCAGCCACAAGTTCCTCTTCAGAGAGGGTCTTCAGTACAGGTGGCAATATTGTCACCTGCCTGCGCTCGTCTCTGAAACCAGACCATGTAAACAGGCTGGTTTTTCTTGCAAAAAATCTTTAAGAGATGACATGAGCAGCCCTACCAGCATTTGCCATGGTGGCCATGTTGGCTATATGTTAAGGAGTTGTCAGTAGGTTGTGACAGTGCACTGCAACATATTTGATTTAATTTATTTTTGTCTAATTTATTTTTATTTATCATATTAATATATGTTTAGTATGGTTTTGGAAGTGCGCTCCATTATGTGTTGACCTTGTTTATTGGTAAAATATTATTTGTTTTAAAGTTTAATAAATGGTCAATGAATAATCGTCAAAATAATCGTGATATCAATTATTGACCCAAATAATCGTGATTATGATTTTTGCCATAATCGCACAGCCCTACATAACGGGTGCATTATAAATGTTAAAGGTCCCCTATTATACTGTTTTTCATCAATATATTATAGGTCTCAGATATATACAGAGCCTGTCTCTGATTGGCTGAAACACCAACAGATCATTGCAGCATCCCATAATCCCCTCTGTTTCAGCCCTGTTTCCAAAGTGCTGATTCTCTGTCTGTTACTTTAGATGAAAATAAGGAGCCCCTCCCCACGCCCCTCTGAGAGACATTTGGTTAAAAAGAACACAATGGTGCTCTAGGAGGAGATTCAGGTGATAAGGGGGGGGGGGGGGGGGGGTACCTTGGTTGGTGATTGGCTATTGGTTACACAAGACAACACATCGTTATGACATCATAAAGTGGCCAAAATCTGATCGGCTCATTTTCAGACAGGTTTTTATATCTTTTTTCCTGAAACTTTCAGAATCTCTTTCCACAGAGGGGACACATGTTGATGTAGAAGATACCGTTAGGTGACCTTTAACTAAAGACATGTGCTTCAACGTTCATACTTTACCGATCAATCCAACAGCCATGGTGTAAGTGTACAGAGCTGTATTGTAAAGTTCTACCAAATGTTCATATAAATCATGAAATACATTTAGAACTGTAAAATGTAGCTTCTTATATATTCATATATTTATGATATGTAGAAATGAAATCAAGTCCATTATACTAAGCATGTATAATATATTTTAACTGTTCATTATCTGACCTCTATAATGTGTTTTTTCTTCTCCTTCTTTAGTCATTTCATGTTGGCTTTTTGTGTTATCCACATTAATATGTGCATTAAAGCTATATTATGTATTCACATCATGCAATTAAAGTCCTGTCATTGGGTTCTAGAACATGTAAGACTTCAATACTACTCAAATAAAAAATAAAAATTCAAACTTTGTTCGCCTGTGTTCACCCTGATTTTAAGAAAGTCAAAATCTTTCAACTTTTAAACCCTCCCTTTTGTGGTGTTGTTGGGTATGCTTTGTCCCCTGGAATTAAAGGTCACCTATCATGCTATTTTTAGGAAATAGCATACCCAGCTAGACATTTTTGGTTTAACAATATTCTGAGAATTACCATTCATTGTTCTAGGAATGTTTTCAGCGGGAAGTTTTCTTTTGGTTCCCAGAATGTTCTTCTGAAAGGTAGGATAATTCTTAAAATGTTTGGCGATAACCTTCTTAAGATGTTTTTGATAACATTGTTAGAACATTATGCCCTACTATTCTTAAAACGTTTTCAGCTGGACGTTTTATTTTGGTTCCCAGAATGTTCTTCTGAAAGGTATCAGCTTATCATGAATTACGTGCTTGTTTGTTTTTTTCAAAAGGAAAATATGGTGGCATCAGATTTTTTTTAAAACATCCTTTTCAAACAAATGCAACAAGTTTGTTTTTTAAAGCGCTCTAGAAATAAATCTGACGTTGACCATGACCGTGTTAATATTTGCCATCACAGGAACGTTTTATAAAAAAAGAATAACATCCTGAAAACATTTTCAGAATGTTTCTTGGAGAATGTTCTTCTTTGGTTATCATGTAACATTGAGGGAACGTTTTATAAAGAACATCTTTAATGTGTTACCCCAACAACGTCCAAAACACATCCATAGAATGTTGCAGACAAAACCTTCCACCTTTGTTAACATATCACATTAAAGGAACATTTTATAAAAAAACTTTCTGTCATCTCAGGCCTCAATAACATCCTCAAAACATCCTCTGAATGTTGCAGTTAAAACGTTATGTCTTTGTTAACCTGTTCCACTCTGAGCCTGTTTTTCAGGTCTCAGGCTCGAAAATGACATTCCCAGAACAAATGACCATATCTTCCCTTCTAAAAGGGTTAAATTAATAATCTTTTTTCTCAAAGTAATGATAAACCTGTGAGTTGGATGTAGAAGTGTCAGAATCAATATAAATGTTTTTTATTTTAAAGAAAATTCAGATTTTACATAGTAAAAAACTGTAAATTATAGTGTCCGTCCAAAAATTATTTTTTACAGATAGTGAAAACTACCCTTGGATGATGGGTTAGTAGACTAAAAGCTTTAGGAATCCAAAGTACAACATATAATAAGTACCCTGTATCAAGATTGATGCAAAACAAGTGAAATTTTACCTTTTTAGAGAGATTTAGCCAAAAACTGGGCCATCTGGGGTCATTTGGGTGGATTTGACCTATCTCTGGCCCCCCTTGCTCGATTTGGTTGGTTGACATACCCTTGTGACCGTTAGAGCCAATAGAATCGAAGGGGGAGGACAACACCCACACACGTTGTAAAGAAAAAATGTGGGCGCTTCGCGTGTGGAAAACGAAACCAAAGTGGAGGAATGTCTCCTTCTGGAGTTTGGAAACTAAAACGCAGTTGTATTGCTTATGGATTATCAGAAATAATTTCAAAGAAGGCACAGACACATAGGATGAACCTATGGATTAACTGCAGCATCGTTTTTTTATCATTTTAATGCCATTGAAGACCACTTTTGACCAAGGTAAGCCATATTTACGTGTTTAGCTTCTTAGCTCCACATGTGATGATGTACGCTTTCGTTTATAGCGTCGCGAATGTTTATCACTGAGTGTTGAGGTTTTTTACACAGATTCAGTGTCTCCAGGACACCAAAAACGAGTGGTTGGCTGTGCATCTAGGATAAGTAATAAGGGAGTTATGAGTGAGTTTAAGTGCCTTTGTAGGTTCCGTTTTTTCGATCGAGGCTAATTCAGAGGCTGAGTGCTAGCATTGTGGGGTTTTTTTGAAAAAAAAAATTAAAAATATCAGTTAGCTGAGTTTCTTCCCGTTACATGGATATAACACATTCATAGTTTTATTCAATATTAAGATTCCTTAGACGTTGTTTCCTGCAAATGACGCGTTTATCCGCCCGGTACCGGGGGGAAGGTGTGAAACAGGTTAACCTTAAACCTTATAGGAACATTATTTGAAATAATAAACATCCTAAAAGGTTCTTTGAACATCAGATTAAAACGTTTCTTTAAAACATTATTAGAACCTGTAGGTAATGTTAGCCAAAGTTGTGAGAACGTTCCCCGCTAGCTGGGTAGGTCTCAGATATATACAATCTGGGGGGGCGGAGCTTATGCCTGCTCATACGGGACCCGGCAGATACTGTCTATAATAAATGCTGCGGTGATGAAACGCCAAAACCACATCAAGGATTATTTCTGAAACAGTGTGGAGCTCAAAGGCTTTCTCTCTCTCAGGTTTACAACAAGGTGAGTTCCTTTTTTATTTCCTGCTTCTTCACACATGCTCTCTCCAGTACAGGTTAGCTCTGAGTGTTAGCATGCTTGCTAATGTAAACAAAGACCATATTACGTCCAAAACAAGTCGGGCATTGATTCTGATAGTGACGTTTCTGATAGTGCCGTGGGTCCACCATTCGATATGATGTAATTTACGTCATATCGGATGGCATATCTGGATCAGCTCCGTTGTAGCCCCGTTTTTAGAGATTTGGGTACGGAGGAAAAGAGAGAGGGTTTTATTTTCTGACGCTGCCTGAGTTCCCTGACACACCGGGGGACACATATATATAAAAGACATCAAAAAGTGAATTTTTCATGATAGGTCCCCTTTAATGCCTCTTAAAGGGTTCCAATTCAATAGAAAATAAATATCGAGCCACTCCCCACCACACACGCAGATAACTCTAGCCTCAAGCTCGGCATTTTGGCAGTTGAAATCTCAGTTTTGGCTTTGGCCATCTTTGAAAACATTAGTCACATAAGTGAGCTAAGTTCAACCGAACCTTTTAAGAAGAAATTTGAAGGCAAAAAAAACACAATCTTAAACAAAGTAATAAGTGAACAACACAGACATCAACCAGACTGCAAAACACTCTGGCAGTGTCTGAAAATCACAAGTTATCTACACCCTCAGGCATATGCTACTTTCTTGTCTATTTGGCTCTATCCCAGGAACTATCGGAACTAAACGAGAAAAGTACGGGGAAACTCTTCAAATGTTGATCCTTGGCATTCTAAATGTGGTAAGTTTTAAATTAAGCTTTATTTTTTTAATCTAGATTTGATCTTTCAAGAAGGGTATGTTTTAAATTTTTTGTGGAGATTAAGGCCATGTGCTCAGGAACAGGTTTTTTTTTGTAAACACATGGCAAAATAGATGAAGGAAAAAAAAGCAATTGGTATCAGACACCTAACTTTAAAAGTATACTTCCCCTCCAAAATGATAGTTTCAAATAAATTCCTCACCCCATGTTACCTTGTGAACTGCAGAATAGTATGCAAGTGTGCCCTGTAGCCTACTCCGGAGGCCTGAAAGGCTAACAACAACACATACTGGGAAGCACAAGTGTTTTGTAACCCTTTGACTCACAGCACTGAAAGCTTTATAGTCTCATCACACACACACACACACACACACACACACACACACACACACACACACACACACACACCACACACACACACACACACAACACACACACACACACACACACACACACACACACACACACACACACACACACACACACACACACACACACACACACACACACACACACACACACACACACACACACACTTTGGATAAGTACTCACCTTATCCGCATTGTCAATTGTTGCCTTCTTTAGAGTTATTAGTGATTCAAGATTAATTATTAAGTTAAATGGGGTACATAAGATAAAATAAATAAATAACTTTGACTTGATAATTTTGTTCACAGCATTGGACCTGTCCTCTAATCTCTACTAGAGTAAGATAAGTATGCATGTTTGGGTGTGTTACACTCCTGTAATGTACCTAATCTTGATATCCTTTTCATTACAAATTGTTTCTCATAACAGACACCTCACATTCTCACTGCTGTCCCAAAGGTTTTAACCTTGTGCAAACAAGCTGTTCACACACACACACACACACACACACACACACACACACACACACACACACACAACACACACACACACACACACACACACACACACACACACACACACACACACACACACACACACACACACACACACACACACACACACACACACACACACACACACACACACACACAGGACAACAATTTGTCAACTTACATTTATTCCCCGGCGACCTTATGTTAAGTTATCTTTTGTGGAGCTTGTAGTTGGATTTTGTTTTTGTCAGTTATATATCCAGGCTTACCGTTTCCCCATTCTCCAGTGTTAATGCTAAGCTAAGCTAACAGTCTGCTGGCTGGAGCTACACATTAGCACACAGCTATTAAAGTGGTAGGACCGCCATGTCAATCTCATCAAGAGAGCTAAAAACCTTTATTTTTAACCTTGTGCCGACCAGCTGTTTGTCCCCTGATTGAAGGTTGAGCCCTCATAATGTGTCGCATGTTGGCCTCCACAACATTATAACAGTACTAACAAAATGAGACAGATGAGAGTGATGGAAAGACTGTTTATACCGCCAGTAAAGACCCTTATGTGATACATCCTGTGCAGTCCAATTGCTAGAACTCATTTCCCCACCACTGCAGGATTGGCTCCCTCCCCACACATGACCCCTTCACCTCAAAATGGCATCAAATTAACAGTTAAGGCAACATGTGTATAGACGTCAGGGAGTGACAGAGAAGGAAGGTGATTATCTTGCAGCTTTGACACACTGGTGGGAGGCATTGGTGGCAGAAGAAAGGGAAAGAGTGGATGTCAGATGAGGCGTGTATCCACCATGTCTGTAATAACCATCTTTATCCATCATCATTAGCCACTGCAAAAGACTGCAAGTGCCTATCACATCTGTTCGTCCACCCACGGGTTTGCAACAAGCCTCTAATATCGAGACTTGCTTTTTGTGCAGGAACTGGAATGGTTGTACTTTCAGTCATCATCATTCGGTCACATACTTGCAAAGCGGTGTAACCACGTCTCAGTATTTAAACAATGAGCTGCCATCACTCACACAAACGTCCTGTTCCTTCTGAGACCCGCTGATAAACATGAAAATTCTGCATTGCATTCATCTTTCCCTCCTTCCTCCTCTGAAGTGTCACTCCCTAACTGGCCCGGTGAGCAGCGCAGCTTAGCCCTCCCTCTGCCTTTCACTCATGGCTGGGCACCTTCATTTTTTACCGTCCTCACTCACATAGACCTGTTTAGACATGTTCCATCATGCACACCATGCACAGACACAAAGAAAGCACCTGTTTGTGCTTGCTCAGACACGTACGCATGTCATGGAGCAAATATTCAGATCCCCAAAGTCCATGTATGTATCCATGCATATGCAAAAAGCTGCACAGCATACACAATGACAGATAGTACGGTATCCAAACAAAGATGCGTGCCATGAAAACTTGTTGAACTCAGTTTGCTTTGAGTTAAATATTCAGGGTTATAACTTATTTAGGAGCACAGAGGTCATGTTTATTTCTATTTTGGCTCCACTAGCAGCGGGAGTCTAATGAGGGTCTGTCCATCACTTTGGTGCAGAGCAGGATGTGTCAGCATACAAGGTTTTTCGATATACTATATTTTTATTTTTACATTTTGACATACTATACTATAATGTTCGTGAGCTCGATGCAAAACTCATGTTGTCCTTCTCTTCTTTTCTCCTCAGATGAATCCAGAATGGTGCCAGCAAAGCCACCGATGATGAGCTTCTGTACAAATCCATGATTTCTCTTTTGCAATAACATTTCAGTTGTTAGCCAACATATTTTCCATGCTTTGATTCTATCGCACATGCCCCCTTTATGTATATGTATATTCATATGTATCTCCAAAGCGACCAGTCCCTTCCCACACAAGTCTTAAAGGTCACCTATCATGCTATTTTTAGGCAATAGCATAGGTCTCAGATATATAAAAAAAATATAAAAAACATGTCTCTGAAGTGTTTTGGTCAAAATACCAAACAGATCACCCATTCTAGCCATGCCTCATATCCCTCTATTTCACTTCCTGTTACAAAAGTGCTGATTCTGGGTATAAACAGGTCTCTCTTGAGAATGAGACCCTGTGTCTCAATGAGATGTTCACCTGTATAAATAAAGGCTAAAAAAAAATAAAGCTTTTTTTTTTTTTGTTAAACTGAAAAAAATTAAAATAAGAGGGGGCGGAGCTTATGCCGGCTCATGCGGGACCTGGCAAATACTGTCTAAAATGCTGTGGTGATGGTTTCAGCAAGGATTATTAGATCAAGGATCATCTCTGAAACAGTATGGAGCTCAAAGGCTTTCTCTCTTGCCGGTTATACCACAAGGTGAGTTCCTTTTTATTTCCTGCTTCTTCACACACATGCTCTCCAGTACAGGTTAGATCTGAGTGTTAGCGATGCTAATGTAAACACCGACCATATTTACGTCCAAAACAGTCGGGCATTGTTTCTGATAGCAACGTTTCTGATAGTGCTGTGGGTCCGCCGCCAATATTACGTCATATCGGACGCAAATCTGGATCAGCTCCGTTGTACCTCCGTTTGTAGAGATTTGGGTACGGAGGAAAAGAGAGAGGGTTTTATTTTCTGACGCTGCGTGAGTTCCCCGACACACCGGGGACACATATTTATGTATAAAAGACATAAAAAAGTGCATTTTGCATGATAGGTCCCCTTTAAACTCATAACCCCTGACACTCCAACCATTCTGCTATATCCCTGAGCTACCTGACCTGACAACTAACTTTTTGTATATTTGACTATTGCATTTTGAAAGTCTGCTGCTTAAATTTCAGATTGAACCAACAACCCTTGGCCTTCAAACCATTCTCTTATCCCCTTGAGCTATGTGACATCGAATACATCTTTTTGCATGTGTGTATTTGACTTTTTAAGTCAGAGCTTTCTAATTATTGTACCACATAAGGAATGAAGCCACCTTGAGGTCTTCAAAGTTCTTTCTTATCACCCTGAGGTATTCGACCAGCCTGCTTTAGTCATATTGTCCCGCTAGGATGTTGGACCTTTAATCTCACTCTACCATGTGCGGATCGAACCCACAACCTTCAGTTCTCTAACCATTTTGCTATCCCACTGAGTTATCTGATCTGACTTGTGTTTCTTTGCCTATTTAACTTCACCTTTGGAACTATAAAGTTTAAAGCACTAACGTTGTGTTAACAATTATATTTCATGTTGGGGGTTACAAAGGTCACACAGTGTTTTGCCATTGTTTGCATTGATTAATTAAATATGTAAAACGTGTAATACGGTATGAAGCTAAACGTATGTGTTGTTCATTTTAGTTCTTAATATATGTATGTTTCTATATAAACATGCTGTAACAAGTTCTTCTGATGTTAGATTTGATATGTAATAAACATTTACACAAGTAATGAAAACTGAGGCTCATCCAGTGAAGATTGACCAAACTTTTCCACATCAGAAACTTGGACCATGACATCAAATGTGGTAGTAAAGTGAGGCATTAAAAAAGTATGTTAACATTATCAGAAAAAAGCAACATGTAATAAAAAATGCAAAAGAAACCATGGTATTTTATGTCGAAATAAGTCACGGTATAGTGTGTAGAAACCAGGCGTAGTATCGTATGTCGTTTAAAATGACAGAAAAGTCATAGCATGTCGAAAAAATGCAAATTAGAATACTATACTATGAATTTTTATTTAATAGACTAAACATTCCTCCAGAGTGTAGGCTGGTTGTTGGTAAATGAACATTCTTGGTTCCCTGAGGAATAGACACGCATGAAACCTTAAAAATAATTATATATACATTTTTTACATAAGCTTTATACATGCAATGTAAATGTTTCTGTTACAAACGGCATTCTTATCTGTCAATCTGACCCAGTTACTGTTATCTGAAGGATTGAAATGAAACGTACGTCTGTGTGGGCGTTCTGACAAACAGCAGGGGGGCATCGATAAAGACTTTGCACGCTGTCAAAACCAAACGCTGAGGCTAATGATGGTGGGTGGCGCCATATGCTCCTCACATTTATCGTGAAAAAATCACTTGAAAAGAAGCTGCTTCAACAAAGGGTTTTTTCTCCCGCGGTGTGTCATATCTAACGATATCATAGTTTCATGTTTGATTGTAAGTCGAGCTCCTTTTATGTTGTATTCCTGTAGAAACCTTTCACCTGTAACCATGTTCAGCCCTCCTGCTGTGCACCGACTCGCTCACTGTCAAGATGGTCGAGCAACTAATTGGAATTTTCCCGATAATTACTAGCAATTATAATGTACAGCTCTTTTCAGAAAAGGTCATGGAAATGAAAATATATTGATTTTATGAACCCATAAGATGATAAAAAACGGAAAACTATAAAAAAAAATCCAGAATCAAATACTCTTGATTCTAATGAGGCAATTTTCTTGGCATTTTACAAGAAAAATATATAATAAATTGTGATTATTCTTACTATTCCAATGTCAGAATAAACACCTGTTTGACATTTAATAAGCTCTCCATTTGCTTGCAGGATCTTCAGGTTAAAGAGCTTTGTACAAAACATGTCTTTTGACATAAAAATATAATTGCATGACATTGGGTGAGCCCACACTCTTTTGTTTTTAACCTTTACTCTAGCAGCGTCTAAGAATAAATGTACACTTTTAGCCTCGATGCAGATGCAAAGCAGAATCATCAGTTTGTTCGATCTATTGACGTCTTTGTATTATTGGATGCAATGAACATCTGAGCCTCTGGAGATATATTAGGCTGCTCTCTGCCTTTCGAGGTTTGGCGCTCATACGCAGTTCATTTCCACAATACGGTTTTTATTACTGTCTCTGAATGACTGGAAGTAATCTAAAGGGCCATGTGCACAGCTGTGCAGTACTCACACTTTAATTGAATTAATCCACATTCAATTTAAATTAAAGAACAGAGGAGCAAACACAATGGCATCTCAACCTCAGTTTGTTTATGTCCTGATCACATCACTAAGTCTCTATACAAATCGCATTTATTATTGATTTCAGGTGCATACGAGGTAAACATAAATTAACACTGGCTCATTGGCAGCCTGATGATCACATCACAGCGAACACCCATAAATAGACGCACACACACACACATATGCACACCAGGTGCGTCGTGATCATAAGTGGTCTCGGCGGAACTAGGCGGAGATGACGTAATGGCACAAAGTGTCAGGGGAGCAGGTGTTTGTAGCTCTCAGAGAATTAAGAGAGCCTGAGATGTAGAATGACCCTCTTTGCTTTCCTTCTGCAGCCATAATAATACATGTCTCCTCAATATCTTTGATCCTTGTTGTTTCTCTTCTTTTTTGACTCTACTTCTTTCCTCTTCATTCTCCTATCTTATGTTGTGATTTCCATCCTCTGTCTGTGTCATTGTTACTCCTTATTCCCGTCTCTTAATCTCACAAAATCCTGTTTGCTAACTGCTTTATTCCGCAGTGTGTCTTTTACCAACAGCAATATTCAGACATACACATGGATAATAAGGACTGTGTAATACTGTGTGTATAAATAGCCTGGAAAGCCGTTTAATAATTTCTTTTATTTACAACACACAGTAGACGCAGTGTCCAGCTCAGATCTTCCCGACATACAGTTTACAATCCTAGCTCGATTTGTTAAGATCACAAAGCCCCTGCGTCAGCTCTAAATCACAGGGGGGTTTCGCCAATAAACCGACAATCCCTTTGAAAAAACACCTTTCCAATGAGCATTACATCAAAATCTCAATGTATATATTTTTTTTATTCTAATGAATCCACATTGAGCACAATGCTTCCACACCAAAAAATATGACAATCTTCAAGAATGATGGTGTCTTTTAGGGACAAATACAATCCTTCCAGCACAATCCAAGCGAACGCCCTTGAAACTTGATGTGTGCAAGAGGTGAGAGAGGGAGGTGCGTAACTTCAGTTAATCCACACACTGCCTTTGGACAAAGTGGCCCGCAGCTCTGCGACCTTATCAGTCTTGAAGCTTCATCTTTCTAGGTCCAAAGAGCTTTCGAACATGTGGATCGGATAGTCCCTTTTTCAAAGAGCAGCACAGATACTGTATGAGAGAAGAAAGTCCAACACCTTGTGCTATCAAAAAGACTATGTTTATTTAAGAGTAATACTGTTCCATTGAAGTCCAAGTACTGTTGAGGAAAAAGTCCTCTTGTGTTTGTATTTATTGCATTGCGTCTTTGTTTTTTTCTTGCTGCTCGAGTAAGGCAGGTTAAAAATATCTGCACCGTGGCCATCTGTTTTCACCGTTTCAGTAAGTGCACCACACTTAGTAATATCAATTTTTTAATATCCTGTCGCTCAGCAGCTGAGAATCTTGATAAAAGCCCGTCTGAACTCGATGTTGAAGGTGGTGTAGATAATAGGGTTGAGGGCACTGTTGACGTAACCCAGCCAGGTGAAAGCGCTGTAAAGCCCAGGAGGCACGTAGCATGTCCTGCAGTGGGTGTTCACTATGTGAGTCACAAAGAAGGGCAGCCAGCAGATGAGAAACACCCCTGGAGAGGCATGGAGAAAGGACGAAACACAAAAAGCACAAACAAAGTTGTAAGAAAATGTGTCTACTACAACATGCTAAAGACGTTAGCATGCTCAGCTAACTAGCTTACTACCAACAGACCCTTTCAAATCTCCATTTCAAAAGTGATATCATAAAGTATAACAATGTAAATGTCCAGTGTGTTAAATTTAGTAGAAAACAGTGGCCTTAAGCTAAGGCAATAACGCTAAAGCCTTCTCTTTAGCCAGAGTTTGGTTTGTCCGTTCTAAGCTAATGTAAATAAATGGCTAACTCCGCGAAGAGGAATACAGATAGGCTATGAAGGGCTCTTTCTAAGCTGACAAAAACAAAATTATTCTTAGTTTCAGGTGATAATACACAAATGAAAACATATTTGTTAATATCCAACCCAGTCTCACGGCATTTCGTGTAATTTAATCTATTGATTCGTGTTCACCAACACGATTTTCACATTTTTTTCGTGTCACACAGAACGATTTTAAATGCAATGTATTTCTATTGGTAGTATGTTTCGTGCCTGCAACACGTCTTTTTGTCCGGTCGGGTCTTGGAAGACCAGAAGCTGTGTGGTTCATAAAAACATGTTCTTACTCAATATCTTACCCTAAGCCTAACCCTATCCCTGAGTTTTTTTGCCGTCAGTGAGGAAAAGAAATGGAGCTCAGAGCCTCAGAATACTGACATCCGTATTTTTTTAAATGTCTTTTTCCTTCTAATTTGTTATTATTTACATTGCTTTTAAAATCGTTCTGTGTGACACGAAAAATAATGGCGAAATCGTGTTGGTGAACACGAATCAATAGATTAATTTCGTGACTATAACACGAAATGCCGTGAGACTGTGTTGCAATATCATATTCCATTTCTGCCAATAAATCCCCCTAAACCCCACACACTGGACTTTTAGGGAAGTTTGAATATGAGGTACTCGTTAGCATGCTGGACTAATTAGCCTATGACCAACAGTACAAACCAAATGTACTTCTAAAGTAATCTAATGGTGTATAACAATTAATATAGATAATAGCTAACTACAGTATATGAATGATCATTTGGGGTTACAGTTGATTTTAGAAAACATTCAAACAGTCAAAGGTAGAAAAAAAGCAAAAGAATCAGGTTTCTTAACCAACTCATAGCAGAATTTGAGATGAAATAACAATCAATGAACAGCCGAGGGCAGCAGCAGTTAGCCTGAATTGGTTTACTTTTATGCAAAATCAAACACCGACTACTTCGAAAAGTAACTATAAATGTTTAATCAGCGTCTCATTTCAAACTGCCTGTGAGTTGTGTTAGAAATCTCTACAGGCCTAGCAATTAAAACACTTTTGTTTCCCTATTAATCCATACTTTGGGACTTCATACCACTCTCACTTATTTTCCCAGGCAGCCATAGGACATTTTTTATATATAAACAACTATAAATGCTGCAGCATAGTAGAAAAACACATTAAATTCCAGCGCTACAATTGGGGTCACAGCTTCATGGCAATATCAGTGGATGTGGGAGTGGGATTACTTCTGTGTATGCGCCACAGTTTTCACCAACACCCGTGTAACGTAATGAGACACCTCTGATTACATTAATGTCAGAGAGATCCATACCGGGCCAGAGCTAAATTGTCCAGCCTCGTAGAAAGCTGGCTGATAATTGGAGCGTGTGGAAGCTGCGTCAGGAGCAGCGTCCGGAAGAGCTGTGTGTGTTTGGACTCACACTGGGAACCCAAAGCCAGCCAGACATTTCTGACAATTCAACTTGATTTATTGGGGCTCTGCAAAATATGCAGCAAATGCACACCGAGTGAGAAAATGTGCTGTTGCCATCACCTCCAGGAAGTAGACGGTACAAGCAGAAAAGACAATCAAAATGTTTAAGGAGTTGTAGCAGGGTAAGCAAGTCTACATTAAATTGCCTCTGCAGTTATACGCTTTATTATTATTATACTAGGCATTGATAGCCTGCTAATGCTCGGGCTTTAGCTGTGTATTATAGCCTGTTTGCACTCATGATGTTACTTTTTTGTGTGAACTGCACAATACTGTTTTAGGCTTAAGCGTACATTCAGAAATCGTGAAGCTGTGTAACGAAGTGAAGTCCATTTTATTACTTTTCATTCATACTGTAATAATAGAAATGTCAATATATGTATTTAGATCAATTTGGCCCGGACAAACATCACTAAGTGTTATGACCTTTACCCTTTCATCCCCACTCAAGACAATCTCCACTTACCCAGCACGATGGCCAGCATCTGAGTGGCCTTTTTCTCACGTGCGTGCATGCTCCTGAATCTTGAACTGTTGATTTGTGATTGAGCCGTCCACCGTACTGTCGTGTGCGTTCGTCCGTTTGACAGATCCTTCACCTCGCAGTTCCTCCTGACGGCAGGCCGGTCGTTCTGGTCGTCCTCCTCCTCCCCTCTCTCCGGCTCCATCTCGGTGCGACCGCAGGAGGCGTGGCTGAGGCTGTTCTGCGTGTCCACCGGAGGCAGACCGGAGTCCACGGGGTTCGTCTTCGGACGCTTGCGCCACAAACACTCTGACAACAGGTTGGGCTTGGAGGGACTTGAAGGCTCTACGCCCTGCTGTGGGACACAATAACACATGACAAAGATAAGCTGTGCAGTCAGAAAACATATTCTTCTAATCAAGTTTCATTTTTTCTATACTTTATTGTTACATTTTATTGACAACACAGCCCATTTAGTTTTGTAATTATCAACTGCACTGATAAATACATGTGCAATAACTTACTTACTGACTTGTTTAAACGTTTTACTGCCTTGACCGTATTGTTCTTGTATTTGTATGGTAATGTGTTTTGTAAGCGTACTGTTCAATGCTTGGATTTCGCTGCACTGTAAATCAATAATAAATGCGATTTGTATAGAGACTTAGTGATGTGATCAGGACATAAACAAACTGAGGTTGAGATGCCATTGTGTTTGCTCCTCTGTTCTTTAATTTAAATTGAATGTGGATTAATTCAATTAAAGTGTGTAGTGACAATAAAAGGAATCTAATCTAATCAATATATCCTCAGCGAATAGTCTCAAAATGGGATCACAAATCTGTGTCGATATCAGTCAAGTCTTTCTCCTCAGAAGAGGCTAGTAGATCCAGAAAATTCTCCATGGATTATGTAACAACCCTTTTCATGTGTAAGACCCATTTGCACCAGTATTTGTCTAAGTATATAGTATATATGCCAAGCACCAAATGGCAATATTCTGCTCATTTTCAGGTTACAGGTACATGCTTTAATGTTCAAAAAGGTCTTTACTCTTCTCAAACTGCCTGTGTTTGCCAACTACTTAATGAGGCAATGTGAAAAACTATGTCAGTGTTCTGAGATTGCCCCAAAAAAAAACAATACTTCTTTACTGGCTTACACTTTTCGGTCTGTTCAAAGACACTTTCATCTTATCCTGCTTCGACATCATAATACTAAAGCTTAGTGCTCCTTCAGTGAGTCTAAAGGAAGCAAGAGTATGACTCAGAACGTTTGATGTCCAATACGTCTTAGAAGTGTTGCGGTGTTCAGACAGATTCATAGCAATAGAGACTCCTTCGTGATCCTCAATGCCTAGTTTTTAAGTGACAGATGCAGTTAACATTGAGGAAACATCAGTGTGACGGTATCTGTAAATACAATATATCCTTCTTTTAGCAATTTACTTTTGAAAACTCAACAAATTCAGTAACAGCTCCAATGAGCCTTTTCCCCCTTGGAGCGATAATAAAAGTCATTAAATAGTTAGAAAGTATAATTTAATGTGTACTTTCAGTAAAGCCACAGTAACATACATTTTCAATCTTCTCTGACTTCACACATGACAGATTCCCTCTGCCTTTGAGCAGTCTGTTGATAATGCAGGTGCTGCAGTGCGTCACACACACCACACACACACACACACACACACACACACACACACACACACACACACACACACACACACACACACACACACACACACACACACACACACACACCACACACACACACACCACACACACACACCACACACACACCACACACTTTGGATAAGTATTCAGTATTCTTATCCACATTGTCAATTGTTGCCTTCTTTAGAATTATTAGTGATTCAAGATTAATTATTAAGTTAAATGAGGTACATAAGATAAAATAAATAAATAACTTTGACTTGATAATTTTGTTCACAGCATTGGACCTGTCCTCTAATCTCTACTAGAGTAAGATAAGTATGCATGTTTGGGTGTGTTACACTGCTGTAATGTACCTAATCTTGATATCCTTTTCATTACAAATTGGTACACACACACACACACGCACACACACACACACGCACACGCACACACACACACACACACACACACACACACACACACACACACACACACACACACACACACACACACACACACACACACACACACACACACACACACACACACACACACACTTCTCCCAGCTTTTGACCAGGTGACGAAATGCAAAGAGCCACGCTTCAGAATCACAATGTTCAGCTCCCTCTCAGAGCCCTGGGCTGCAGCCTCGTAGCGGAGCAGAAAACTCAAGTTTGCACGAACATACAAGCTGGCAGACTCACATGAAAAGCTAAAAACAGAACCTCTGTGCATGCAACCAAGTCACAAAACGCCAACACAGTCAATATGAGAGTTAGTCAGGCTGCGCTGCATTCAGCAAAACCAGAGCAGTGAAAGAAATGCAAGATTCTCACGGTCGGTTTGGATCTCGAGTTTAAAATAGCACCTACCACTTTGATCCTTATAGGGGACAGGTCCTGCTTTGCCTTGGGAGTCTCCTCTTGTAGACAGGTCTCCTAAAGGATGAGAAGGAGATATATTTATTTGTAAGGAAATGCTTAAACCATCCTTATCTCATCCCAACACCCCTACCCAGCACTTCACAGGTTTAGAAAGTCTTGATTATGCTTTACCATAGAGGGGGTTACACCAACAAGGTTTATTTTACACAGAAGTCATGATATAACTTTAAATCATGCTACAAGATACTTTAAAACTTTAACATTCAGAGAGAATCAATCAAAACTTCTCATTAAATGTCTTTGAACTTAAACCTTTTAAAAATGACTAGATTTTAGAGTTTGATTGAGCCAAAATTAAAGGAGGAATAATTAAAGGGGCCCTATTGTGCTTCATATTTGTATCTTCTGCGTTGACAGTGTGTGGGAGAGAAACTCCCTCTGAGGGAACACAGAGATTTTAGCCTCTGCAGACCATTTACATGCACTAAAAACTATACAGGAAATGGAAAAGCCCAAAGAGCATAATAAAGCCCCTTTATAGCCATATTGAATAAGATTGAGCCAACTAATTCATCAGTAAGCTACCCTTTCCGTATTAATTAAACTCTACTTAAACAGGGCTTACATGAATAGACTTGGATGGATTAACTAAACAGAAATTAGTTTTTAATCGTGCAACAGAGCTTACTTTTATGTGCTGATCAATTAATTTCCCTCCCTCTAATTAAAACAGATTTAGATAGAAAGGAAACCCAGCCTATGTATGTGAGAGGATGTTTTTATGAAACCTCCGACAAATCATGTGGCGTCTCCGTGTCACAGATATGAATTAAAATGCATGTCTTATACGTTTTAAATCCCTTTCACTTCTGAGCGGGACGCAGCGCGACTCCATTAGAGCTCCCTGCAGAAATAAAGATAAGTCTCTTTTGAAACAAGCTTCCTTCTACATATCAATATCCTTCAGCTGACTGAGTCACAGTCCTGTTATGATATTTCAAAACACGTTTCCATTGTAACCCCCTCAGCCTGATCTCCTCCGGGGCTTAGATCTCACAATGAGTGTCTGCACTCATGGATGAGATCCCAAACTGGGGCTCAACGACAACCCATCATCTGTAAAACGCTGTTAAATAGGAAGCTGGGAGTTAGTGTGCAATGGAGTGGACACATCTTGTGGGACCACATTGCACAGGAAGCTCCCATTGCCGCTGCTGTCATCCAATTAAATAATAGTGGCTTTTTATACATCATCTTGAAGAGACAAAGGATATACAGATGCACAGAACATGAACTGGTATCCTTGCCCTTAATAGATAAAGCCATCATTTTGATATCAACATTATCTTTGAAACATAACAGCCTTAGGGGTGAATAATATAGCAACGTACAAGAAGGTTAAAGCCATCATGAATGATAGATGTAACTGGGACAAACACAAGAGTGATGGACGTGATCAAAGACATGACAGGTGGAGGAGAAGGAGTGAGGAGAAGGAGGATAGGTACACGCCATATGAAGAAGCACTTCAATGAGAAGACATGATGCTTTGTATGGACTGGAATATAATTGGCTCTCAAAATAAACACCAAGAAGAGAAGCAGAGATATCCTTTTCTTTTATATGTAATTCACTATCTATCCATCACTGTGTGTATTCATTACTTTAAGGACAAAGGGCAGCACGGAGTACATTCCTATCTAATTAAATTGTCTATTTATAAGCAACTTGACAGCCTTTTTAATTAAGAACACTTCTCGTGTTTTCAGTGACAGCCATGTCAGCTTCTTATGAACCACGATACTGTTTTTCTATCCAGTTCATTTCATTGTTGTTCAGCAGAGAGTTATAGCTCTCACCCTGCACGTCAACGGCCTTGAACAGCTTTTCTCGCCTCCTTCTGTCATCTTTTCTGAACCCTTTTACCAACAAATACATTCAAATGTGAAAAAAAGGCTTCATCTTATGCAATTTGACTGAGTATTCGGAACAAAAGTGTTTTATTTTACTGCATCGGAGTCTAGTTATGAAGCTCTATAAAAGGTTTTCCCTGTCTGCCATAATATATAGAAGTACATTTTGATTTGCATGTCATTATGAGAATGAATAACGTGAATGAGTGTGAGTTAGGCAGAGGTGCATGGGAAATATAAAGCAGCACTCAGGAGAAAACCAGAGATTTATTTTTCAATAATCCGATCTAAAGGGTTTCATTTGAGTGGATAATAGAACTCAGCTCTGTATAATAAATCAGGGACCACTTTCTAATAAGACACCCTTTACAAAGCGTTTAGAAAGCCTTGCTGACAATGATTGATAACGCACAAAGCTGCATGTTTCTGCATCGTATTTATGAATCTCAACAGCGCAAATTACACATTTCTGTACGAGGGAGATTGATTGCAAGAGTTGGCCAGGATTCATTTGTATTCCCTTATTGTTTGCACATTTGTTGGTACACAACAAAAGAAAATTAAGTACTATCTAGCAGCGGTTTATGAAACACAAATCTTTGTTAGCGTTTGTCCTTGGCCTGTTCTGTCTCTTCCTCTGTTGTGGCTCCCTTCTCTTCCCCTACGCCTCACTTTGCTGTCATTTCATGTCTCAGAGTCATAAATGAACCGCAGTACCATAACTCAGCAGAGGTAATGAAACACTAACATAACGTCCTCACCACAGACGGTGCAGTGGAGCCCGGCTGCACTTTACGGCTGGCCTGACGGAAGATTATCCTCTTCCTCCTCATCCGGAGGAAGACGTAGATGCGGATGTAGACGAGCAGAGTGACGATGAACGGCAGGTAGAAGGACACCACCGAGGAGTAGATCACAAAGTCAGGGTTGGAGATGGAGCACACCAGCGGGTCATCTGAGTGAAGAACAAAGGATTAAAGGTCACCTATGATGCAAAATCCACTTTTCCATGTCTCTTCTACATCAACATGTGTCCCCTCTTCTTCATGTCTCTTCTACATCAACATGTGTCCCCTCTTCTTCATGTCTCTTCTACATCAACATGTGTCCCCTCTTCTTCATGTCTCTTCTACATCAACATGTGTCCCCTCTTCTTCATGTCTCTTCTACATCAACATGTGTCCCCTCTTCTTCATGTCTCTTCTACATCAACACGTGTCCCCTCTTCTTCATGTCTCTTCTACATCAACATGTGTCCCCTCTTCTTCATGTCTCTTCTACATCAACATGTGTCCCCTCTTCTTCATGTCTCTTCTACATCAACATGTGTCCCCTCTCTTCATGTCTCTTCTACATCAACATGTGTCCCCTCTTCTTCATGTTTCTTCTACATCAACATGTGTCCCCTCTTCTTCATGTCTCTTCTTCATCAACATGTGTCCCCTCTGTAGAAAGAGACTCTGAAAGTTTCAGGAAAAAAGATTCTCTCTCTTTTTGTCCTGATCCATTTCTATAAAAACCTGTCTGAAAATGAGCTGATCAGATTTTGGCCACTTTATGATGTCATAACGATGTTTTGTCTTGTGTAACCATTAGCCAATCAGCCCCCAAGGTAACCCCCCCCCACACCTTATCACCTGAATCTCCTCCTAGAGCACCATTGAGTTATTTTTAACCAAATCTCTCTCAGAGGGGCGTGGGGAGGGGCTCCTTATTTTCATCTAAAGTAACAGACAGAGAATCAGCACTTTGGAAACAGGGCTGAAACAGAGGGGATTATGGGATGCTGCAATGATCTGTTTGGTGTTTCAGCCAATCAGAGACAGGTTCTATATATATCTGAGACCTATAACATATTGATGAAAAACTGTATAATAGGGGACCTTTAATATGCAGAACACCCTATAAACGTCAGGATAGTAAAAGAGACAGAAGGCGTAATTTATAGATAACCTCTGACCCTGTTCATCTTGAGAATGACCTAGATGTCACTTCTAGAGATTACAAAATATGGAGTTTAGGGCCTTTTTCATTATTGCGGAGAACAGCACTTTTATGAATACACTCACAAAGGGCCACACTTAAGTATTGTAATAATTAAAGGGCCCCTATTGTGATTTTTTCCCCTTTCCTGTAGTGTCTTTTATAGGTTTGTGTGCATGTAAATGGTCTGCAAAGACTAGAATCCCACTCTCATCTTTTATTATTGTATTTCCCTTGGTTATACATCACAATCTTGCGCCGTAAGAAATGACCTTGATGACTTGTCCTGCATATTATCACACAGCAGTGAGGTGGGGATGTGATTGATTTGATGATTATTCTACCATTTATTCAGATTACGAGCCCATTTGATTTGACATAATAATAAGGTAGAGCCATATTTCAATCAAAAGCCCGAGCTAAATATCTATCAGTGAGTTTATAGTGCTGCAAATTGAAATTGGAAAAAAAAAGGGCCGGCTCTCTGCACAGCTGTGTGTGATGCAGGTCAGAGGCATGAACAAACTGAAGTGATTGGCCTCTCCACGGATGTTCCTGTGGATCAATAACCCCTCAATACAAAGAAAGATGGAAACCAGCACAGACACACACAATCTATTTCCAGTCACGATCCAAACCACGTTCAGTTTCTAGATGATTTTGTACTTTAATTGCACATTTTAGCTGCTGTTTTTCAATCCATTTCTTATGAGGGTTAATGAAGGACCCACTGTTCGCTCTTTCTAGTGCTGATTCGGGTTAGTTGCATACTGACAAAAAAAGTCTGCAATCACCAGCCATTGTCTAGCATTGATTGTGAGCAACCAAATGCTGCATCCCAGAGAGCAGCTTTACATTGTGTCCTCATTGTGTATGTGCAGTCATGCAATGGTGCTGCTGGCAATGTGAATTAAAATTGCTGCTTTTCTCTGTCTTGTTTTACAGTTTTGTTTCATTCTTCCTCACACAAACACAGAAGACCTTACTTCATCTGCATCTGTATTGTTCACAAACACGTGTGATACCAAAAAACCTCCCTCAGAATCATCCAAGACAAAACTAGAAGAAGAAGTCACCTGCACTTTCTATTATATTCTATTTTATTTTATTTACCTATACTATTTTTTCTGTGTTATTGTGTTGCACTGTTGGAGGAGCCTGTGACCTACAATTTTGAAAATACAAGCCTTGAATCCTTGAACATGAAACTTGAAACCTCATTTTGAAAGTTAGAAAAAGGAGACATGTTTCACCTGACTGGGAAAACGCAATTAGTATGTCTACTCCCTCCACAGATACATCTCTCAAAACAAACAGACAACTAAAAGTGAGACAGTCACATTTGGGAAAAAAACCTAGAAACATTTCTCCTGCAGTGCACTTAAAAAATATATTAAGTTCTGTAAAGCTGTGCATCATTATCAAGGGCACTTCGGACATTTAGTACTGCCGTTTAATAAGGTTTAGGCACTTAGAGGCAGGTTTAAAAAAATGGTCTAGACTGAGTTATTGTGACGTTTCAAATATTGTTCTGCTCATGTCCAGGTTCATATCAGTATGTAGTGTCTCTACTGTGACATGTCTCCATGCTTTAATGTTCAAAAAGCTCTTTATTTTTCTCATACTGCCTGTGCTGCAGCAACTCTTTTCGAGTGTGGGAGAGAACATACACAGATTTGAGCCTTTGCAGACCGTTTACATTCACAAAAACCTATATAAACACTGGAGGGTAGAGAAAACCCCAAAAAGCGCAATAAGGCCTCTTTAATGAAATGCCCCTCACCTTGTAGTGAATGCATTTAAAGCCTAATGTAGTACAAATACAAGTAGTCAGATATTCTGAATTTGTGTGACTTTGAAAGACAACTCCAAGGCGACAGCTTCTGCTGCTCCTCATGTCTAACCTGACACCAGATGGTTTGTTGCACTTGAGCATCTGAGGGGACATCATTGGAAATGATTTGGAACGGGGCAGTCAAAAACAACTTGGCAGGTGTTAACCACGCCCACAGCTGCCAGAGCTACACAGGATGTTGACTGCATGTCTTAAAAGTATTACTTGGAGCCTGACAAGATGGATGTGTACTCCTGTATGACCTTGAGATAAGGACATGTCTCTCAAACTCAACATGCAACAGCTTGTAATACAAACAAGCTCTCGGGTAAATCGTCAGTCTCGTCATGAGTTTTTTCAGTCAGGCTAGACCAGGGGTGTCCAAACTACGGCCCGTGGGCCAAATGCGGCCCGTGGCCCATTTTGAATCGGCCCTCAGCTAATTAAAAAAGTATAATGGAATATGGCCCACAAATAAAACGTGTTCTTGTACTTCTTAAATATATATGTGAACATATATTACACAGCAGTACTCATGTGTTAACGAGCCCACTTTTCAAATAAATTCAGTCAATTAAAGTCAACAAATCTTAAAAAAAGCCCAATAACTTAATTACATAACAAGCTTGAAATAGACCCTTCATATTTCCTCTAATAAGCTATCTGAGGCTTTTGTTTTAAGGAATGAGCTGCCAACAAAATGAATGAAACCCTATGGAGAGCTGAGATGTAGGCTGTTTTTTTCTTAAAGCATGTTCAAGTATCTAACCCTATTTGATTGATTTTGCTAACTTATAACTGAACTGATAAGGCAATATACCTCTAGTGAGTGGCCCAGCCCTTGGTATGTTCTTCTGTATGTGGCCCTCAGTGAAAAAAGTTTGGACACCCCTGGGCTAGACGTTAAACAACATGTTCTCAGGCTGAGTAGTACAGACCATGACACTCTGACATGCTAAATTAGTAGAATGCACCTTTAAATCCCGCATTAGATCGCATGCCATGTCCCACAGCTGACCCTAAAAGGCAAATACCCCTGACCCTGAATTTCCCAGTCACACGCTGCCTTTCGTGACTTGAATTATATTTTGCATCCTGCTAAAATGGACTCGCTGTGTGTGATGTGTCCGGACATTAAGATGGAGTCATTATGTTGACCTGACCTGTGGTGTTGAAACCAAACAGCAGCGGGCAGGAGACGGTGAAGGCCAGGACCCACACGGTGCCAATCATCACAGACACTCTCTTCTTGGAGCGATACGTGATGTTGTACAGGACGGGCATCACCACGGCTGTGTACCTGCAGGACAACACACACATTTACAGTCTGTCTCGCTGTGAGAACGAGAGAACATGGTGACATCTGAATGGAGACAAAGGTGCTGATGAAGTACAGGAAAAGGGAACAAATGCAGTGAGAAATTGAGTGCTTCCAGAAAAGCACTGCTGAGAGAAATTGGATAATATCAGGTGGAACAATGGAGCACCAAAGCAGGCACTTCTATTTAGAACAATTTGGGTATTCAGCAATAAAAGTGGAGCTGTGATTTAAGAGTTAATCAGCACACAGAACCCAAGAGTGTGTAATGAGCCCGGGAAAAATGGGCTCAGAAGGAGCAGCAATTACGCTGGACCCCGACCCAAAATGGATGTGATGTTATATGTTGCTTTGAGCCAACTGCCATCCTTGTTTGTCCTCATCAGACTAATTACACTGGCTGCCTTTCTGGGTAGAAATGCAGGGCTGAGCTGGGAGCGCAGGTATTCTCTGAATCACTGTGACCTCCTGATGTTAAAGGACGAGGAAAAAGTGAAGAAGACGAGAAATAATGTACGTGATGCATTGATCCAGTGCTGCTTTGAGTTACAGGATGAAAGAAGACTCTTCTGAGTGGAGACTGCAGTAAAAACCTGACCCGCGCTGTAAGAACAGACTCCTCACCTTCAAGTTTTAATGTAAGAACTTTATTTCAGTGTTTCCGCCTCCGATTCGCCCGGTTTGACTCTTTCCTTTTGAACAGGCGATAAATCCTCCCTGTTACGACTGCTGTGAGACGTTATAAATAAACAATGCTCTCACAAAGGTAATGCGTGCGTGTTGAACACTATCAATGACACAGAATGCCCCCGGAGATTCACTGAAATGTGGCACTTCACCAAGCGTGTGATACTGTAAAGGTGATGTGGCGACGTCTAATAATTCATTCAGAGAGGAACACGGGGCTTCAGGCAATAACTCCATCTCTCGGAAGCAGGTTATAATTATCAAATGTGTAAACAGACATAATGTACCTGCAGGCATGTCAAAATGTTCAATTAAGAATACAGAATATGGGTTTTACTGTACATGACGACATAGGCGGATTTTGCGGGGGGCAGGGGGGTCATTGCCCCCCCCTAGTGGCTGAAATATGTTACAGCATTACTACGTCAAAAACTGTTCCAATACAAATATTTTCGTATATCAATATTTTAATAAGGTAGGACACTCGTTAATAATATTGTAGCGTGTTCAAGTAACCAAGGGATATAGTAGTTATCAAATAAGTATAAGATGTGCACAGTTATGATAGGTTTTACAGTTATGTAATGCACTGTTGTTGGGGGGAGAGACCGCCCCTTCCATATGAGTGTACGGCGGGCATGGAAAAGTCATACTCAGTGCGGTGAGTGCTGGCTTTATTGCTACTGTATCCGTAGCACCCCATGCAATAGTTGGGACTGTGTACTGACGTCAGTAAAAAAAGGTTTGCCATGACGATGGCCTAAAGCAAAGCAAACTTTTGGTAACTTTGTACCTTACGTCAAAGCATGAGAAAGCCTTACTGCACACATTCATCCCCCATGACACATCCATGTAGGATTTTATGTTGAACTCTTGCCTGCAGGTTATAAGTTCGAGACGGTAGAGAGTAATTAAATATTAACCGTGACACAAGAAGAAAACCAAGCAAATAAATCATTTAAATACAGGACGCATATAGTAAAGTTCGGCTAATGCACGACACGGTTCCCTTCTGCACTTATGCAAACAAATCCGCAGAAATAAGACGCATGAAAAGCCTGAGTCTGAACCTAAAACTTGAGATAAAAACCCACACAGTGTTCAGAAAATTCTCTATCTGTTCCTCACTGAGTCTCAGTCTGTCACACACTGATGCAGAAAGATACACACAACTATCAAGAGGATTTGAACAAGATGGGGAAAGAGCGTCTTCCACCACGAGAGCGTTGATAAATCTATGAAGTGAAGTGAAGAAAAGAGCAAGAGGGGGAAATATGGAAATCTCACGGGATGACATTTATACTGGAGATGTCACGGCAGATATCAGTCGACATACACACACATTACACACACATTACACACACATTACACACACATTACACACTCACCTGTCAATGCTGATAGCACACAGGTTGAGGATACTGGCGGTGCACATCATCACATCCAGCGTGACAAAGACGTTACAGTAGAGCCGGCTGAAGAGCCAGGCCCCGCCGACCACCTGCAGGACAGACAGGCAGATTATCAACGCACATGTTTCTCTTGGACTTATTCAGCGTCGTGACACACCTACTGAGCGCACAGAAAAACACACCTGCACATGTGACAGAAAGGCAAGAAAGAAGGAAAACAGTTGGGCTATGATACAAGTGAGGGAAAAAGAAGATCAAGCTGCCAGAAATACATTCACCCCGATATATTACATTTAAAAGGGACATATTCTGCTGATATTCAGGTGTATATCAGTATTTAGTGTCTCTACTTTAAAGAGTCCTCTCCTGCTGATGTTCAGGTGTATATCAGTATGTAGTGTCTCTACTTTAAAGAGTCCTCTCCTGCTGATGTCCAGGTGTATATCAGTATGTAGTGTCTCTACTTTAAAGAGTCCTCTCCTGCTGATGTTCAGGTGTATATCAGTATGTAGTGTCTCTACTTTAAAGAGTCCTCTCCTTCTGATGTTCAGGTGTATATCAGTATGTAGTGTCCTTACTTTAAAGAGTCCTCTCCTGCTGATGTTCAGGTGTATATCAGTATGTAGTGTCTCTACTTTAAAGAGTCCTCTTAGCCTATCTCGTACAATGTGTTGGAGCGCTAGCCAATAGAAGCGCAAGTGTGATGTCGTGATGTCCCCTTGTTGTGGAAGTAAACAAAGGAGGTGTTTCATTTGAGCCTTTTACAGACCATTTACATGCACATCCATTATAACACACTACAGAAGAGGTTAAACCCCACAAAGCATACGAGGACCCCTCTAAAGATTAATGCTAATAGGGATTTTAATAAAGCTAATTTGTCTTTTCAATATCTTTGTCCCTTGTTCTTCTTGTCAAACGAGCTGCAAGTGTGTGGATGTTGTGTGATGGATAACCCACACATGTTGTTAAACCTAATTACCGTGAAAACATTTTCAATTTCCAGAAGACACTGACCCCCCCCCCCCCCCCCCCCCCTCCACAGTAAAGCGATAACACCTCTAACCCAGTGCAGTCCTGCTGAGGCCGACAGGCTTTCACTCAGGCTCCATAATGCCTGCTAATAACTGTCTGACAAAGATAAATTGGATCCAAGCTCCATCCCCTGACTGCTGATTCTCCTCAGCCCGAGAAGGGAATTAACGCCAACCTCCACAGGCAGGCGGCAGGCACACAAGGGAATTGGGAACACAATCACATGTACAGAGAGAAACACATATTTAGACTTCCGACTGTGGAAACATTCACTGTCAACTCTCCGAAGCCTAAACATTTTGTATTATATTTGTTTAAAACATCGCAAAAAACAATGAATAAATCACAAGCTTTGACGGACAAAAGAAAACAATCTATGGCTGTTAAAGAAATGGGAACATTGTCCTGTCTTTTCAAATGTTTCACAAAAAACAATCTCAACCCGCCTACAAACAATACACTTTTATATTAATCCACATTACTTTCATTGAATAGGCTCCGAGCGTCTGAAAAGCATACAGACGAAGGATTGGTTTATGAAAGTGCTTGCTATCGATCCATAATGCATGTCACAAAGGAAATAATGGAGCGTCAAAAAGTGAGACATCCTAAAGCGTCAAAAAGTGTGAGACATCCTACAGCCGTATTCTATGGAAATAAATCAAATAGACTGTACACAATGAGTTTGTAGTCTCACTATAAGGAAAATATTCTCTATTTGGAAGTCCAATGCATCTCCTCGTGAGGACATTTGGTCCTTTCAAGTATAGAGCACAAATACAAACAACACATTTACACTCGTTTTAACACGTTCACCCCCTCACACTAAAAGGCTGCGGCACACATGTGGGCACATATTGAACATTGTGTGCCGTGTGGGAATATGAGGGTGACTCACACTTCAGAACGACTGTGTTTAAGAAGCACTTAAGAGCGATGAATTTCTCGGTAAAAAGAGACAGCGGGAGCGCAGCTTGTTAAGAGACTGCAGCTGGAGAGGATCTGTCAGAGTGTTTACGCTGTTTTACATACAATTAAACTTGTATATTAATAATAAATCAGGGTTGGGCGGTACTTTAAACTGATTATGTTTTCTAGTTAGATGTAAAAAAATCTTAGCATCACAATATAAAAATAACCTGATTACTTTCTGTTACTTTTGGATAATATCAAATGCAATGTGTCCTCTGCTCAGAGATTTTGTGTATAGGAAAATCTTTATTATGTAATTATGTAATCTGTTACTCCCTAAACCTGCATATAATACTACTTTTTCGGATATAATCATGAAGGAGATGCAACTTTTTGAGCTATCTTTCTTCACAAAAGTTGGACCTTTGTGTCGCTTTATCTTAAATTCACTGTCAGATGAATATATAACAAAAATACGGATACATTTTGACCTGAAATAATCTCCAGACAACAAATGGAGATGCTGCTGTAGTCAGGAAACACATTTGCTCCTCAGGATGTATTGTTCAAAGTGAGCACTTAGTCATTACTGCCAATGCAACCACTTCCTTCAAGTACAAGTCATACATCAGCAGAACCATCCAGGGATAAGGTATAGCTTGCTCAAGGGCACATGATTAGTGCCTGCTGCAGGAATGGACAGGAGATACTCGGTCACTTTTACAGCACAATCACACCTGCAGAAGCCAACCAGCAACCCTGTGGTCACAACAAGCTAATCCCCATCCATCAGATTACAGCCTGCGGGCGGCGGTGCGTTCACTGCCAGTTTTGGGATTTGAAAGTCTTTGCCTTGGTCTCAAATGCTTTTTCCCAGATACATATTACTGACCTTTACATTCCTGCTAAATTATGAAATAGTGTACCTTTGTGTCATCTTCTCATGACTCATTCCTTATGGGATTTTAAACCCTTTGAATCTGAAACAAAAAACGCTGTAGCTGCATGACTGCCTGCAGAGACTCATGACTGATTCTTGGCGAGGTTCCCGGCTACCTTAATTCACCTTTCATAGGATATAATCATGTTTAATTTGTCAGATTCTGCTCACTGAGAATGTTAATTATTTTTTTTTTTAATGGTTGACCTGCTGCTGAATCTTCTGCTCACTGTCAGAAATAGAGCTTTTTGCTGACAGTGAGCAAACGTTGGGCAGCAGGGCGGCTGCTTGTTAAACATTACTTGACTTCAACCAGAGGATTTTCAGACGTCATGTGGGCAAACACCTGCCCTCGAGCAACTCACTCAGTTACCCCCCAAGATTAAAGGATGGCATTACACACCCACACACCCAATCATGGCCCCTCTGCAGTGTATCTTCCGCGTGCTGAATATTACTTTGATGAAATGCGGATGCTCAGAGTCACGTCTTCGGTACAAGTAATGGAGTTTCTGGAGAGAAGGATGTGAGCTGAGAAAATGAACAATTACCACTCGAGTATGAATCTTTAACGTGCAAATACGAATTAACAGCAAACATACATTTCAATTTGCCCCTTGCAGTTGCTTCAACATAATTTGAAGCGCAGCCAATTAACCAAAGACAATGAAGTTGTGTTAGTATTCAATATGTGCTATAGCAATTATGTTTAATCTACAATAATGACAAAACACAATCGTGACCACATTTTATCATCATTATCTTCTTCCCATCACCCACGCCCTTGTCACTAGATAATAAATTCCTAATGATCCTAATCTGTTGTGAATTTAGCTCAATTTTCTTGTTTTCTCTCCAACGTCGGCTACTCACTGCCAAGCATCTGAATATGAATCTCTTCCACAACCTCTCTGCTTTCTCTACTTTCTCACCCTGCTTCCCTTCAGTGATTCCCAAAAGCCAAGTGGATAAACCTCTTGAAATACATGCCGGAGTAAAGGTCTATATTATTAGCAGATATGAATGGATAAACAGCAGAAATAGCAAAAATGCTACACAAAGCTAAAAAGTCGATACTAGCTTAAAGCTAAAGGAATAACTGTTGAAATGGATAAACGTAATGAATTAAAAACGTTGTTAGTTGCAAAATCTTAAAGGTCCCATGACATGGCCATTTCTACTGATCAAAATTCCATTGTTGAGGTCTACTAGAATAGATTTACATTGTTCAATGTTCCAAAATCACATTGGTTTCTCATACAGCATCTCTGTATAGTATGTGTATTCACTCTCTGTCCTACACGGCTTGTTGGAGCTCCTGCCCCCCCCTTCCTTTGAGCCCACTGTGCTCTGATTGGTCAGCTCGCCCACTCTGTTCTGATGAGTCCACCACCGTGACAGCGGAACATCAGTGTTTATGTGTTACAATGGCGTTTGTTAGCAACCAGAAAATGACCCCAGTAATGACAAACAGATGGGAATGCTGCGTGGGGTCTGGGTGCCGTGTTGGCGGGACGTTGCGGGGCTCGCTGCTGTGAGGAGCTGGATTACTGGTGTAGTTTCCTGGTTGCTGGGTGGGGTCTGCGAGACAGCGAGACACGCGGAACTAAGCCTGAGCACATACACACACTCTGAGCCGCGGCTGAGAAAAGATAAGGCTGAGTGAGTGTGTGTGTGTGAGGAGCGGACCAATCCGCGGAGCCGTTACGTCACTACGACCAGGAAGAAAAAAATGGAAAAAGAAAAATCTCCAACGAGGCGTTCTGGGGCAGCATAGACAGGTATTTTCTGTGTTAGAGTTTTACTCGCTACAGGGTGTACTTTGAGGGGTTGTGACTTTGCAGACCGTTTACATGCATAAAAAGCTACATAACACAAGGGGACGGGTAATAACCAGAAAAGCATGACATGGGACCTTTAAACAAAAGTAATAGATGTTAGCTATGAGGAGGAAACATGGTTGAAACATTGCTAATAGTATTTTGGATTAGCTCTATTCAGGCTAGGGGCTCGTGGTCTAAAAAGCAAAGGAAGAACTGAGGGAAATAGCTGCATGCTGTAACTTATGATCCAGAACTGTTTGTTTTAAATGTTAAATGACATGTTAGAGAAAAAGCACACTGCCTAATCCATAAAAAGATCCTTATCAACAATCTGAAACAACCAACAATTATGTGTCAGCACTATTTTAAGTGCTGAGGTCTGAGACAAAAACAGAGTCAACAAACTGAAGTGCTTTAGTGCTTGTTCAACAGAGGGAGATATAGACAGGACCGAGGTCGACCTGGGCATTATCACTAAGTTAGGGCAATGGGAAAACTGTAAGATGTAGGAAACCTGAGGCAATGAGACACTGAAAACACACAACATACAGACCCCCTGACCTCCTCACATCCAGGTGCACGGCCCAGGGCATCACCAGGGAGTTAACTTATTTAGAGCACTTCTTTGCCACATTTTGCCAAATCCCTGATATTTATAGTAAGCTAAACAAAACCCGCGTGACCCACAGGTCAACCCGGGTCGACCTGGGCATCATCACTAAGTTAGGGCAATGGGAAAACTGAGACAATGAGACACTGAAAACCACTCAACATTCAGACCCCCTAAGCTCCTCACCTCCAGGTATACGGCCCAGGGCATCACCAGCGAGGCCACCAGCAGGTCGGCCACAGCCAGGCTGACCACCAGGTAGTTGGTGGTGGTCTGCAGGGAGCGCTCCCTCACCACGGCTATACACACCAGTACGTTTCCAAACACGATGGCCAGGATGAGCAGGGAGTAGAGCATGGCGTAGTAGTTACGCTCATCCTGCTCTGACGCCTCTGAGCTCTCGTTCCTCTCCGAGTCCCACCACAGGCGGTCCGTTTCGTTCCAGACCCGCTCTGCACTGCTAAACATCGCCATGGAGACGTCCCGGTGACATGGGAGATGAGATGTTCGGCAGACCTACCAAAGGGAGAGAGCAGAGATTAGTGTTTATCCATTCATCACACAACCTACCCTCTATCGGTTCCTCTCACATCTCTTTAGATCACTAATAACCATTAATTAAAAGTTGATAATAAAAAATAACTTATTTACATAACAAGCTTGAAATATACCCTTCCTATTTCCTCTTATTATAATCAATCTGAGGCTCATGTTTTAAGGAATGACCTGCCAACAAGATAAATGAAACCCTCTGGAGAGCTGGGATGTAGGCTGTTTGTTTTCATAAAGCATATTCAAGTAACAAGCATAATTTATACATTTGATTGATTTTGCTGACTTATAACTTAACTTATTGAGGCAATATACCTCTAGTGAGTGGCCCAGCCCTCCGTATATTTTTATGTATGTGGCCCTCGGAGAAAAAGGTTTGGACACCCCTGCTTTAGTTTAAAGGGAAACACATTTGCCATCAATGCAAGGCAAGTTTATTCATATAGCACCTTTCAACACGAGGCAATTCAAAGTGCAAAAACAGCATTTAGAGCATTAGGAAATAGTGCAGCTGAGATGTGAAACGTTCAATTAAAAGCAGCGGCAGAGAGAAAAGTCTTCAGCCTGGATCTGTTAGTAAGAGTTGCAGCGGACACAAAGGATTCTGTTAGTTTGTTCAAGAAATATGGAGCATAATAACTGAACGCTGCTTCTCCATGTTTAGTTCTGACTGAAAGCAGACCCGTCCCAGAAGACCTGAGAGTTCTGGATGGTTCATATAGAGATCAGAAATGTATTTGGCCCTAAACCATTCAGAGGTTGGCGGCAGCATCATTTCAGGTCGAAGGCCCGCTGGGGAACATCTCTAGGCTCCTTTAGTAACATTAGTCAGATAGACTAATGCATAAAACAGCTGAAAAGCATCCCTGCAGGGGTGTTCCTTGCAGTATACACTTGCTCAAGTGCTTTTCCCCCCCCTGCTGATTGAGAAATGAAGCAAATATCGATGCCTCCTGAAGCTCCTTGGATTCTACAGATAAGGAACTCGATAAAAGACTCAGCAGAGATGAATGCTCTTAACAGCAAACTTCCTCAGCGCCATTCAGTCAGCCTCTCAGATGTAGAGTGTTCCTTCCTGACTTCTAATACAGCAAACTCCAAAAGCAGAGATGGTAACTTTAATGAGGGGCTGGCAGTTTGCCTTTGAGCAGTGTCAGGGAGGTTTGCTCATGAGGGAGTGGTATTAAGCCCAGTCTAGGAGGTCTGGTTGGCTGCCATCCCGGCTCTGCTCCTCGCAATCCATCCTCCCTGGCCTGAATCCACATATCATTGCTGTTAGTGCTCACACCTGTGTCTGCATGTTCAACAAACTGATCCATCTCATGCAGTCTCTCTTCCTGCGACAGAAATGAAGAGGAAGAAGCTGAGATCATTTTTAGACCTGGCTCGAACCCAGTAAGGCTTTTTAAAGATTTTCTCAGTCTGTTACTCCACTCAATGACTCCAGTGTCATTATCAACAAGAGAGGAAGCAGAAACAGCCACCGATACCCATCCTATTGAAGCCTCCGGATAGGAGTGAGTTCATCAAATTGAGGTGTGACAGGTCACCAGGATGGCAAATCATAAAACCACAAACACATTCATTTACATCCAGCGGCACTTGTTATGTGACACAAAGCTATACCGAGTGCTCCAGTGAATGGTTTGTTTGTATATTGTAACTCAAGTGGAAATTGAAACTGATTCCCCTTGTCTGAATGGACCCTCAATTGCAAGCGTGTGTGTGTGTGTGTGTGTGTGTGTTCTGCAGCCATAGAAATTGGAAGGAGGTTGTTAGTGTATTCAAGATGTAACTATAATGATATCAATATTAGGCTTATAATGAATGTAGCATCAAGCAAATCAATTTACTCAGGTCTTTGCAGCCTAGATCAATCATTTGGTATTTTATCTCTTCCAAAATTGCAATGCCAAGGAAGATTAATTTGCGCAAATCTAACCCTAATCATTAAATTCAATGAAATGCCCGAGATAGAGCCCCTTATCAGGCTCAATTATCACGCCTCGAGATCAAACACAGTCCAGTAACAGAGGGATAATTGCAATGATCACCTTTCAGAGCGCACACACAATACAAAAAAGCAAAAAAAATCGGCAGATAAGAATTTCATTTAAAAAACAGTAACAAGAAAACTTCACACAGGCTTTTAAGGTGGATTTAGTGTGTGTAAAGTAAACAGTCTTACATACCTGTTACTGTTTCCCAGTTGAGAATTCATCAGATGCCATCGAGAAAAAGCATCCTCCAGGCAGAGGGGAAAGTTATCCGGTTATCGCGCCCAGCCCCGCGCGGGAGGAGCGCTCGTGCCATTGCGCACAGCGGTCTGTGAATGTGGGAAGCTCCAAATGAACCACTGACTATCTACATTCGCACCAACCCTGTGTGGCTGTGTGGCTGTGTGGCTGTGTGAATGTCGGTAACACGTGTTGAGCGTTTTATTTTTTGTACACTTTTTTTGCAGGCTCATGACGCGAGAGGCACGCGTAATTGTGGAGACGTCAGGTGTCTCCCTTTTAGATGCGCGTTTAGGGCCGCAGTGGCAAATGAAGGTGACTTATTATTACAACCCAAAGAACAGTTCAATGCCAACGTTGTTTTTTTCACGTAAATTAACATTTTCTATGATACAACAAATAAGAATATGTCTGAATGTGTTTCAGTCCTGCCCCACGGCTGAAGTCCTTAACCTGACCCTGAACCAGTCTGGGTTGCTGGAAGTGACATCATAACACAGGATCAGTATAACCTACAGAGCTTAAAAGGAGGTCAGGCTAGTCTATGCATATAATTATCTATACTGGTATCCCACACAACCCCTTTTTACACAAGAAAAAACACAAAAGCCCACTGCAGATAAGAAGTACATACAGCAAATATCACAATCCCAGCCACTGTGTTCTGTTCCTCTATCTCCAACATGGCATTTTAAGATAAGAGCGAAACCCCCTGCAGGAGCTGAGCACACTTCAATGGGAAGTGTTTGAGTGCAAAGAGTCCAATTTATTCATCAACATCAGAGACAATTCTATAGACCTTTGTGTTCTTACATTATCCATCATTAGGGTGGCAAATGAAAACCACATGTTTCCAGATATTGCTATTTTTAACCAATGCACTCACTGTGCCTCCCATGAAGTGCATCTTTTAAAAAGGCCGTGAGCAGCAGGAGGGTGATGATCTGTTCGACGTCGCTGCAGCAGCTGACAAACAGCCCTAACGGATAATTTGTCTCACTACCAAGCTGAAGTCGGTTTGTGCTTTAACTTACGCTAAAGTGTCCAGATGTCCTTGGAAATGTCAGCCATCCTTCTTCTCCACAGCTGCACGCAGGTTAATATCTCCTGTGAGCAGCAGCTGCAGCGAGGAGAATCCTAATACACACTGCAGCTGGCGTGAATCCATACATTAGAAACTTGTCAGAAGTGATGGTGTGTGACATGCATGCCGACTTGTGACTTAAGATACAGCGGTGTCTTCACTCATTCAACATCTAATAAATCCAGACGTCACTTGCTTTCCATTTACGCCTGTTTTCGTGCAACACTCAGGAAATCAATCTGTCTCTCCCACATGAACGGCTGCTCCTGGAAGTGTGTAATTTTATTTTAGGAGGCTGTGTGATTCATGTGTTAAACAAAACAAATGTGTTTTTAAATAGTCCCAGCTTCTTTTTCATGGTTACTGAGAGAATGAACTCCCTCCATGGAGAGACTTAACAGATCATTGATTCCTCCACACACACACACCTGCTGTAATGTTGGTGTTTTGCAAATAGCCCCGATGAGATTGAGTGGGGTGAAGGAGAAGTGGACCTGCCCCCCCTCTGACCGGTCACCTCTGATCCCGGTGCAGATTGGGATCCTGACAGCTCACAGGATGCATGGCTTTAGTGAAGGTCAGGCCTGAGAGGGCACAGCTACACTAATGACAGAAGGACAGTGGGTGGAATAATGGGGATAAACATGTGGGTGAAATGTTGCTGCTACCTACTGGCCAAGGGATGTAACTGCTTATAACCTGTACTACAACTCATGCAAATACAGGTTGTTGAGTTTGTATGTAGGAGTATGTTCACAATGTAACGTGACAGTATTCAAATCAGTCCGTTTTCACATTAAATACTTCAATTATGAGTGTGCATAGAAGAACTGGTTAAAGGAATACTTTACCCCCGAAATGAGAATTTGTATTTCATTTACTCACCCCTTTTTATCTTGAGTTCTTGAAGGAAACTTTGTTTGATTAAATGGAAGTAAATGGGGGCAGCATTTAACAACAGCAAGTAATAATAATAATACCACTTTTTTTAAGTTTGTGAAAGTTATCCAAATATAATTTATCCAATCGGGGATCAAGGATTTTGGTCTTTCGACATAGTGGAAAAACTGTAAGAAATTAGCTTCTAGAGCAGAATTAGGACAAACTACGACAAATATGTACAAAGACAGAAAGTTAAAATGTGTATATAATTTAATCAACATCAAGCACCTTCACAGTTATTGTCATGGAATAAAAAGGTTACACAGCTCATGCAAAACATTAGATATTAAAAGTTTCAATTCAGTGTCTATAAAGATGTAACATGGCAGATAAGTCAGTTTTTAAAGTGGCATTTACCTACAATGTAGCAGTTCATATGTATGTAACTTATACAGACGTTTATTATATTCTGTATTATCTGTATTCAAAAGATGTCACTCAGCGTGGGTTCAGTTTCCTTCTTGCTCGGCCCACTCACTGTATCCTCCTTTATAATGTCTGGACCTGGGAAGAAGAAGCATGAAGAGAAGCGCTTAGCCTCTGATCACTGATGTTGCTGTTTCTACTAAAAAAGGTCATGCAGCGTTCAACAAACCAAAGCAGGGTATGAGAACATTGCACTCTAATATGCAGCAGGACTGATTCATAATTGAATATATGTGCCATTAACAGTATAGCGCTCCGATGAAGCACATTATGTGGTTGACATTTTCCTACATGATTGCAATCTGAGTCACTTTCCTTTTTTGCTCTTTAGGTAATAACTCTTGCCCTTTAAAAGGTGACTACAGGTGCATACTGTGTCCTTTACCTGCTGAATCCCAGCCGGCGGGCGATGTCCAGCGCCTTGGAGCTCCTGCTGCCACTTTTGCAGTGAAACACGATGTTGTCGTCATCTTTCCCAGGAGGCTTTATGTCAAATGTCTGCTGAAACTGCTCCGAGGACAGCTTCAGGGACTCCTCCAGGTTGCCCACTGATATCCAAACAAGATGAGAGTTACAAAAAACATAGACAGGCCCCTTTCATCCCAGATGTGTTAACACTTACATGGGATGTTGACGGAGTCTGAAATGCATCCAGCCTGGTATTCATCAGGATTTCTCACATCAAACAGCTGGATGTTTCCGCTGGACAGCATGGTCTTCAGCTGAGAGTAGGTCACCACAGAAGCTGAGGGGGAAACATGACAGATTACACTTTATTATACAGGAAAATACACATTTTTACCAATTTAATGCATGCTCCTGCTGCCTGTAAAAGCCTACACTCTTACCCTCCATTGGTTTATCCGAGCTGGTCACTGCTGTAAGGATAAACTACTAGACCTGTTCCCTACCACTGACAGACCTTTGTTGTGCACTTGAAACAAAATGCCAGAGTCAACCAAACTCTGTGTTTGAGACAACTAACAGAACACACTGCAGTCCATTCAGAGTCACAATGCTGGCAGGAGGCATAGGCAGCCCCTGATAATGCCTTCAAAACATTATTCTTACAGTGTAAAGTACTCAAACAGCATTCAAGGTTACATTTAATTACAATAGATTGAGAGACACTGTCACAAAGGCAAAGAGGAATATTAAAGGTGTTCCTGTTGGACCTGTTAGGTTAAAACCTGAGTGTTTGAGCATGTTTACCATTTTCGGATGCGTCTCCAAAGGTGGGACTGGAGGTTGAGAAAGCCCGTAAAACAGAGCCAAATGTCGGGTAAGAGCTGCGGTTTACTTCCGCAACAACCTGGCAGAAACTTCGAGACAGCAGGTAGGAGAGCATGGTGAAGACAAGTGTCCCCTGCAGACTGCTGGGGAGAGGAAACATGACGCAGATTACAGAGGCCTTCTTCTTCTTCTATTAAATGTTCCACAATAAACTTGCATTGGACGCCATCTTCAGACGGGAAAGGCTAATTACAAACACATTGAACAATTATTCCAATACAATCAGAAAAGGGCACATAAACATCAATGTTCAGTACATTAATTCAAAAACTGAGGGCATTATGAATATAAAACAGAAAAAAAGGTCACGTGCGCAATTGTTGTATTTTTTTTACTCTTGCACAATTTAATATTTATTTTTGTATAATTACATTTTATTTAGAAAAAGCAATAAATACTGGGAACGTTTTTGAAAGGCCACATTTGTGTAAGAAATATTTTGCTGAAAGAAAGTCACATTTTCTTTTTGAAGTTTTACGTTTAGAGACCATAATTCCGTGGTAATCCCACATTATACTGCTTTTCATTTTAGCATGAACACAATGTCTGCATGTTTTCACAAAGTACACAAACGCATGCATACATTATAAGAAATGAATGGATGTATGGATAAAGGATGAATCATCACCTCTGGCATGTTGAGTGATGTATAGCCTATAGTCAAAATGTGTGTTGAGAAAGAGGAATGGAACATCTATTTATAGTCCTAGAAACTTCAATTATTCATCCACTGTCAAGAAAACCAGTTTCTTTTAAACTGATTTAATCATGGAACAAACCAGTCTTTTGCATTGTTATGGGGGTTGTTCTATCTGCTCCACAGCAACATAACTGGAAACAGGAAGTAAATAGAAGAAGAAAAAAAGCTCAGCTGCTTTGCAAGTTGTTTGACTCATTTTGTATCTTCAAAACTCGTGATTGAAATGACTTTTTTCCACTCAAACTTGCAGGTTTTTGTCTGGTCACCAGCAGTGTTTTTTTTAAACATATTTTAGTCAGCTGTCACCATGCAAACAAAGCCCCGCCTCGGACTGAACCATATCATCTGTATAGAGGGGAACACAGAGAAAAGCCATACTAACATATATATTGAAAAACTTCCTAATGGTTGTAAAAACGATGGATTGTTGAAAATAAAAGCAACTACCGAGTGGATACACTGAGAATCGTTATTGGCTGTTTTATTCGATTTGTGACATTTTTTTAAAGCAAACATCCCTACGTCAGTGGTATGATCCAAACAACAGAGTCACATGATTCCCTGACTCAGTCTGGAGGAACGTCTTACTGACAGCAATAAAAACAGGTCGTTTAGTTCGTTTTGTAGCTGATATTTCGACACTAAGACGGTCACAAGATGTCGTGTGGAAAGGGAATGATGTGTGGAGGGGTTTCTGATGTTCCAACTGAGGCCGACGAAAAAATCCAGACGATCTGTGATGGGGTAAGTAGAAACATAAACAAAGAAAGGGCCTATTGTTATTATTATTTCACATTGATTTGAGCTTCATTTTAATTCTGCTGCCTTTTCATCTCCCTCAGGTAAAGGCCGCTGCTGAGGAGAAAACAGGCAAGAAATATGAGGTTTTCAAAGCCAAGAGCTACACCTCTCAGGTTGTGGCTGGGACCAACTACTTCATCAAGGTAATTATCATTTACGAAGAAAACATTATTGCCCGGAAACCACTTTTACTTCGTAGCAAAAATCAAGTGAGATTAAAGCGATCATAAACAGAGGTGGGAGAAGTACTCAGATCTTGTACTTAAGGGAAAGTGGAAGTACCAGAGTGTAGGAATACTCTGTTACACTAAAAGTCCTGCATCAAAATGTACAAAAGTATTATCATCAAAATATAGTTAAAGTAGCGACAGTGAAAGTAGTCATTGTGCAGATTGGTCCATTTCAGAATAATATATATGATATGTTTTATAATGATTGATCATGAAAGTGTTCTCAAAGCTGGTAAAGGTGCAGCTAGTTTGAATGACTTTGTATACTGCAGGGTAACTTGTGAATTTACTCCAGGTGGAACTAAAGTCTGATTTAACACTTGATTATATTTCACATCATTCATCCACATCTGTAAAGTAACTAAAGGTATTAAATACATGTAGTGGAGTAAAAGTACACCATTAACCTCTGAATTGTAGTGGAGTAGAAGTACAAAGTAGCATAACATGGAAATACTCAAGGAATGTACCTCACAATTGTACTTGAGTACAGTACTTGAGTAAATGTACTTAGTCAGTCAATCTTTGATTTAGACGGTTTAGCTGTGAGTTTCTCCAACCTACGAGATAGAAAGAGATGAATATCAGGGTTGTTTTACAGCTGGTTCTTGTGCCTCCTATTTGCCAAGATCTCATAACGCTCTACTTTTACTTTCTTGCAGGTCCATGTTGGAGAAGAGGATCACGTTCACCTGCGTGTTTGGGCAAAGCTCCCACATCAGGGATCAGGGACAGAACTGAGTGCCATTCAGCAATCAAAGAGCCACAGCGACCCTATTGAGTACTTCTAATAAGATCCTAAATAAAACAACGCATCAGTGCCTACGGCTGCTCTTATCACAGCTATAATCAAATAATCCTGGCTTAGTCTATAAAACAATGCCGTTCCCATTCCTCACTTTTTTTAATTTTACAGAATAATACTGTATTAATCAGGATTACATGGAACTATTTTGTATAAAGTGAATTAATAAATGAACCAGATTCTTTTCTGAAATATCAAGTGTTGTCTTTCTTTCTGTGGGATCTGAATTGTGAAATCGCTGCGGGGTTTAAGGTGTGAGTCTACAACTCTCAGGTATTGTGAATAAAAAAGGGTGGGGCAATGAAAACAAACCGCAGTCCATTCGTTACTGGATGATCTACCTTTTGAAGCCGCAGTTTGTTTGAAGTATAATTAAAATGATTTCTATGTAAACTGTAATCATTCCCACTGAACACAGAACAGTCTGTTCATGTTTATCATTTTAAATCTGTTTGACAAACATCAGATTTATTCACTTACTGTGTGTCCTGATTTTGCATTTATACTTTAAGAAGATTGCCTTTTTATTGGGATGTACTGCCAGTATAATGGTGTCAGTGTACACTGTGTATTATTTACTCCTAAAGTCCTCATCTCAAAGTTTACTGAAAGTAGGATAAGCAGAAACAGTTGACACTATCACAGGATTTGGAAAACAGTGCGTGGCAAAAGTTAAAAACTGGCACTTTGACTCATCAATAAGTGTTTGACCTCTGTACCTACTGCTGTATACGGAAACATCACTTCTAATATATCAAAAAGGTTTATAGGTTTTCAAATGGTTCTCATGAGGGTTCTTACAACCACAAACGCCATTGGACTCCTTTGTTTACTTCCGGAACATAGTGACATCACTATGAAATACTCACACTCCTATTGGCTAGCGCTCCAACACATTGTATCTAAGGGGCGGGACATCTCTAAGCGGTTGACCAATCACAACAGAGCCGGCCAGCTAACCAATCAGAGCAGACCGGGCTCACACCTGAACATCAGCAGGAGAGGACTCTTTAAAATAGAGACACTACATACTGATATACACCTGAACATCAGCAGGAGAGGACTCTTTAAAGTAGAGACACTACATACTGATATACACCTGAACATCAGCAGGAGAGGACTCTTTAAAGTAGATACACTACATACTGATATACACCTGAACATCAGCAGGAGAGGACTCTTTAAAGTAGAGACACTACATACTGATATACACCTGAACATCAGCAGGAGAGGACTCTTTAAAGTAGAGACACTACATACTGATATACACCTGAACATCAGCAGGAGAGGACTCTTTAAAGTAGATACACTACATACTGATATACACCTGAACATCAGCAGGAGAGGACTCTTTAAAGTAGAGACACTACATACTGATATACACCTGAACATCAGCAGGAGAGGACTCTTTAAAGTAGAGACACTCCATACTGATATACACCTGAACATCAGCAGGAGAGGACTCTTTAAAGTAGAGACACTACATACTGATATACACCTGAACATCAGCAGGAGAGGACTCTTTAAAGTAGAGACACTACATACTGATATACACCTGAACATCAGCAGGAGAGGACTCTTTAAAGTAGAGACACTACATACTGATATACACCTGAACATCAGCAGGAGAGGACTCTTTAAAGTAGAGACACTACATACTGATATGCACCTGAACATCAGCAGGAGAGGACTCTTTAAAGTAGAGACACTTCACACTGATATGAACCGAATGAGCAGAATAGGGACCCTTTAAAGTAAAAGTATTGCAGGGTCAAACGCTATTGATATATACACAATTTCAGGAACAGACACCATGTGATTAAGAGGAACAGCAGTCACAAGATGAAACTAACACGGAGGATTGAGGTGTAAAGTCCAGGGAGTAACAAATACAACACAAATGTTGCCTCATCAATTCTTCTGTTTTAAGTGGAAGGATTAGTTAATGTTTAGCATAATTTAAACACTTAAATCAACTTCACAATCTGATCCCAGACTTCAATTATTTAATTTAAGTTATTTAATTAGGAATAGTTTCATTGTTCTGTTTAAATAACCGTCATAGATAATAGAGGAACAAAGTGGCAGAGACAGTCATGAGAAATAACCTACATCAATGGTCTTTATTAAAGAGGCTGATAGAAGTAATACATAGTTTGCTATAAATGCATTTCAATGATGTTATCAAAAAAATAGTACTGAAAAAAATGTGGTGTCAAGTTGTTTCTTTTTTTGTAGAGAGGTTCATACATCACAACATGTTATTCATTTGTTTCAAGTTTTCTATTATAGTTTCTATTTGTTCAGATTTGATGTTTGTAATTAAGATAATGCTAGTGTAGATTTGTTTCTAACACAAAAAACCATTGATGTTGAAATCAATCAAACATACCTTGCATATGTCTGCAGGGTGTGGAGGAACACTCCTCTGTGGAGATCAGGGAGTGAACACATCTTGCAAAAAAGGCAAACTGAGTGAGGAAATTGCACGACCTGCACGTGACCCCCGACCCCTTTAAACAAGCAGGAGGTCATCCTTTAAGCAACACACATTTACTGTAAGTCATATCTTTCCAAATGTCAAACTGTTGTTCATTGAAACCCACAAGCAGCGGCCCTGACCTATTTGCTGCTCTACGCAATATCTTTGCTGATCCAGGAGGATTAGCAGTGATGACACACACTCACAGCTGCTGGTGTTTGGAGCCCTCTAACGTCAGAAACAGGACTCACTTTGGTCTGCTCCTTTCTGAGCTGTCTAAAAGTTTATGTAAAATTCAATACAATAACTTTCCCAGAGTCTCTCTACCACTCTGCTCCTTTCTGAGCTGTCAGGTTTTCCCTGTCTTTTGCTCTCTCTTCACGCTGTTGTCCCACCACCTCAGATGTTTGGGCCATTTTTTTCCCGGCAGTCTCTGTCAAACCATGTTGATGAGGTCAAACCAGCCATAACAACAAATCCGGCCAGGTGCCTAAGGAAAGGGGGTCAATGTCCCTTCATGCTGATTTAATACACATCTGTTTAGGATGTATGTACTCTACTTTCTTCCCGACTAAAGAACAGTTTTTTCCACCAGGCTGTCAGGAGGCTGAACTCTCTATAAAGTTGACTTTGACTTCCCTGGAGAAGGAAATGCATTTGTTTGTGTATAAATACTTATGAGTTATCAAATGGGTGTTGAGCGTACAGAATCAAATGGAATGAGGAAACACACCAACAGTGACTGAAGACCTCTGTCTAATGTGAGCTGAAGATATTTAGTGTTAGAAAGCAGAAAAAAAGAATCTCCATGTATTTGTTGTGGCTCTTATGTTGCATTTGCTTTTATTGATTTAAGATTTCTAAAAGAAGTGTCGTCAGTTGACTTTGACTTCCCTGGAAAGGCATTTCTCAAATGTTATCTCAAAGTGGGAGTTATCAAACAATGGGGAGCATACTCAAATGGAACGAGGAAACACAATCAAATACAAAGGGGCTTGACCACACTTTAAACATAGGCATTATAACAGAACAAAGACAAAAGAAAACACCCCCAAAAAACTGCAAAAGTAAAGACTTTGCACCCTGGAGAAGGAAGTGCATTTCATAAATGTTTTTTCAAAGCCTTCACAAGAATCTAGATAATCTAATCATAAATTAACAGAACTCAGCAGGATCATGTGAGGGTTGTGGATACACCTGCAGCTCCACCCCGCATGAGGGAGTATCCAGGTGTGGGCTCTCTGTATAAATACAAGCATGCATTTGGTAAAAAGTCAAAACACTTGAGACCCTTGACAGTTGACTAACTTCTCTTAGTGACAATGGCAGATAAAGCTATGTTAGGAGGATGGGGCGAGACAGTGGACGCTACTGAGGAAACTCAGAAGATTTGTGATGCGGTGAGTTCTCAATCTACGTTCATTCTTCACAAGCTCCACAGACTACCCTCTGGTCTGGCCTAATGATACATTTGTACTTCATTTTTACACAGGTGAAGGGTCAAGTGGAGAAAGAAACCGGCAAAAAGTATGCGGTGTACAAGGCAGTGCATTTCAAGAAACAACTTGTGGAAGGACAAAACCTCAGCATAAAGGTAAGGAATATTGTGATTTATGAAGAAAAAAGCATGAAAGCCTCAGATAGTGTGTTTGTCTTTATATCATATACAAGAATAATCTATTAACCAAATGGATTTTGGGGGGGGGGGGGGGGGGCGTACAGACAGAAACTCCCTCTGGAGGGAAGACAGGGATTTTAGCCTTTGCAGACTACATGCACTAAAACCTATAGAACACACAGGAAAGAGACACAAACCCAAACAGCAGAACAGGGCTCTTTAAATCTAATGCCAGGTCCAATTCATTGCAGGACAGTTTACTGCAGTTTGACAGAAGATTCACATTTATCAGATTTATATTTTCAGATGTGACATTTTCCCTTTCTTTCCTGCAGGTCTTTGTTGGAGAGGAGGACTACATTCATCAGAGGGTTGTCTGTCCACTTCCTGGTAAAGGAGGAAAGGTTCAGCTGGACCACGTTGAAGTGGGAAAAACCAAAGACGACATCGTCTGCATGTGTTAACGTTGACATGACCTTTTCAACAGTGTAATACTTAAAGGCAGCAGTCTGATATTAAAATGCTCTTCTTCTTTATCCTGAAATGATTAAACAATGATTTTGAATCTGTCTCACAGAGATACAGATATTTGGTGTTGGCTAGCAGCAAGTTGAACGCATTCCTTTTAAATAAATAATAAAGAAAGCATTACAAATCTCAAAATATGTCCTCTGGTTCTTGTGTGTAGCGTTTGATTTTCTTTAGTGAAGTCTGATTTCTAAAATAGTTGTAATCTTGGCTGGAATAAATCATTATAAATGATAAAAAGGTAACCCTTTAGTTTTTACGCATCTTAAAACAGATACAGATACTCATGTTGAGCTTTGATTACAAAAACCAGGAAACATGTTTCACTCTCAGTTACTTGATAAGTGCCTCTAAGGAGGAAAACAGGTTTCACACATTGTTCAGATATAAGAAAGTGACTGCTAACTTTCCTGAGTGAAGCCAAAGATAATGACAGAGGTGTAAACATATAACATCACTGATTAAATAGTGGTTACCTTCAGACTTCTGTCACTGACAACATCGTCCACGTTCAGCTCTGATTGCACACACTTTACCTGGAGACAAGGAAGGACAAATAAATCAAATGTTGATGACTGACTAGTTGTTTAAGTATGGAATATATTACATTTACTATTGCCTAAAAAACAGCTTGTATAACTCCACTCCACACACAAAGATATCACCTGTGAAGATGTATCATATTCTGTTACCACACTACTACAATAGAGAAGAGAAAGAACAAATAAATACAAATAATAATAATAAAAGAACAAACTGTTGTTTGTTATTGATTATTTTTAATTTAATATAAAACTATGTATAAGAAAATACTTTTACCCTGGAGAAAGAAGTGCATTTCATACATTTATTTGTATTTTTGCCTGAACAACAATTTGGAAATGATTTATTCAGAAATGAACCAAACTCACCTGGATCATGAGAGGGTTTTGGATTCACCTGCAGCTCCAGAGGCTTTACTTGAGCACCAAAACATTATTGTCAAAATACTTCATTACAAGTAGAAAGTCCTGCATTCAAATGTTACTTTGACAAAAATAAGAAAGGGTTATCAGCCAAATGTATTTAAAGTATAAAAGGTCAAAGTAATCATTGTGCAGAAAAATGTCCTTTATATGTATATCATTATAATCTTTTGTGACTCAAAGAGTTAGTCTACTAGTTAGATTTGTAGAGATGCATTTTGCAGCTAAAGTTGTTAAATAAATGTTGTGGAGTAAAATCACATTATTTGTACCTGATACCCTGTTTGAAAAGTGCAATACTTAATGGTTGCATTCTCATATTAAAATCTGTCTAAAAGTTTATGTAAAATGTAATCTGTAAAATCTTTTTTCTCCTGAGTTTCTCAGATATCCCTGTATTTCAGCCCCGTTAGAGCCTTCATGCTGATTTAATACACATCTGTTTAGGTTTGTGTCTGAATATTGCAAGGGTGTCACAGTGACAATATCTGTCCTTAGACATACAGAAACACATGCACGCACGCACGCACGGAAGGGAACTGCATTTATGCTACTTTCAGGAGAGGGCACTGTGCCAGGCACGAGCAGTTCAGAGCTTAGCACGTGACAGGAGAAAACAGACAGTCAGTGTAGTGTAGGGCCTGGATGACCTTGGGAAGAACACTGGACCTGGGCGAAGCCAAGAGACGTGGGCTCGCCTGTACTCCAATCAACAGCACCTCACTCAGAAATACATCCAATCATAATATGACACCTTTATTCTGTAATAAGTATATGAAATGTGTTTTGCCAGTTTCCGGGGCTCTGGAAGGAAGTGTCAGACAGTTAACTGCTTGGAGGGGAAACTGCTCGCGGCCTGTGGAACACGGATCTCCAGAAACCTCAGCTGAGCATTTGTATTCCTTATCACTTCCCTGGAGAAGGAAATGTATTTGATGTGAGGATGCTCAGAGAGGAAGTTAAGTGTTTTATTTGGATAACACATATTTTAAGTAAAGCAACATAAAACTCCATACTTGTGGAGTTGTTGATACTGATTATCATAATAATAATATAAAAAAACAGTGATTTATTATTGATTATTTTGAATAAATATAAAACTATGTAAACTGCATAAGTAAAGACTTTGCACCCTGGAGAAGGAAGTGCATATCATAAATGTTTTTTCAAAGCCTTCACAAGAATCTAGATAATCTAATCATAAATTAACAGAACTCAGCAGGATCATGTGAGGGTTGTGGATACACCTGCAGCTCCACCCAGCATGAGGGAGAATCCAGGTGTGGGCTCTCTGTATAAATACAAGCATGCATTTGATAAAAAGTCAAAACACTTGAGACACTTGACAGTTGACTAACTTCTCTTAGTGACAATGGCAGATAAAGCTATGTTAGGAGGATGGGGCGAGACAGTGGACGCTACTGAGGAAACTCAGAAGATTTGTGATGCGGTGAGTTCTCAATCTACGTTCATTCTTCACAAGCTCCACAGACTACCCTCTGGTCTGGCCTAATGATACATTTGTACTTCATTTTTACACAGGTGAAGGGTCAAGTGGAGAAAGAAACCGGCAAAAAGTATGCGGTGTACAAGGCAGTGCATTTCAAGAAACAACTTGTGGAAGGACAAAACCTCAGCATAAAGGTAAGGAATATTGTGATTTATGAAGAAAAAAGCATGAAAGCCTCAGATAGCGTGTTTGTCTTTATATCATATACAAGAATAATCTATTAACCAAATGGATTTTGGGGGGGGGGGGGCGTACGGACAGAAACTCCCTCTGGAGGGAAGACAGGGATTTTAGCCTTTGCAGACTACATGCACTAAAACCTATAGAACACACAGGAAAGAGACACAAACCCAAACAGCAGAATAGGGCTCTTTAAATCTAATGCCAGGTCCAATTCATTGCAGGACAGTTTACTGCAGTTTGACAGAAGATTCACATTTATCAGATTTATATTTTCAGATGTGACATTTTCCCTCTCTTTCCTGCAGGTCTTTGTTGGAGAGGAGGACTACATTCATCAGAGGGTTGTCTGTCCACTTCCTGGTAAAGGAGGAAAGGTTCAGCTGGACCACGTTGAAGTGGGAAAAACCAAAGACGACATCGTCTGCATGTGTTAACGTTGACATGACCTTTTCAACAGTGTAATACTTAAAGGCAGCAGTCTGATATTAAAATGCTCTTCTTCTTTATCCTGAAATGATTAAACAATGATTTTGAATCTGTCTCACAGAGATACAGATATTTGGTGTTGGGTAGCAGCAAGTTGAACGCATTCCTTTTAAATACATAATAAAGAAAGCATTACAAATCTCAAAATATGTCCTCTGGTTCTTGTGTGTAGCGTTTGATTTTCTTTAGTGAAGTCTGATTTCTAAAATAGTTGTAATCTTGGCTGGAATAAATCATTATAAAATGATAAAAAGGTAACCCTTTAGTTTTTATGCATCTTAAAACAGATACAGATACTCATGTTGAGCTTTGATTACAAAAACCAGGAAACATGTTTCACTCTCAGTTACTTGATAAGTGCCTCTAAGGAGGAAAACAGGTTTCACACATTGTTCAGATATAAGAAAGTGACTGCCAACTTTCCTGAGTGAAGCCAAAGATAATGACAGAGGTGTAAACATATAACATTACTGATTAAATAGTGGTTACCTTCAGACTTCTGTCACTGACAACATCGTCCACGTTCAGCTCTGATTGCACAAACTTTACCTGGAGACAAGGAAGGACAAATAAATCAAATGTTGATGACTGACTAGTTGTTTAAGTATGGAATATATTACATTTACTATTGCCTAAAAAACAGCTTGTATAACTCCACTCCACACACAAAGATATCACCTGTGAAGATGTATCATATTCTGTTACCACACTACTACAATAGAGAAGAGAAAGAACAAATAAATACAAATAATAATAATAAAAGAACAAACTGTTGTTTGTTATTGATTATTTTTAATTTAATATAAAACTATGTATAAGAAAATACTTTTACCCTGGAGAAAGAAGTGCATTTCATACATTTATTTGTATTTTTGCCTGAACAACAATTTGGAAATGATTTCTTCAGAAATGAACCAAACTCACCTGGATCATGAGAGGGTTTTGGATTCACCTGCAGCTCCAGAGGCTTTACTTGAGCACCAAAACATTATTGTCAAAATACTTCATTACAAGTAGAAAGTCCTGCATTCAAATGTTACTTTGATAAAAATAAGAAAGGGTTATCAGCCAAATGTATTTAAAGTATAAAAGGTCAAAGTAATCATTGTGCAGAAAAATGTCCTTTATATGTATATCATTATAATCTTTTGTGACTCAAAGAGTTAGTCTACTAGTTAGATTTGTAGAGATGCATTTTGTAGCTAAAGCTGTTAAATAAATGTTGTGGAGTAAAATCACATTAGTTGTACCTGATACCCTGTTTGAAAAGTGCAATACTTAATGGTTGCATTCTCATATTAAAAGCTGTCTAAAAGTTTATGTAAAATGTAATCTGTAAAATCTTTTTTCTCCTGAGTTTCTCAGACATCCCTGTATTTCAGCCCCGTTAGAGCCTTCATGCTGATTTAATACACATCTGTTTAGGTTTGTGTCTGAATATTGCAAGGGTGTCACAGTGACAATATCTGTCCTTAGACATACAGAAACACATGCACGCACGCACGCACGCACGCACGGAAGGGAACTGCATTTATGCTACTTTCAGGAGAGGGCACTGTGCCAGGCACGAGCAGTTCAGAGCTTAGCACGTGACAGGAGAAAACAGACAGTCAGTGTAGTGTAGGGCCTGGATGACCTTGGGAAGAACACTGGACCTGGGCGAAGCCAAGAGACGTGGGCTCGCCTGTACTCCAATCAACAGCACCTCACTCAGAAATACACATATCCAATCATAATATGACACCTTTATTCTGTAATAAGTATATGAAATGTGTTTTGCCAGTTTCCGTGGCTCTGGAAGGAAGTGTCAGACAGTTAACTGCTTGGAGGGGAAACTGCTCGCAGCCTGTGGAACACGGATCTCCAGAAACCTCAGCTGAGCATTTGTATTCCTTATCACTTCCCTGGAGAAGGAAATGTATTTGATGTGAGGATGCGCAGAGAGGAAGTTAAGTGTTTTATTTGGATAACACATATTTTAAGTAAAGCAACATAAAACTCCATACTTGTGGAGTTGTTGATACTGATTATCATAATAATAATATAAAAAAACAGTGATTTATTATTGATTAATTTGAATAAATATAAAACTATGTAAACTGCATAAGTAAAGACTTTGCACCCTGGAGAAGGAAGTGCATATCATAAATGTTTTTTCAAAGCCTTCACAAGAATCTAGATAATCTAATCATAAATTAACAGAACTCAGCAGGATCATGTGAGGGTTGTGGATACACCTGCAGCTCCACCCCGCATGAGGGAGTATCCAGGTGTGGGCTCTATAAATACATGCATGCATCTGATAATGAGTCAAAACACTTGAGACCCTTGACAGTTGACTAACTTCTCTTAGTGACAATGGCAAGTCAAGATAATTCAGGATGGAGCCCTCCAGAGGACGCTACTGATTCAACTCAGAAGATTTGTGCTCCGGTGAGTTCTCAATCTACGTTCATTCTTCACAAGCTCCACAGACTACCCTCTGGTCTGGCCTAATGATACATTTTGATTTCATTTTTACACAGGTGAAGCTTCAAGTGGAGATAGAAACCAGCCAAAACTATGGGGTGTACAAAGCAGTGCAATACCGGAAACAAATGATGGGAAGAAAGAACTTCACCATAAAGGTAAGGAATATTGTGATTCATGAAAAAAAAAGCATGAAAGCCTCAGATAGCGTGTTTGTCTTTATATCATATACAAGAATAATCAATTAAACCAAATACATTTTGGGGGGGGGGGGGGGGGGGGGGGGGGGCGTACGGACAGAAACTCCCTCTGGAGGGAAGACAGGGATTTTAGCCTTTGCAGACTACATGCACTAAAACCTATAGAACACACAGGAAAGAGACACAAACCCAAACAGCAGAACAGGGCTCTTTAAATCTAATGCCAGGTCCAATTCATCGCAGGACAGTTTACTGCAGTTTGACAGAAGCTTCACATTTATCAGATTTATATTTTTATTTCCCTCTCTTTCCTGCAGGTCTCGGTTGGAGGGGAGAGCTACATTCATCTGGGTGTTTTCCAACAACTTCCTGGTGATGGAGGAAAGGTTGAGCTGGTCAACATTGAAGTGGGAAAAACCAAAGACGACCCCCTCGGCACTTTTTAACGTTGACATGACCTTTTTCAACAGTGTAATACTTAAAGGCAGCAGTCTGATATTAAAATGCTCTTCTTCTTTATCCTGAAATGATTAAACAATGATTTTGAATCTGTCACACAGAGATACAGATATTTGGTGTTGGGTAGCAGCAAGTTGAACGCATTCCTTTTAAATAAATAATAAAGAAAGCATTACAAATCTCAAAATATGTCCTCTGGTTCTTGTGTGTAGCGTTTGATTTTCTTTAGTGAAGTTTGATTTCTAAAATAGTTGTAATCTTGGCTGGAATAAATCATTATAAAATGATAACACATGTTCAGATATAAAAAAGTGACTGCCAACTTTCCTGAGTGAAGCCAAAGATAATGACAGAGGTGTAAACATATAACATCACTGATTAAATAGTGGTTACCTTCAGACTTCTGTCACTGACAACATCGTCCACATTCAGCTCTGATTGCACACACTTTACCTGGAGACAAGGAAGGACAAATAAATCAAATGTTGATGACTGACTAGTTATTCAAGTATGGAATATATTACATTTACTGTTGCCTAAAAAACAGCTTGTATAACTCCACTCCACACACAAAGATATCACCTGTGAAGATGTATCATATTCTGTTACCACACTACTACAATAGAGAGAAAGAACAAATAAATACAAATAATAATAATAAAAGAACAAACTGTTATTTGTTATTGATTATTTTAATTTAATATAAAACTATGTATAAGAAAATACTTTTACCCTGGAGAAAGAAGTGCATTTCATACATTTATTTGTATTTTTGCCTGAACAACAATTTGGAAATGATTTCTTCAGAAATGAACCAAACTCACCTGGATCATGAGAGGGTTTTGGATTCACCTGCAGCTCCAGAGGCTTTACTTGAGCACCAAAACATTATTGTCAAAATACTTCATTACAAGTAGAAAGTCCTGCATTCAAATGTTACTTTGATAAAAATAAGAAAGGGTTATCAGCCAAATGTATTTAAAGTATAAAAGGTCAAAGTAATCATTGTGCAGAAAAATGTCCTTTATATGTATATCATTATAATCTTTTGTGACTCAAAGAGTTAGTCTACTAGTTAGATTTGTAGAGATGCATTTTGTAGCTAAAGCTGTTAAATAAATGTTGTGGAGTAAAATCACATTAGTTGTACCTGATACCCTGTTTGAAAAGTGCAATACTTAATGGTTGCATTCTCATATTAAAATCTGTCTAAAAGTTTATGTAAAATGTAATCTGTAAAATCTTTTTTCTCCAGAGTTTCTCAGATATCCCTGTATTTCAGCCCCGTTAGAGCCTTCATGCTGATTTAATACACATCTGTTTAGGTTTGTGTCTGAATATTGCAAGGGTGTCACAGTGACGATATCTGTCCATACACACACACACACACACACACACACACACACACACACACACACACACACACACACACACACACACACACACACACACACACACACACACACTCTACTTTCTTCCCGACTAAAGAACAGTTTTTTCCACCAGGCTGTCAGGAGGCTGAACTCTCTATAACTCTCTGAACTCTCTATAAAGTTGACTTTGACTTCCCTGGAGAAGGAAATGCATTTGTTTTACTCATGAGTTATCAAATGGGTGGGTGAGTCAAACGGAACAAGGAAACACACCAACAGTGTCTGAAGACCTCTGTCTAATGTGTCATCTATTCACACAGAGATGAAGATAGTTAGTGAAGCAGAAAAAAAGAATCTCCATGTATTTGTTGTGGCTCTTATGTTGCATTTGCTTTTATTGACTTCTAAAAGAAAGTTGACTTTGACTTCCCTGGAGATGGAAATGCATTTCTCAAATGTTATCAAAGTGAGAGTTATCCAACAAGTGGGGAGCATACAGAGTCAAATGGAACGAGGAAACACACCAACAGTGACTGAAGACCTGCATCGCTACTTTCCTGACATGAACAATTCTCTGCAGTCTCATATAAAATGCTTTACTTATTTATTTCAAAATGATTATACACTATGCGTTACATTCATTTATAATACAGTGATGTGCAGTTGGGTGTTGATGTGAGGATGCTCAGAGAGGAGGTTAAGTGTTTTATTTGGATAACACATATTTTAAGTAATGCAACATAAAACTCCATACTTGTGGAGTTGTTGATACTGATTATCATAATAATAATATTAAAAAAACAGTGATTTATTATTGATTATTTTGAATGAATATAAAACTATGTAAACTGCATAAGTAAAGACTTTGCACCCTGGAGAAGGAAGTGCATTTCATAAATGTTTTTTCAAAGCTTTCACAAGAATTTGGATAATATTTAATCATAAATTAACAGAACTCAGCAGGATCATGTGAGGGTTGTGGATACACCTGCAGCTCCACCCCGCATGAGGGAGTATCCAGGTGTGGGCTCTCTATAAATACATGCATGCATCTGATAATGAGTCAAAACACTTGAGACCCTTGACAGTTGACTAACTTCTCTTAGTGACAATGGCAAGTCAAGATAATTCAGGATGGAGCCCTCCAGAGGACGCTACTGATTCAACTCAGAAGATTTGTGCTCCGGTGAGTTCTCAATCTACGTTCATTCTTCACAAGCTCCACAGACTACCCTCTGGTCTGGCCTAATGATACATTTTGATTTCATTTTTACACAGGTGAAGCTTCAAGTGGAGATAGAAACCAGCCAAAACTATGGGGTGTACAAAGCAGTGCAATACCGGAAACAAATGATGGGAAGAAAGAACTTCACCATAAAGGTAAGGAATATTGTGATTCATGAAAAAAAAAGCATGAAAGCCTCAGATAGCGTGTTTGTCTTTATATCATATACAAGATTAATCAATTAACCAAATACATTTTGGGGGGGGGCGTACGGACAGAAACTCCCTCTGGAGGGAAGACAGGGATTTTAGCCTTTGCAGACTACATGCACTAAAACCTATAGAACACACAGGAAAGAGACACAAACCCAAACAGCAGAACAGGGCTCTTTAAATCTAATGCCAGGTCCAATTCATTGCAGGACAGTTTACTGCAGTTTGACAGAAGCTTCACATTTATCAGATTTATATTTTCAGATGTGACATTTTCCCTCTCTTTCCTGCAGGTCTTTGTTGGAGGGGAGAGCTACATTCATCTGGGTGTTTTCCAACAACTTCCTGGTGATGGAGGAAAGGTTGAGCTGGTCAACATTGAAGTGGGAAAAACCAAAGACGACCCCCTCGGCACTTTTTAACGTTGACATGACCTTTTTCAACAGTGTAATACTTAAAGGCAGCAGTCTGATATTAAAATGCTCTTCTTCTTTATCCTGAAATGATTAAACAATGATTTTGAATCTGTCACACAGAGATACAGATATTTGGTGTTGGGTAGCAGCAAGTTGAACGCATTCCTTTTAAATAAATAATAAAGAAAGCATTACAAATCTCAAATATGTCCTCTGGTTCTTGTGTGTAGCGTTTGATTTTCTTTAGTGAAGTCTGATTTCTAAAATAGTTGTAATCTTGGCTGGAATAAATCATTATAAATGATAAAAAGGTAACCCTTTAGTTTTTACGCATCTTAAAACAGATACAGATACTCATGTTGAGCTTTGATTACAAAAACCAGGAAACATGTTTCACTCTCAGTTACTTGATAAGTGCCTCTAAGGAGGAAAACAGGTTTCACACATTGTTCAGATATAAGAAAGTGACTGCCAACTTTCCTGAGTGAAGCCAAAGATAATGACAGAGGTGTAAACATATAACATTACTGATTAAATAGTGGTTACCTTCAGACTTCTGTCACTGACAACATCGTCCACGTTCAGCTCTGATTGCACACACTTTACCTGGAGACAAGGAAGGACAAATAAATCAAATGTTGATGACTGACTAGTTGTTTAAGTATGGAATATATTACATTTACTATTGCCTAAAAAACAGCTTGTATAACTCCACTCCACACACAAAGATATCACCTGTGAAGATGTATCATATTCTGTTACCACACTACTACAATAGAGAAGAGAAAGAACAAATAAATACAAATAATAATAATAAAAGAACAAACTGTTGTTTGTTATTGATTATTTTTAATTTAATATAAAACTATGTATAAGAAAATACTTTTACCCTGGAGAAAGAAGTGCATTTCATACATTTATTTGTATTTTTGCCTGAACAACAATTTGGAAATGATTTCTTCAGAAATGAACCAAACTCACCTGGATCATGAGAGGGTTTTGGATTCACCTGCAGCTCCAGAGGCTTTACTTGAGCACCAAAACATTATTGTCAAAATACTTCATTACAAGTAGAAAGTCCTGCATTCAAATGTTACTTTGATAAAAATAAGAAAGGGTTATCAGCCAAATGTATTTAAAGTATAAAAGGTCAAAGTAATCATTGTGCAGAAAAATGTCCTTTATATGTATATCATTATAATCTTTTGTGACTCAAAGAGTTAGTCTACTAGTTAGATTTGTAGAGATGCATATTGTAGCTAAAGCTGTTAAATAAATATTGTGGAGTAAAATCACATTAGTTGTACCTGATACCCTGTTTGAAAAGTGCAATACTTAATGGTTGCATTCTCATATTAAAATCTGTCTAAAAGTTTATGTAAAATGTAATCTGTAAAATCTTTTTTCTCCTGAGTTTCTCAGACATCCCTGTATTTCAGCCCCGTTAGAGCCTTCATGCTGATTTAATACACATCTGTTTAGGTTTGTGTCTGAATATTGCAAGGGTGTCACAGTGACAATATCTGTCCTTAGACATACAGAAACACATGCACGCACGCACGCACGGAAGGGAACTGCATTTATGCTACTTTCAGGAGAGGGCACTGTGCCAGGCACGAGCAGTTCAGAGCTTAGCACGTGACAGGAGAAAACAGACAGTCAGTGTAGGGCCTGGATGACCTTGGGAAGAACACTGGACCTGGGCGAAGCCAAGAGACGTGGGCTCGCCTGTACTCCAATCAACAGCACCTCACTCAGAAATACACATATCCAATCATAATATGACACCTTTATTCTGTAATAAGTATATGAAATGTGTTTTGACAGTTTCCGTGGCTCTGGAAGGAAGTGTCAGACAGTTAACTGCTTGGAGGGGAAACTGCTCGCAGCCTGTGGAACACGGATCTCCAGAAACCTCAGCTGAGCATTTGTATTCCTTATCACTTCCCTGGAGAAGGAAATGTATTTGATGTGAGGATGCTCAGAGAGGAAGTTAAGTGTTTTATTTGGATAACACATATTTTAAGAAAAGCAACATAAAACTCCATACTTGTGGAGTTGTTGATACTGATTATCATAATAATAATATAAAAAAACAGTGATTTATTATTGATTAATTTGAATAAATATAAAACTATGTAAACTGCATAAGTAAAGACTTTGCACCCTGGAGAAGGAAGTGCATATCATAAATGTTTTTTCAAAGCCTTCACAAGAATCTAGATAATCTAATCATAAATTAACAGAACTCAGCAGGATCATGTGAGGGTTGTGGATACACCTGCAGCTCCACCCCGCATGAGGGAGTATCCAGGTGTGGGCTCTCTATAAATACATGCATGCATCTGATAATGAGTCAAAACACTTGAGACCCTTGACAGTTGACTAACTTCTCTTAGTGACAATGGCAAGTCAAGATAATTCAGGATGGAGCCCTCCAGAGGACGCTACTGATTCAACTCAGAAGATTTGTGCTCCGGTGAGTTCTCAATCTACGTTCATTCTTCACAAGCTCCACAGACTACCCTCTGGTCTGGCCTAATGATACATTTTGATTTCATTTTTACACAGGTGAAGGGTCAAGTGGAGATAGAAACCAGCCAAAACTATGGGGTGTACAAAGCAGTGCAATACCGGAAACAAATGATGGGAAGAAAGAACTTCACCATAAAGGTAAGGAATATTGTGATTCATGAAAAAAAAAGCATGAAAGCCTCAGATAGCGTGTTTGTCTTTATATCATATACAAGAATAATCAATTAACCAAATACATTTTGGGGGGGGGGGCGTACGGACAGAAACTCCCTCTGGAGGGAAGACAGGGATTTTAGCCTTTGCAGACTACATGCACTAAAACCTATAGAACATACAGGAAAGAGACACAAACCCAAACAGCAGAACAGGGCTCTTTAAATCTAATGCCAGGTCCAATTCATTGCAGGACAGTTTACTGCAGTTTGACAGAAGCTTCACATTTATCAGATTTATATTTTCAGATGTGACATTTTCCCTCTCTTTCCTGCAGGTCTTTGTTGGAGGGGAGAGCTACATTCATCTGGGTGTTTTCCAACAACTTCCTGGTGATGGAGGAAAGGTTGAGCTAGTCAACATTGAAGTGGGAAAAACCAAAGACGACCCCCTCGGCACTTTTTAACGTTGACATGACCTTTTTCAACAGTGTAATACTTAAAGGCAGCAGTCTGATATTAAAATGCTCTTCTTCTTTATCCTGAAATGATTAAACAATGATTTTGAATCTGTCACACAGAGATACAGATATTTGGTGTTGGGTAGCAGCAAGTTCAACGCATTCCTTTTAAATAAATAATAAAGAAAGCATTACAAATCTCAAAATATGTCCTCTGGTTCTTGTGTGTAGCGTTTGATTTTCTTTAGTGAAGTTTGATTTCTAAAATAGTTGTAATCTTGGCTGGAATAAATCATTATAAATGATAACACATGTTCAGATATAAAAAAGTGACTGCCAACTTTCCTGAGTGAAGCCAAAGATAATGACAGAGGTGTAAACATATAACATCACTGATTAAATAGTGGTTACCTTCAGACTTCTGTCACTGACAACATTGTCCACGTTCAGCTCTGATTGCACACACTTTACCTGGAGACAAGGAAGGACAAATAAATCAAATGTTGATGACTGACTAGTTATTTAAGTATGGAATATATTACATTTACTGTTGCCTAAAAAACAGCTTGTATAACTCCACTCCACACACAAAGATATCACCTGTGAAGATGTATCATATTCTGTTACCACACTACTACAATAGAGAAGAGAAAGAACAAATAAATACAAATAATAATAATAAAAGAACAAACTGTTATTTGTTATTGATTATTTTAATTTAATATTAAACTATGTATAAGAAAATACTTTTACCCTGGAGAAAGAAGTGCATTTTATACATTTATTTGTATTTTTGCCTGAACAACAATTTGGAAATGATTTCTTCAGAAATGAACCAAACTCACCTGGATCATGAGAGGGTTTTGGATTCACCTGCAGCTCCAGAGGCTTTACTTGAGCACCAAAACATTATTGTTAAAATACTTCATTACAAGTAGAAAGTCCTGCATTCAAATGTTACTTTGATAAAAATAAGAAAGGGTTATCAGCCAAATGTATTTAAAGTATAAAAGGTCAAAGTAATCATTGTGCAGAAAAAATGTCCTTTATATGTATATCATTATAATCTTTTGTGACTCAAAGAGTTAGTCTACTAGTTAGATTTGTAGAGATGCATTTTGTAGCTAAAGCTGTTAAATAAATGTTGTGGAGTAAAATCACATTAGTTGTACCTGATACCCTGTTTGAAAAGTGCAATACTTAATGGTTGCATTCTCATATTAAAATCTGTCTAAACGTTTATGTAAAATGTAATCTGTAAAATCTTTTTTCTCCAGAGTTTCTCGGACATCCCTGTATTTCAGCCCCGTTAGAGCCTTCATGCTGATTTAATACATCTGTTTAGGTTTGTGTCTGAATATTGCAAGGGACACACACACACACAACACACACACACACACACACACACACACACACACACACACACACACACACACACCCACACACACACACACACACACACACACACACACACACACACACACACACACACACCACACACACACACACACACACACACACACACACACACACACATCACACACACACACACACACACACACACACACACACACACACACAACACACACACACACACACACACACACACCACACACACACACACACACACACACACACACACACACACACACACACACACCACACACACACACACACACACACACACACACACACACACACACACACACACACACACACACACACACACACACACACACACACACACACACACACACACACACACACACACACACACACACACACACACACACACACACACACACACACACACACGCACACACACGCACACACACCCACACGCACACACACGCACGCACACGCACGCACACACACACACACACACGCACACGCACACGCACACGCACACGCACACGACTTTCTTCCCGACTAAAGAACAGTTTTTTTCCACCAGGCTGTCAGGAGGCTGAACTCTCTTTAAAGTTTACTTCTGAGTTATCAAATGGGTGTTGAGCGTACAGAATCAAATGGAACGAGGAAACACACCAACAGTGACTGAAGATCTCTGTCTAATGTGTAATCTTTGCACCCTGGAGAAGGAAGTGCATATCATAAATGTTTTTTCAAAGCCTTCACAAGAATCTAGATAATCTAATCATAAATTAACAGAACTCAGCAGGATCATGTGAGGGTTGTGGATACACCTGCAGCTCCACCCAGCATGAGGGAGTATCCAGGTGTGGAGGAGAAGAACCGTCGTCATCGCAGAGCATGGGTCTGCTCGGTGCTGAAGCAGGAGTCTGACCACATCCAGATGACCGCAGTAAGCTGATCGATGGAGTGGCGTGGCACCGCCTGGTGTCTGGGGAGATGCACAAGCACCACTCTCAAGAAGAAACTTGCAGACAGCGTGATGACCACTGCGACTTGCATAGTGCTGAGATAAAACACACAACAAATGATACAATCATTTTAGATGGATTAAAACACTTGATGCTGCACACAAACATATTCCCAGAGAACTCACCAGAGCTGTGTAACCAGTAGAGTCTTCTGGGTCAAAGACTTGACCCTCTCCAAGTCCCCATCCATAGCAGCAGACCAGATACCTGCATAGAAGAATGACACACAGCACTGTACTTCCAGAAAACTATTGCCAAGGTGAAAAAAAAATCATTTAATACATGTTATGTATTTTCAGAACTCTAGACTATGGTTTATGACAGGTGAATGCAAACCTCGCTCAAAATCCATTTCACTCAGCATCTGGTAAACACTGGGAGAGGAGACTGGATTAGTGCAACACGAACATTGTGATCTGTCAGTCGCCATTTTGCATAACAAAATAGTTACATGCACGTATCCAGACTCCTGCTTCAGCACCGAGCAGACCCAATGCTCTGCGATGACGACGGTTCTTCTCCTCTACATAAGGTACAGAAGTACCAGTATAAAATAAACTGCACCACCAAATAAACATCTGCTCAAAGATTGTATGTCAACCCTTTATAAAACTCCATGACTCAATCTACCATAGTAACATATTGAGGCTTTCCAACAACATTGTCTCTGACCCCAACCACATGCCTGTATTTGTTAATGCTTGAGCAGGCTGCAGAACGAAGTCATGACGAGGTGTGTCTGCTGCTGATGGAGAGCTGTGCAGCGCTCTGCAGCCAGGCGAACAACAGGCTGCTGCTTCCCTTCCAGCTGGCACCCCAGGGAGACCTGCAGGAGCTCCTGAAACCACCTCGGTGACCACAGACACACTGCGTCTGCAGACATGCCGAGAAACAATGACTTAAGCTCAAAACATGCTAGGTGAGGTCAGGATTACATTCATCTTCACCCGGAAAGATAGAGTTGTGGATGAAACAAGACCTGTAAAGACATTATCTTGGGCTGGGAAACACTGAACGACCACCATTCTTTTCCCCACCATTTTCGGACTTATTTTCTTGAAGATATTTTTTTGACATTGTTGCTTTAATTAGATAGAAGGACAGATGGACAAGAAAGGGAAAGAATACTGGGACAACATTACACATGATTCATCAATGAATATAATCTTTAGTTTCAGCCCTTTTTTTCTCCCTTATACATCAGCAAAGAGCCACTGAACAAAACTGGGAGGATACAACATTATATTGCCAGCTTCATACCATAAGTAACCTGATTTGGATTTCTAGTTTACATTGATGCAGTAATTACACCTCCTAAGCCATATAAACTTGTACAAAAAACAACACCACTGTCCTGCATCTGTTACTTCTCCACTCTTATCAGACTGTCGTCAAATTCATAATAATTCTGTATCAGACATCAGCGTTAGCATTATTGATTGTTTTCTCTGAACATATGTCAGGTTTATGTTGTATTAAAAACGGAGGCCAACATCTGGGTTATTTTGTTAAACTATGTCGGACATTTTGTTATTTGTGGCAACAGGGGGAGCTATTGCCCTAAAAAACAAATGTGTTTTTTTCCAGCCCACCATGTGAATTAGCTGGCAGCTCAAAATCTAATCGAGGGGACTGTAAGATAGAGAGAAAAGTTAGTAGATAGGACATCATGGATGGACACCCCTGATCTGCCTGTACAGTAAACATGTACTGTGTGTCACATACCACACTCTGGTATCTATTCTGTATTAATGGAGTTTCCAAGTGAACACAACAGCAGACTTTTTTTTTTAAACTGCCAATAATGCCAGGTTTTTCACACATCAGTGATATCATTAGTCATACGAGGATCATTGCACAACACAAGGCTGTGCAACATAATGCATTTATAGTCACATTTTGCTACAGATGAAAAACCAAAAAGGCATTAAACTATTTTTTTATGGCATCTTTTCTAATTTGTTATGGAGTGTAGAAGAGTCCTGCTCTGTCTACATATTTTTGCTCCTGGCTTGTTGCTAGCAAAATGTCTCAGCTGCTATTACTGTAACTAGTTTTAAGTCTCTTTGTAAAAGCA
>NW_022987477.1:2506230-2516230 GCF_902827165.1 Trematomus bernacchii | reverse complement strand
GGTGCTCTCTGCACCCGGAGTGTGTGACCCTTTCTCTCTGACCCTTGGCCTTGAGAGCTGGCCTAGTTATCGGCACAACACCCGATAGGGATGTTTTCTGAGAGATGACAACTCAAAGTAATGGATTAGCACATTATCATTTAATCACAAAAATAGGATAGGCCCCTCAGAATTATTTGGGAGCCTTCCTGACACATACACATTATCATTTTGAAGGTTTGTGTTAGTCATTTAACATGCAAGAATCATATACTCATCAGTCCATAGCATAGAAATGATATTGTAAGTTAAAGGTGAGCTTGTCCCTGTGGATATAACCCCTTCTTAATGATTCTAAATGTTATATTAATTCATCATTTACCGCTTGATAAAATATTAGTTTATCAGAAATACATTCTCCTATACAAAACATAGGTTTGAAAGGGTTTTGGATTCACCTGCAGCTCCAGAGGCTTTACTTGAGCACCAAAACATTCACAAACAAATCACATTATTTGTACCTGATACCCTGTTTGAAAAGTGCAATACTTAATGGTTGCATTCTCATATTAAAATCTGTCTAAAAGTTTATGTAAAATGTAATCTGTAAAATCTTTTTTCTCCAGAGTGTCTCAGACATCCCTCTATTTCAGCCCTGTTAGAGCCTTCATGCTGATTTAATACATCTGTTTAGGTTTGTGTCTGAATATTGCAAGGGTGTCACAGTGACAATATCTGTCCATTGACATACAGACACACACACACACACACACACACACACACACACACACACACACACACACACACACACACACACACACACACACACACACACACACACACACACACACACACACACACACACACACACACACACACACACACACACACACACACACTCTACTTTCTTCCCGACTAAAGAACAGTTTTTTCCACCAGGCTGTCAGGAGGCTGAACTCTCTATAACTCTCTGAACTCTCTATAAAGTTGACTTTCCTGGAGAAGGAAATGCATTTGTTTTACTCATGAGTTATCAAATGGGTGGGTGAGTCAAACGGAACAAGGAAACACACCAACAGTGTCTGAAGACCTTTGTCTAATGTGTCATCTATTCACACAGAGATGAAGATAGTTAGTGAAGCAGAAAAAAAGAATCTCCATGTATTTGTTGTGGCTCTTATGTTGCATTTGCTTTTATTGACTTCTAAAAGAAAGTTGACTTTGACTTCCCTGGAGAAGGAAATGTATTTCTCAAATGTTATCAAAGTGAGAGTTATCCAACAAGTGGGGAGCATACAGAGTCAAATGGAACGAGGAAACACACCAACAGTGACTGAAGACCTGCATCGCTACTTTCCTGACATGAACAATTCTCTGCAGTCTCATATAAAATGCTTTACTTATTTATTTCAAAAATGATTATACACTATGTGTTACATTCATTCATAATACAGTGATATGCAGTTGGGTGTTGATGTGAGGATGCTCAGAGAGGAGGTTAAGTGTTTTATTTGGATAACACATATTTTAAGTAATGCAACATAAAACTCCATACTTGTGGAGTTGTTGATACTGATTATCATAATAATAATATAAAAAAACAGTGATTTATTATTGATTAATTTGAATAAATATAAAACTATGTAAACTGCAAAAGTAAAGACTTTGCACCCTGGAGAAGGAAGTGCATTTCATAAATGTTTTTTCAAAGCCTTCACAAGAATCTAGATAATCTAATCATAAATTAACAGAACTCAGCAGGATCATGTGAGGGTTGTGGATACACCTGCAGCTCCACCCCGCATGAGGGAGTATCCAGGTGTGGGCTCTCTGTATAAATACAAGCATGCATTTGGTAAAAAGTCAAAACACTTGAGACCCTTGACAGTTGACTAACTTCTCTTAGTGACAATGGCAGATAAAGCTATGTTAGGAGGATGGGGCGAGACAGTGGACGCTACTGAGGAAACTCAGAAGATTTGTGATGCGGTGAGTTCTCAATCTACGTTCATTCTTCACAAGCTCCACAGACTACCCTCTGGTCTGGCCTAATGATACATTTGTACTTCATTTTTACACAGGTGAAGGGTCAAGTGGAGAAAGAAACCGGCAAAAAGTATGCGGTGTACAAGGCAGTGCATTTCAAGAAACAACTTGTGGAAGGACAAAACCTCAGCATAAAGGTAAGGAATATTGTGATTTATGAAGAAAAAAGCATGAAAGCCTCAGATAGCGTGTTTGTCTTTATATCATATACAAGAATAATCAATTAACCAAATACATTTTGGGGGGGGGGGCGTACAGACAGAAACTCCCTCTGGAGGGAAGACAGGGATTTTAGCCTTTGCAGACTACATGCACTAAAACCTATAGAACACACAGGAAAGAGACACAAACCCAAACAGCAGAACAGGGCTCTTTAAATCTAATGCCAGGTCCAATTCATTGCAGGACAGTTTACTGCAGTTTGACAGAAGCTTCACATTTATCAGATTTATATTTTCAGATGTGACATTTTCCCTCTCTTTCCTGCAGGTCTTTGTTGGAGAGGAGGACTACATTCATCAGAGGGTTGTCTGTCCACTTCCTGGTAAAGGAGGAAAGGTTCAGCTGGACCACGTTGAAGTGGGAAAAACCAAACACGACATCGTCTGCATGTGTTAACGTTGACATGACCTTTTCAACAGTGTAATACTTAAAGGCAGCAGTCTGATATTAAAATGCTCTTCTTCTTTATCCTGAAATGATTAAACAATGATTTTGAATCTGTCACACAGAGATACAGATATTTGGTGTTGGGTAGCAGCAAGTTGAACGCATTCCTTTTAAATACATAATAAAGAAAGCATTACAAATCTCAAAATATGTCCTCTGGTTCTTGTGTGTAGCGTTTGATTTTCTTTAGTGAAGTCTGATTTCTAAAATAGTTGTAATCTTGGCTGGAATAAATCATTATAAATGATAAAAAGGTAACCCTTTAGTTTTTATGCATCTTAAAACAGATACAGATACTCATGTTGAGCTTTGATTACAAAAACCAGGAAACATGTTTCACTCTCAGTTACTTGATAAGTGCCTCTAAGGAGGAAAACAGGTTTCACACATTGTTCAGATATAAGAAAGTGACTGCCAACTTTCCTGAGTGAAGCCAAAGATAATGACAGAGGTGTAAACATATAACATTACTGATTAAATAGTGGTTACCTTCAGACTTCTGTCACTGACAACATTGTCCACGTTCAGCTCTGATTGCACACACTTTACCTGGAGACAAGGAAGGACAAATAAATCAAATGTTGATGACTGACTAGTTGTTTAAGTATGGAATATATTACATTTACTATTGCCTAAAAAACAGCTTGTATAACTCCACTCCACACACAAAGATATCACCTGTGAAGATGTATCATATTCTGTTACCACACTACTACAATAGAGAAGAGAAAGAACAAATAAATACAAATAATAATAATAAAAGAACAAACTGTTGTTTGTTATTGATTATTTTTAATTTAATATAAAACTATGTATAAGAAAATACTTTTACCCTGGAGAAAGAAGTGCATTTCATACATTTATTTGTATTTTTGCCTGAACAACAATTTGGAAATGATTTCTTCAGAAATGAACCAAACTCACCTGGATCATGAGAGGGTTTTGGATTCACCTGCAGCTCCAGAGGCTTTACTTGAGCACCAAAACATTATTGTCAAAATACTTCATTACAAGTAGAAAGTCCTGCATTCAAATGTTACTTTGATAAAAATAAGAAAGGGTTATCAGCCAAATGTATTTAAAGTATAAAAGGTCAAAGTAATCATTGTGCAGAAAAATGTCCTTTATATGTATATCATTATAATCTTTTGTGACTCAAAGAGTTAGTCTACTAGTTAGATTTGTAGAGATGCATTTTGTAGCTAAAGCTGTTAAATAAATGTTGTGGAGTAAAATCACATTAGTTGTACCTGATACCCTGTTTGAAAAGTGCAATACTTAATGGTTGCATTCTCATATTAAAATCTGTCTAAAAGTTTATGTAAAATGTAATCTGTAAAATCTTTTTTCTCCAGAGTTTCTCAGACATCCCTCTATTTCAGCCCCGTTAGAGCCTTCATGCTGATTTAATACACATCTGTTTAGGTTTGTGTCTGAATATTGCAAGGGTGTCACAGTGACAATATCTGTCCTTAGACATACAGAAACACATGCACGCACGCACGCACGGAAGGGAACTGCATTTATGCTACTTTCAGGAGAGGGCACTGTGCCAGGCACGAGCAGTTCAGAGCTTAGCACGTGACAGGAGAAAACAGACAGTCAGTGTAGTGTAGGGCCTGGATGACCTTGGGAAGAACACTGGACCTGGGCGAAGCCAAGAGACGTGGGCTCGCCTGTACTCCAATCAACAGCACCTCACTCAGAAATACACATATCCAATCATAATATGACACCTTTATTCTGTAATAAGTATATGAAATGTGTTTTGCCAGTTTCCGGGGCTCTGGAAGGAAGTGTCAGACAGTTAACTGCTTGGAGGGGAAACTGCTCGCGGCCTGTGGAACACGGATCTCCAGAAACCTCAGCTGAGCATTTGTATTCCTTATCACTTCCCTGGAGAAGGAAATGTATTTGATGTGAGGATGCTCAGAGAGGAAGTTAAGTGTTTTATTTGGATAACACATATTTTAAGTAAAGCAACATAAAACTCCATACTTGTGGAGTTGTTGATACTGATTATCATAATAATAATATAAAAAAACAGTGATTTATTATTGATTAATTTGAATAAATATAAAACTATGTAAACTGCATAAGTAAAGACTTTGCACCCTGGAGAAGGAAGTGCATATCATAAATGTTTTTTCAAAGCCTTCACAAGAATCTAGATAATCTAATCATAAATTAACAGAACTCAGCAGGATCATGTGAGGGTTGTGGATACACCTGCAGCTCCACCCCCGCATGAGGGAGTATCCAGGTGTGGGCTCTCTATAAATACATGCATGCATCTGATAATGAGTCAAAACACTTGAGACCCTTGACAGTTGACTAACTTCTCTTAGTGACAATGGCAAGTCAAGATAATTCAGGATGGAGCCCTCCAGAGGACGCTACTGATTCAACTCAGAAGATTTGTGCTCCGGTGAGTTCTCAATCTACGTTCATTCTTCACAAGCTCCACAGACTACCCTCTGGTCTGGCCTAATGATACATTTTGATTTCATTTTTACACAGGTGAAGCTTCAAGTGCAGACAGAAACCAGCCAAAACTATGGGGTGTACAAAGCAGTGCAATACCGGCAACAAATGATGGGAAGAAAGAACTTCACCATAAAGGTAAGGAATATTGTGATTCATGAAAAAAAAAGCATGAAAGCCTCAGATAGCGTGTTTGTCTTTATATCATATACAAGAATAATCAATTAACCAAATACATTTTGGGGGGGGGGGGGGGGGGGGGGGGGCGTACGGACAGAAACTCCCTCTGGAGGGAAGACAGGGATTTTAGCCTTTGCAGACTACATGCACTAAAACCTATAGAACACACAGGAAAGAGACACAAACCCAAACAGCAGAATAGGGCTCTTTAAATCTAATGCCAGGTCCAATTCATCGCAGGACAGTTTACTGCAGTTTGACAGAAGCTTCACATTTATCAGATTTATATTTTTATTTCCCTCTCTTTCCTGCAGGTCTCGGTTGGAGGGGAGAGCTACATTCATCTGGGTGTTTTCCAACAACTTCCTGGTGATGGAGGAAAGGTTGAGCTGGTCAACATTGAAGTGGGAAAAACCAAAGACGACCCCCTCGGCACTTTTTAACGTTGACATGACCTTTTTCAACAGTGTAATACTTAAAGGCAGCAGTCTGATATTAAAATGCTCTTCTTCTTTATCCTGAAATGATTAAACAATGATTTTGAATCTGTCACACAGAGATACAGATATTTGGTGTTGGGTAGCAGCAAGTTGAACGCATTCCTTTTAAATAAATAATAAAGAAAGCATTACAAATCTCAAAATATGTCCTCTGGTTCTTGTGTGTAGCGTTTGATTTTCTTTAGTGAAGTTTGATTTCTAAAATAGTTGTAATCTTGGCTGGAATAAATCATTATAAAATGATAACACATGTTCAGATATAAAAAAGTGACTGCCAACTTTCCTGAGTGAAGCCAAAGATAATGACAGAGGTGTAAACATATAACATTACTGATTAAATAGTGGTTACCTTCAGACTTCTGTCACTGACAACATCGTCCACGTTCAGCTCTGATTGCACACACTTTACCTGGAGACAAGGAAGGAAAAATAGATCAAATGTTGATGACTGACTAGTTATTCAAGTATGGAATATATTACATTTACTGTTGCCTAAAAAACAGCTTGTATAACTCCACTCCACACACAAAGATATCACCTGTGAAGATGTATCATATTCTGTTACCACACTACTACAATAGAGAGAAAGAACAAATAAATACAAATAATAATAATAAAAGAACAAACTGTTATTTGTTATTGATTATTTTAATTTAATATAAAACTATGTATAAGAAAATACTTTTACCCTGGAGAAAGAAGTGCATTTCATACATTTATTTGTATTTTTGCCTGAACAACAATTTGGAAATGATTTCTTCAGAAATGAACCAAACTCACCTGGATCATGAGAGGGTTTTGGATTCACCTGCAGCTCCAGAGGCTTTACTTGAGCACCAAAACATTATTGTCAAAATACTTCATTACAAGTAGAAAGTCCTGCATTCAAATGTTACTTTGATAAAAATAAGAAAGGGTTATCAGCCAAATGTATTTAAAGTATAAAAGGTCAAAGTAATCATTGTGCAGAAAAATGTCCTTTATATGTATATCATTATAATCTTTTGTGACTCAAAGAGTTAGTCTACTAGTTAGATTTGTAGAGATGCATTTTGTAGCTAAAGCTGTTAAATAAATGTTGTGGAGTAAAATCACATTAGTTGTACCTGATACCCTGTTTGAAAAGTGCAATACTTAATGGTTGCATTCTCATATTAAAATCTGTCTAAAAGTTTATGTAAAATGTAATCTGTAAAATCTTTTTTCTCCTGAGTTTCTCAGACATCCCTGTATTTCAGCCCCGTTAGAGCCTTCATGCTGATTTAATACACATCTGTTTAGGTTTGTGTCTGAATATTGCCACACACACACACACACACACACACACACACACACACACACACACACACACACACACACACACACACACACACACACACACACACACACACACACACACACCACACACACACACACACACACACACACACACACACACACACACACACACACACACACACACACACACACACACACACACACACACACACACACACACACACACACACACACACACACACACACACACACACACACACACACACACACACACACACACACACACACACACACACCACACACACACACACACACACACACCACACACACACACCACACACACACACACACACACACACACACACACACGACTTTCTTCCCGACTAAAGAACAGTTTTTTTCCACCAGGCTGTCAGGAGGCTGAACTCTCTTTAAAGTTTACTTCTGAGTTATCAAATGGGTGTTGAGCGTACAGAATCAAATGGAACGAGGAAACACACCAACAGTGACTGAAGATCTCTGTCTAATGTGTAATCTTTGCACCCTGGAGAAGGAAGTGCATATCATAAATGTTTTTTCAAAGCCTTCACAAGAATCTAGATAATCTAATCATAAATTAACAGAACTCAGCAGGATCATGTGAGGGTTGTGGATACACCTGCAGCTCCACCCCGCATGAGGGAGTATCCAGGTGTGGAGGAGAAGAACCGTCGTCATCGCAGAGCATTGGGTCTGCTCGGTGCTGAAGCAGGAGTCTGACCACATCCAGATGACCGCAGTAAGCTGATCGATGGAGTGGCGTGGCACCGCCTGGTGTCTGGGGAGATGCACAAGCACCACTCTCAAGAAGAAACTTGCAGACAGCGTGATGACCACTGCGACTTGCATAGTGCTGAGATAAAACACACAACAAATGATACAATCATTTTAGATGGATTAAAACACTTGATGCTGCACACAAACATATTCCCAGAGAACTCACCAGAGCTGTGTAACCAGTAGAGTCTTCTGGGTCAAAGACTTGACCCTCTCCAAGTCCCCATCCATAGCAGCAGACCAGATACCTGCATAGAAGAATGACACACAGCACTGTACTTCCAGAAAACTATTGCCAAGGTGAAAAAAAATCATTTAATACATGTTATGTATTTTCAGAACTCTAGACTATGGTTTATGACAGGTGAATGCAAACCTCGCTCAAAATCAATTTCACTCAGCGTCTGGTAAACACTGGGAGAGGAGACTGGATTAGTGCAACACGAACATTGTGGTCTGTCAGTCGCCATTTTGCATAACAAAATAGTTACATGCACGTATCCAGACTCCTGCTTCAGCACCGAGCAGACCCAATGCTCTGCGATGACGACGGTTCTTCTCCTCTACATAAGGTACAGAAGTACCAGTATAAAATAAACTGCACCACCAAATAAACATCTGCTCAAAGATTGTATGTCAACCCTTTATAAAACTCCATGACTCAATCTACCATAGTAACATATTGAGGCTTTCCAACAACATTGTCTCTGACCCCAACCACATGCCTGTATTTGTTAATGCTTGAGCAGGCTGCAGAACGAAGTCATGACGAGGTGTGTCTGCTGCTGATGGAGAGCTGTGCAGCGCTCTGCAGCCAGGCGAACAACAGGCTGCTGCTTCCCTTCCAGCTGGCACCCCAGGGAGACCTGCAGGAGCTCCTGAAACCACCTCGGTGACCACAGACACACTGCGTCTGCAGACATGCCGAGAAACAATGACTTAAGCTCAAAACATGCTAGGTGAGGTCAGGATTACATTCATCTTCACCTGGAAAGATAGAGTTGTGGATGAAACAAGACCTGTAAAGACATTATCTTGGGCTGGGAAACACTGAACGACCACCATTCTTTTCCCCACCATTTTCGGACTTATTTTCTTGAAGATATTTTTTTGACATTGTTGCTTTAATTAGAAAGAAGGACAGATGGACAAGAAAGGGAAAGAATACTGGGACAACATTACACATGATTCATCAATGAATATAATCTTTAGTTTCAGCCCTTTTTTTCTCCCTTATACATCAGCAAAGAGCCACTGAACAAAACTGGGAGGATACAACATTATATTGCCAGCTTCATACCATAAGTAACCTGATTTGGATTTCTAGTTTACATTGATGCAGTAATTACACCTCCTAAGCCATATAAACTTGTACAAAAAACAACACCACTGTCCTGCATGTGTTACTTCCCCACTCTTATCAGACTGTCGTCAAATTCATAATAATTCTGTATCAGACATCAGCGTTAGCATTATTGATTGTTTTCTCTGAACATATGTCAGGTTTATGTTGTATTAAAACCGGAGGCCAACATCTGGGTTATTTTGTTAAACTATGTCGGACATTTTGTTATTTGTGGCAACAGGGGGAGCTATTGCCCTAAAAAACAAATGTGTTTTTTTCCAGCCCACCATGTGAATTAGCTGGCAGCTCAAAATCTAATCGAGGGGACTGTAAGATAGAGAGAAAAGTTAGTAGATAGGACATCATGGATGGACACCCCTGATCTGCCTGTACAGTAAACATGTACTGTGTGTCAAATACCACACTCTGGTATCTATTCTGTATTAATGGAGTTTCCAAGTGAACACAACAGCAGACTTTTCTTTTTAAACTGCCAATAATGCCAGGTTTTTCACACATCAGTGATATCATTAGTCATACGAGGATCATTGCACAACACAAGGCTGTGCAACATAATGCACTTATAGTCACATTTTGCTACAGATGAAAAACCAAAAAGGCATTAAACTATTTTTTTATGGCATCTTTTCTAATTTGTTATGGAGTGTAGAAGAGTCCTGCTCTGTCTACATATTTTTGCTCC
>NW_022987477.1:2401230-2503730 GCF_902827165.1 Trematomus bernacchii | reverse complement strand
TTCTAATAATAATTTGTTCAATACTTAAATCAATGAGAATCTTCAGATTTGAGTGTGAACTTACACAACATCAATTACATCAATAACAATCACATTAATAACAACATAAGATTGAAACATTCAATCATAATGATTGAGACAGCCAATCATAATAGAAAAATCATCTCCCGTCAGTGTTTGGAGCATCTTTTGTCAAAAGCATAATAATGAACACATGTAAAATCACAGATACATAATAGCAAAAACATTTATTTTAAACTAATATGATTTAACATTGAACCATTAGTTAATCTCCTTTATTAAAGGGGACCTATCATGCAAAATGCACTTTTGTATGTCTTTTCTACATGAATATGTGTCCCCGGTGTTCCAGGGAACTCACCAAGTGTCAGAAAACACAACCCTCTCTATTTTCCTCCATACCCTAATCTCTAAAAAAGGGGCTGCAACGGATCTGATAAAAACTGATCCAGATTTGAACACTGTCCTGACGTCAGGACGGTGGCGCTACGGCTATTGGGCCAACTCCACCAATCAGGAGGAGACAGCCACGGCCATTGCCGTTCGAAAGCGCTGGAGACGCTGTAGTACATATGCCAGGCCTGTAGGTGGTGCTGTTCTCACTGAATCTGCCCAGAGCTAGAAATTGTCAAATTGAGCGAAATGAGGCATGGCTAAAATGCATGATCTGTTTGGTATTTTGAAAAAAAAAAAAGTATAAATATGCCTTATATAGGTATGGTCCTATACTATATTATTCAAATATAGCATGATAGGTCCACTTTAAACTATAACATCAAAACCAGCTTGCAGCTTAAAGATTTACTTCAAGGCAATCACTAGTCAAAAGCATTTAAAAGGGATCCTACGGTGGCCCGGAAGTGCAAGACACCACAGCATTTCACAAAACACCACAGCATTTCACAAAACACCACAGCATTTCACAAAACACCGCAGCATTTCAGAAAACGCTACAGCATTTCAGAAAACGCTACAGCATTTCAGAAAACACAACAGCATTTCAGAAAACACCACAGCATTTCACAAAACGCCGCAGCATTTCAGAAAACACAACAGCATTTCAGAAAACACAACAGCATTTCAGAAAACGCTACAGCATTTCACAAAACGCTACAGCATTTCACAAAACGCAACAGCATTTCACAAAACACAACAGCATTTCACAAAACACAACAGCATTTCACAAAACGCAACAGCATTTCAGAAAACACAACAGCATTTCACATTGGACGGAAAGGGTATTCCTTTAGGGAGAACACTTCTTGTTTGTGATTGGACAGAGCCAGCCAGAGAAGCACTGCTGTGATTGGTTGTTTTTGCTGCCAGTCAAGAAATGACGCTTCGTGATTGGTCAGCACCCGAGCGCAACATGTCCCAACACATCAACCGTTAGCTGTTAGCACACACTCAGAGCTCACAGCTCCTCATATCTGTTCAGAAACTGGACAAAAGTTAAACAAGTACAAACCACAGACTGTCTATGTCATGGCGAATACAGTCGCTGCTTTATTTATGTCTGTATGACGCTGTTGTGAGTGTGGACGGAGCAGCTACAGGTTAGTTTAGCCTGATCGATCCGCCCCCTCTCCAGCGCGTCTTGTTTGAATGACAGGAGAAAACACTGACAGCTGCGGTGAAACTCGACAACAAAATGAACATATTGACCATGATTTAATTGTAATACACGTTTCAAAGTGATGCCGAAGTAACTACATACTGATACCGGTTAGTAACAACCATGAATTAATGCTTTGACAAGTCTGCAGACAAGACGGCAGGCGAAAAGCTTTTAAAATGCGTGTTTTCTGAATGGAATCGGATCCATCAGGCTAAACTAACCTGTAGCTGCTCCGTCCACACTCACAACAGCGTCATACAGACATAAATAAAGCAGCGACTGTATTCGCCATGACATATACAGTCTATGGTTTGTACTTGTTTAACTTTTGTCCCGTTTCTGAACAGATATGAGGAGCTGTGAGCTCTGAGTGTGTGCTAACAGCTTGAGCTGGGTTCAATACTTTCTTTATGGTATTTAAATTGGGCTCAAGTAGAACTTTTACATGTATTTGGCTTGCAACACAAAGTGATACTGATCTCTGTCTGTTATGATTTGGAAGTGTCATGATTTAAAGTGGAGGCCTGTGAAGGAGAAAACAACATCTATTTTTTTATTTTCTTTAACTGTAATTACTTATTTTAAAGAGATTGCAAAATGTGACTTTTAAAGAATTGCTCAATTCATTTAACACATGTATTACGCACACAAACAACTTCAACAAATATATTGATCCTGGCTTAACCAGCGACCTTTACTCTTTTTTTTTCATAAGCTTGGTTTCAGAAAACTTGTCAGTCGTTTAACAAATATTTCAATTTTAGTAATGTCTATGGAGACCAAATTGGTTGATATGATAAATAATTTGTAGCAGTTTAATAAAGAATGTTTAAACTATATTTAAAACTGTAGTTTAACTTCAACTTGTATTAATTATCTGAATCCAGTGGCCAGTTGGAATAGATAATCAACAAAGTTTCCATTTTGCAGCAACAGCGCAAAATGTTTCTACAATAACTGGTACATTTTTATATACAAAGCCATGTTAGGGAAACTTCCATCCTACATCTGGTCCCTGATCTCACGGCGAATTGTAAGTGGCTACTGCCTGAGATCGCATGCTGTGGTTTTATTAAATGTACCAACTGCTAGGACTGTCTTAGGGAAAATAGCATTTAGATGCGCAGCTCCACTGTCCTGGAATAGTCTGCAATTGATTTGATTGTTTTTTTGTTGTTGGTGTGTGTGTGTGTGTGTGTGTGTGTGTGTGTGTGTGTGTGTGTGTGTGTGGTGTGTGTGTGTGTGTGTGTGTGTGTGTGTGTGTGTGGTGTGTGGTGTGTGTGTGTGTGTGTGTGTTGTGTGTGTGTGTGTGTGTGTGTGTGTGTGTGTGTGTGTGTGTGTGTTGTGATGTTACATCCCTCAGAGATGTCTATTCTTCTTCTTTTTCAAACCCATACTGTGAGAAAGGCACTAGATTATCTGAAAGATTACTTATTTTTGTTTAAACCGACAGTGTGGGGACACCTGCCAGATACAGAGTCACAGGAACTGACCATAAAAACAGGAAAGGGAGATAAAAGAAGGGGGGAGGGTCTGGAGGGGGAGGTGTTTTGACTCTGGACCCTAGGGTGGGGGAAAGGAAGAGGTAGATGATTCATTTGATAGATCTGACTTGATTGTTGTGTTGGTTGAAGGAAGAGACACGGGCGAGGAAGAAGCAGAAAAATAACTTGTTTGTAAAAAGGACAGCACGTCTTTTTTCTCAAATGTATGTCAGTTTCAAGAAAGATGAGAGGTTTTATGCATGACGTGCAAAATATCTTGGAAACCTTCAAAAAAGAAAAGCAGGTACAGGTAAAGTATGTTGAAATATTTCACAAAAAGTGAGTTGTATGTTGATAAAAATCTCTGTGTAGTTTTTCAAAATATAATGAACAAAGTCATAGAGGGGAAAAAAATAGCACAGTATGGGGAAAATATGAAAACGTTATGTTAGAATAACATGAAATAATTCACAGTAAAGCATCTAAAAAAAACATTTAAAAAAAGTCAGGTTATTAAAGTTATTAAAACTGTATTGTTTCACCGAAACAGTGTTAAAATCACAAACTTTCCATTTAGAGTTTGATTCTTTAAGAAACTTAATTCATTACAAATTAATTCATATTTTACCAAGTTGTAAAGTTTTACATCCATTAAAGTGTAACTATAAGTATCTTTGTAGGAGACAAAAGCATAAATCTGTTCATAGTCTTAGTATAGTATTTCATATATATAATTTAAAAAGAGTCACAGTGTAGAATGTCCGTACATTTATTTTTAAAAGTACTAGTATAGTATGTCAAAAGTATCTTGAAAAAAAAGTCCAAGTATAGTATGTAGTTAAGAATTATATTATGTAGTTTGTCTGCAATGTCAGTATAGGATTTCAAAAAAAATAAAGAAAGTCATAGTATAGTTTGTCTAAAAGATCTTGAAAAAAAAAGTAATGACATTGTGTGTTGAAATGGTTTTGAATAAACACATCACGTCAAATTGTATCAAGTGCATCAGACAACTCCAATTACTCCATTTGAACCATATTATAAATAAGAAAAGAATGGTCATAGTATATAGTTAGAAATCACAAACTTGCCTTTTAGAGTCACAGTCTTTAAGAAAATACATTTGTTACAAAGTAATTAACAATCTACCAGTTGTAAAATGTTCCTATATAAAAGTGTATCAAAAAAAGTATCTTGGTAGCAGAAAAAATAACTAAAATATGTAAGGTTATCAGAAAAAAAACTACATTGTTTAACTGAACAAGTGTTAAAATAAAAAAAACAGCCATTAAAAGAAACCCAATTCCTTACAAAGTACTTCATATTCTACAAGTTGTTAAGTGTTGCATACATCAAAGTGTATCTAAAAGGATCTTAGTAACACAAGAAAAGAGAAAAAAGCATTGATGTTAACACTGGATTGTTCCACTGAAATAGTGGGGCTATTGCTTCAACGTTATCAGGAAATGATCGTATAGGCGTAAACAAGGAGCCGTTTGTCCCCCCAGAGCGTTTCGTTTGCAGATCTACCCACCTTGGGACCCGTTATCGTTATCGTTATCGTTTTCTGCGTTTCCATGTCGGCCTTGTGTGGCCGAACCGTCTATCTGATAGTGAACTGTAGCCAGGGGCGGACTGGGACTACAAATCAGCCCGGGACTCTCGACCGGCCCACCTCGGTAAATTACTAACGGGGGGGGGGGGGGTGCTAGTGACTTATCCGAGCTGCCCACATCGTCCGACCGGCCCACTTCAGTACCGGCCCATCGGGATTCGTCCCGAACGTCCCGATGGCCAGTCCGCCCCTGACTGTAGCAGATACGACCGTTATCGTCCTCGTGTGGCCGGGGCCTCAGTTTGTGAGGCTGCAGAGAAAAACCCCAGAAGTGTCTTGTTTTTGTGAAAACAGTAGCCTCGGGGAGATGCTCTTGTGTCCACTGAGCTTCAGACTGGTTGTTTGGCTGGGAGTGCAGGGGGCTCCACAATCTGGGAGCTGAGGAATTTTTAAAGCAAAGCATTTTACAGCATACTGAAATATCTTTCTTAAACTCAGAAACTATTCTTCATTCTTCACCAAAACCACACTTAACAAAAATGAAAAGGTTAAGACAGTGGGGAACAAGATGATTGTGCATTACAAAGGCCATTCAAACACTACATCTATGAATATATTCTAGTTAAGCACTATATAAATGTAATTTACTAATGATTAGGTGTATTTCAGTCTAAGTCTGCAGCCCCTTGTGGGTTATGAGTTTCCTGTTTTTGTCTGTGAACAAGTCTGGTTTTAGTGAAGACTGTTTAATCCATCAAAAGCAGTTGATTTGTTTACTGGTCACAGTAACAGACTGTGTGAGATATGTTTCTCATCACTTGGTTTTGAACAGGATTTTACAGAAAACAAACTTTGTGACAATTACACAGTTACTCAATGACCTCAAACCTAATTTAGGATTCCTGTGCTGCACTTATCGTCCGACCATTCCTCATTGTCTGCAATTAGCTAAAATTGGCCTGGGTGATACAGTATGTCGGTCTAGCTCTTTTTTTATCTGAATAGGAACTACACTTAAAGTGGACCTATCATGCTATATTTGAATAATATAGTGTAGGACCATACCTATATAAGGCATATTTATACTTTTTTTTTTTCAAAATACCAAACAGATCATGCATTTTAGCCATGCCTCATTTCGCTCAATTTGACATTTTTTAGCTCTGTTTTTGCAAGGGCAGATTCAGTGAGAACAGCACCACCTACTGGCCTGGCATATGTACTACAGCGTCTCCAGCGCTTTCGAACGGCAATGGCCATGGCTGTCTCCTCCTGATTGGTGGAGTTGGCCCAATAGCCGTAGCGCCACTGTCCTGACGTCAGGACAGTGTTCAAATCTGGATCAGTTTTTATCAGATCCGTTGCAGCCCCTTTTTTAGAGATTTGGGTATGGAGGAAAATAGAGAGGGTTGTGTTTTCTGACACTTGGTGAGTTCCCTGGAACACCGGGGACACATATTCATGTATAAAAGACATACAAAAGTGCATTTTGCATGATAGGTCCCCTTTAAAGTAAATGAATCAGACGAAATGGGAACCAGAAGTTCAGCACATTCTTTTTTAAGTAAGTAACATCCAGTCTCTACTCAACTACTCCCAAGTTCAAGATGAGCGTGCCCCGTGTGTGGATAGTAAAGACACACTGTTTGTTTAACTCTTGCTCCCATGGGAGCGGCGCCCTACTCAGGTTGGTGTGTCCCGCACCGTCGTCTCTTTACGGCACCTTTTCACACCTCCCGCGGCAGATTCAACATGTTGAATCTGCCGCGGGAGGTCAGAGAAAGTCGGTCCAAGCAATCACTCTGATTGGCTGTTCACACTACCGCTGCCTGCTGGCAAGGACAGTTATTGCCACTCGTCGACTGAAGTATTTGCGGTGTGTTCGTAGGCGGGCGGCGTAGGCGGGCGGCGTAGGCGGGCGGCGTAGGCGGGCGGCGTAGGCGACGTAGCTGACGTAAAAGTCGGGACGCCTTCGGTACGCGTTCTTTGGTCTCAGGTGGGTGTGTAGCGGCCTTTAGCTTCACCCGCCTGGTCATGATTTCCCCATTGCTAATAGGAATATCTTTATATTTAATCAAAGTTTTTGTGAAATTCCTCCTTATTGCCTAGCTCAAATACCAATGTTATCTGGTGTTTCATCTGCAAAATCACTCATTTAAACCAAAAGTCTTTAATATGTGAAATTAGGGCTGTGCAATTAATCGTATTTTAATCGCAATTACGATTTTGGCCTGCCACAATTACGAAAACAACATAATCGAAAAATAAAACGATTATTTTGCTTTGCTTGGTTGTGACAGTGCACTGCAACATATTTGATCTAATTTATTTTAGTCTAATTTATTTGTATTTATCATATTTACATATGTTTAGTAGCTTGTTGAAGTGCGCTCCAAAATATTTGTTGATCTTGTTTATTGGTATTTATTATTTTTGATATTATTTATTTAAATGTATCATTTATTTAATTTATTTTTGTATTGGTTTTTCAGTTTAATTATACGTTCAGGGTAATCAACAGTTAAAAAAATACTGTTCAAATTATTATTTGTATTTGTTTTAAAGTTCAATAAATGGATGTTTTCAAAGTCAATGAATAATCATGATATCAATTATTGACCAAAATAATCGTGATTATGATTTTTGCCATAATCGCACAGCCCTATGTGAAATAATTAAATATATCCTGGTGGCCCACTCACACCAAACGTAGATTGGACCTGAATCCTTCACAAAAAAAGCAATGGATTAAGTTGCCATGATCACGAAACCTTTGGGCACTTTTACAGACCTTGAAAAGTGCTTAAATTGTACTCTTGAAAAACTCTACCAGTCCTCTGAAAACAAAATGCTTCTTATCTGTGTTCTTGTACATGCAGGCCTAAATGCCCACCTCAAACCTTGGAGAGAAACAGAATATCCTCTTCTTCTTGATAAGTGGGGAATTTCAATGTCAACAACAATTTAGATTTCCATTCATTTGTAAAAAATATACATTATTTATCATAAGAGCCACAGAGCACATTTTCCATTTGTGCATACCAATGTTTATTTTCCACAAGCAAATATAAGCAAATGTGTCTCTCGCTAAATACTTGTACCCTAAACCTATTTTCTATGTTTGCTTTTAACCCATGAGGCTGCTTTCTCTCGTGGTCATGCATTAATTTGTTTTTATTACTTTTTGTTTGTTTTTAGCTTAGCACTGTGAATGACCCGCTACTGATGCCCCAACGGTCTGAATGGAGTTGCAGTTGCAGAAAAGCCAACAGTTGTAGCTCCCTCAGCAGGATGCTGATGAGACCGAGTATACTTCTGAGTCTGGTTTTACTCTCCCAAGTTTTACGGACGGAGTGCTGGCCTGCCAACACTGATGAAGGTAAGATGTCTTATTTGTACACTGCCTTTTTCTGCTTCTGGATGTAGTATTACTTAAAAGACACGTAACTGTTTTAGCTTCATGTCTGACTTATCTCGACTCCCGCCTTGAGAAACAGTCCGCTGATAATCAAAGCTTTGTTCTTTGTACAGGAATGTAACCCTAACACACTCCAGGCTTTGGTGAAATCTGTCCTTTGTAGCGTCAGTGTTTCCTCCACCACCCCCAGTCTGATGTTTGAGAACACTTAACTGCGTCAGATTTAGTACAACCATGTTTCAGACTATAATGGCGCGTTTCCACTACACGGCCTCGCTCGGCCTCACTCGGTATGGCTAGGCCTCGTTAGGACTGGCTCACTTTATGGCGCATTTCCATTACAGTTTAGGAACTGGGGTAGTATCTATAGTAACGCAGTGTAGGCGGAGCCGTGACGTCATCTTCAATGAGAACCCCAGAAAAACAACACAGCCGTTAGCTGTTAGCACTCAGAGCTCACAGCTCCTCATATATGTTCAGAAACTAGACAAAAGTTAAACAAGTACACACCACAGACTGCCTGTGTCATGGTGAATACAGTCGCTGCTTTATTTATGTCTGTATAGGCCGTTGTTGTGAGTGTGGACGGTCGGAGCATATACTGCGTTAGCTTAGCCAATCTCCATTTAGAAAACACGCATTTTAAAAGGTTTTTCGCCTGCCGTCTGTCTGCAGACTTGTCAAAGCATTAATTCATGGTTTATACTAACCGGTATCAGTATGTTGTTACTTCGGCATCATTTTGAAACGTGTATTACAATTAAATCACGGTCAAATATGTCCATCTTGTTGTAGTTGTAGCCCCCTTGCCAGCGATGCTCTCTCTAGTTTAGCATACTCAGCCCGACTCAGCCTCGTTGTCTCTGGCCCTGGACCCACGATTTTATGAGGCCAGAAAAACTGTGAATTAGGACCCGCCGGCCGGTACTAGGCCAAGTGGAAACGCAACCAAAGATGGGCCGCTGACGTCACAGCCCTCTTAAACCGTGCTCCGCACTGTAGTGGAAACGCGCCATTAGAAACGCGCCATTAGAAACGCGCCATTAGAAACACTTTTTCAGTTTGTCCTGGCTAACTAAACCAGAGCGTAAAAGATATGAGTTAATCTTACAGACAGAACTCTTGGTCTAATGGTTTTTATTTTGTTCCTAATCTCGACTGTACAACTTTAAGATGTCCTATAAAGAATGTAGCCCGGTCTGGCTGTTACACACGCTCTGAAAAGGGGAAAGAGTCACTGAAATTGAATCCTTAAAAATGTGCCTCTTGGATTCAGTCCAGCAGTGTAATAGCTGCCTGGACTTGTGGGTAGATGGGTTTGTATGTTTACACGTTGCAGTCGGAAGTGGGGAGCTGCAAAAGAATATGATAAAGCCCAGCATTATAATTAGAGTAATTAAGCAAGAGGGTCTCTCTTGGGCTGTAAGCCCTAAAATAAACTTGGCGCGGCTGTGTTTAAGCCAACAGTGGGACAGGGAGGAGTAAATGACTCCCATCTGTAGTAATGCAATTGTTTATCCGTTTTCCTAATAATTACATTAGAACCCATCTGGTTAGAAAATAAGTGTATGCATGTGTTGCAAGAGTGTAATGATTACTTTAGTCTAAGTTGCAACATGTTTCTCCAAACCATTTTTTTTATTGGTGTTTAAACCTGTGTGCCTGTGTGGTTTCTAAGACCAACGTGCAGCAGAGCAGACCACACTAATGGTAGTTATAAAACTAGATCTACATAAAGTTTAATTATTTAAAAGGATTTTCCTCTGTGTGCCACAGCAGAGCCCCGACCAGACTTTACTGCATTCAACCATCACTGCAGTGAGAGCAGGAAATCCCAGAAGTCATTCACGCGGCATATTGCTTCCTATCTCGTAGCCAGAGAAGGTTCCATAGACTGGCGCCAAGTTGGTTTTGGATTTACAGACTAGTGAGCCTTCCCCCCTTAATTTAAAAAGAAACCCTCTCAATGATTTCTTCTTCACAAAATTCCTTTCATGATTTCTGTCATTAAGCTGATGTCAATCATTCCCCCCCCCCCCCCCCCCCCCCCCCCCCCCCCCAATCATAGCGGCAGGAGGATTAAGTGAGATGAAACATCCTTAAATTCAAAGGAAATGCTGGAAACTTGGCACTTAACTCTGCGCGAGAAGTTGGAATGAATTTACTTTGTGATAAAGTGTGTTGCTGTTTGTTAGTAGGGTTGTCAGAAAACATGTGTAGCAAAATCTTTTTTGATATTGTATGGATTCTCAAAAACGCTTTTGATTTTAGTGACAATGGCAAATATAGTTATTCCAGGAGGATGGGGCGGGACAGAGGACGCTACTGAGGAAACTCAGAAGATTTGTGATGCGGTGAGTTCTCAATCTACGTTCATTCTTCACAAGCTCCACAGACTACCCTCTGGTCTGGCCTAATGATACATTTGTACTTCATTTTTACACAGGTGAAGGATCAAGTGGAGCAAAGAACCAACCAAAAGTATGCGGTGTACAAAGCAGTGACATTCCAGCAACAAGTTGTGGCAGGAGGAAACTTCAACATAAAGGTAAGGAATATTGTGATTTATGAAAAAAAAAAAGCATGAAAGCCTCAGATAGCGTGTTTGTCTTTATATCATATACAAGATTAATCTATTAACCAAATACATTTTGGGGGGGGGGCGTACGGACAGAAACTCCCTCTGGAGGGAAGACAGGGATTTTAGCCTTTGCAGACTACATGCACTAAAACCTATAGAACACACAGGAAAGAGACACAAACCCAAACAGCAGAATAGGGCTCTTTAAATCTAATGCCAGGTCCAATTCATCGCAGGACAGTTTACGGTACCACTTTACAATAAGACTACCCTTATAAAGGGTTTACGAATAGTTTGTAATTCATTTATTAATTAGGTTGTGAACACTTTATAAATCATTAATAAGCTTTTATAAGACATGAGATAAACAGGGCAACTGTGACCGGTTGCTTGCCAAATAGTGAGCCCACATTTATCTGTACTGCTAAGCCTTATTATAAATGGTAGTGACTCATTAATAAATGGTGATTTGTTTCACACTTTACAATAAGGCTCCCTTTTGGCGGTTATAAATGTTAGTAACTCGTAAATAAATGGTCATAAGAGATGCCAAGAAACATCAAGATGGAAGGGGGGGAATCAACTCAGTGAACAACAGATACCAAGGATTATATTGGCTACCTAGTTTACTTCGTCTCCTTCATCAGCTAGCATCCTTGGTATCTGTTGCTCACTGAGTTGATTCTCGCTAAGTAGCCAATATAAGGCTTAGTCATCTTGCCAAATAGTGAGCCTGTGTTGATGTATGAAGACTATGTTAGAACTGGTTTATAAATGGTTCTTAATGATTAATAAAGTGTTTACAACCTAATTAATAACCTAATTATAGACCCTTTATGAATCCTTTATAAGGGTAGTCTTATTGTAAAGTGGTACCCAGTTTACTCCAGTTTGACAAAAGCTTCACATTTATCAGATTTATATTTTTATTTCCCTCTCTTTCCTGCAGGTCTTGGTTGGAGGGGAGAACTACATTCATCTGAGTGTTTTCCAACAACTTCCTTGTAATGGAGGAAATGTTGAGCTGCTCAGCGTTGAAGAGGGAAAAACCAAAGACGACCCCCTCGTCTGCATGTGTTAACGTTGACATGACCTTTTTCAACAGTGTAATACTTAAAGGCAGCAGTCTGATATTAAAATGCTCTTCTTCTTTATCCTGAAATGATTAAAGAATGATTTTGAATCTGTCTCACAGAGATACAGATATTTGGTGTTGGGTAGCAGCAAGTTGAACGCATTCCTTTCAAATAAATAATAAAGAAAGCATTACAAATCTCAAAATATGTCCTCTGGTTGTAATCTTGGCTGGAATAAATCGTTATAAAATGATAACAGTTATTTGTTATTGATTATTTTAATTTAATATTAAACTATGTATAAGAAAATACTTTTGCCCTGGAGAAAGAAGTGCATTTTATACATTTATTTGTATTTTTGCCTGAACAACAATTTGGAAATGATTTCTTCAGAAATGAACCAAACTCACCTGGATCATGAGAGGGTTTTGGATTCACCTGCAGCTCCAGAGGCTTTACTTGAGCACCAAAACATTATTGTCAAAATACTTCATTACAAGTAGAAAGTCGTGCATTCAAATGTTACTTTGATAAAAAGGAGAAAGGGTTATCAGCCAAATGTATTTACGGAGGAAAAGAGGGTTTTGTTCCCCGACACACCGGGGACACATATTAGTATAAAAGACATCTAAAAGTGCCTTTTGCATGATAGGTCCCCTTTAGGGAGGCGTGTGGTGCAGTGGGTTGTGTGTTGGTGTTCGGATCAGGGGGTCACAGGTTCAAACCCCACTGCAGTCAGCATGTCGTTGTGTCCCTGAGACACTTCACCCCAAATTGCTCCTGTGGGGATATGTAAGTCGCTTTGGATAAAAGCGTCTAACAAGTGACATGTCATGTAATGTTTACAGCATGGAGACATGTCCCAGTAGAGACACTAAATACTGATATGAACCCGATTAGCTATACATGGATCAATAAAGGTCTATCTCAGTTCCCCCAAATTATTGAAATCACAGAAAACACATGAAACTTGAAAACATTTCATTGTCTTTTTAAAAAAACACTTTTTTTTTTTATTACAATTGCTCCCTTTGGAGAAGCACAGGCAGGACTGTGTTACAGCTGTAGTAATGCACACATGGATCACATGGAATATAGGTGTGTTGGAGGTCAGAGGGGTGTGTGTGTGCGTGTGTGTGTGTGTGTGCACGCAGCAGGACACACACTCTCAGCTCCAGTCTGGACTTGAACCTCGAGTAAAGCATCGGGCGGAGCTTCACTTCACCTTCGGAGGCGTGTAGTGGATTCTGCACCTCTCACTGAAAACCTGAACACAGGAAAGTCAGATAATGACAGAGCAGTGGAGTGTGATTATGGGATGTTCTGATTATTGTGAGCTTACCTTCAGACTTCTGTCATTGACAACCTCTTCAACGTTCAGCTCTGATTGCATAAGCTTTAACTGGAGGCAAGGAAGGAAAAAGACGTTACTAAATGAAGGACAGAACAGATTCATCCAGGAAGACGATTCAATCATTCACAATTCTCTCTCTCTCTCTCCTCCAATCAGTGATGAGATCAGTGTTTCACTCTCTTAGCCAATCATAGCGCTGTTTAAATCTGCTCTCTTCTCATTTCATACTGTTGTATATATGGCAATACATATGATAATAGTACACTCAAAACAAAGTCTCTCCTGATTCAAATGTATTATTTTCACACAAAGTACGATGATCAACTTTTATCAATTATATATTACATTTCTGTTGCCTACAAATTAGTTTACATAACTAGTCCACACACACATATATTAAAAATGTAACCAGAAGTTTGTTACGGAAGGTCGTAATGTCCTGTTTCCTCTGGTTCTGGCTTTTAACCCCTTTCTTCTGAAGAAATAGTCCCTATGAAATCAGTCCACAGTGAGTTCCACTACAGCGCGGAGCTCGCTTTATGCGTGCCGTGTCGTGCCGTGCCGTGCCCGTTTTTGGTTGCGCTTCCACTAGGCCTAGTTCCGGCCCGGGGCTACTTTTTCACGTCTTTTCTGGCCCGAGAAAATTGTGGTTCTATCGGGGCCAACAAACAGGGCTGAGTCGGGCTGAGTATGCTAAACTAGAGAGAGGAACGCTGGCAAGGGGGCTACAACTACAACAAGATGGACATATTTGACCGTGATTTAATTGTAATACACGTTTCAAAATGATGCCGAAGTAACAACATACTGATACCGGTTAGTAAAAACCATGAATTAATGCTTTGTCAAGTCTGCAGACAGACGGCAGGCGAAAAACCTTTTAAAATGCGTGTTTTTCTAGATGGAGATTGGCTAAGCTAACGCAGTATATGCTCCGACCGTCCACACTCACAACAACGGCCTATACAGACATAAATAAAGCAGCGACTGTATTCACCATGACACAGGCAGTCTGTGGTTTGTACTTGTTTAACTTTTGTCGAGTTTCTGAACATATATAAGGAGCTGTGAGCTCTGAGTGCTAACAGCTAACGGCTGTGTTGTTTTTCTGGAGTTCTCATTGAAGATGACGTCACGGCTCCGCCTACACTGCGTTACTATAGTAACTACCCCAGTTCCTAAACTGTAATGGAAGCGCAGCATGAAGTGAGTCGGCCCTGTTAAGGCCCAACGCGGCCAAGCCGTACCGAGTCGTACCGAGCGTGGCCGAGGCCGACCGTGTAGTGGAAATGCGCCATTAGAGGATTATCCTGACCAACTAGGACATGTTTCTGTAGATTATAGTAAATTAAATATACAAATATATTGAGAAAATATTAGTTTTTTGGTGATTTGGGTGAAGAGCCACTGAGGGAGACTATTCCAGCTGCAGATGTCTCTTGTCTCTCAGCTGCTGGTGTTTGGAGCCCTCTAATGTCAGGAACAGGACTCACTTTGGTCTGCTCCTTCCTGAGCTGTCTGAGTAGCACCAGGTTATCGCTGTCTTTCGCTCTCTCTTCTCGCAGTTGTCCCATCACCTCAGATGTTTGAGTGATACAGGATTTGATAGCTTTGTCTCTGGTCAGATGGGCCTCCATCATCTGTGGAACACATGATATAAATAGTTGAACTACATCAGTGTGATGGGAAAAAGCTACGAGGTTTGGTTTTAGTTATCATGGCTGCCACTCACAGTTTCATAGAGCTGTTTGCATGTTTCTGAAGCGTCCACTTTGCCTGAGAAGGACACTGTGGGCACGGTGGTGTTCAGGGAGTGCACGATGCGGTCGTCTATGTTTCGCATCACCCTCAGCACCTCCTGAGAAATCAAATCAAATCATGTTTGATTTATATAGCACATTTAAAAACGATTTTTGGTCAAGCCAAAAAGTGCTGTACATGCAATAAAAACACTTTACTGCGATAGCAAACAAAAGACAATAATTTACAACAGCAAAAGTAAAAAACAAAACACAGGGAAATGTCAGGTGTCGTACTCCGCTCTGACTAGAAGGCCAGGGAGAAGAAGTGTGTCTTCAGTGAGGATTTAAAAACCCCTAGGGTCTGGGCCGACCTCACATGGAGGGGCAGAGTGTTTTGAGAAACAGACAGCGGGGGAGGAGACAGAGTCAACAAATGACCTTCAAGGCAAGGATTTAAAGGTCACAAAAATGGTTTGCTGTCGTTTTAGTTATCAGAGCATAGTCTGATGTCTACAAACTAACTAAACTACATACAAAATCTGGCTTATAGTCGTCCAAGTATATTTTTGTGCAGTGTACTTCAGATTAAATATCAGAATAGGAACTGATGACTGTTTTTCAATCCGCTGATAGTTATAACCATGGCTGCAGCTAGAAATAATGTCTATAAGAGTCAGAAAAATAGTTCATCCCAGGTGCACAAAATCCAAATTGATGCCATTAAATGTATTCTTCTGTCGGTCAACATGTTCAGGTTAACATACTTTTTTTTTATCACACACCTCAAAGAGGATTCACACAGAAACACTGAAAGATATGGCACGCTGTGAACCCTACAGAGAAGTTACACAATATCTAAGATGTGCAAAACTTCTGCACAAAACAACAGTGTTTCAAACCTGTGCTCAGCCTTCACCCAAACATTTTGCAGCTTAAGAGCCCAACACGTAGGCCAGATGGATGTTAACACGTTTGAGGCGCCACAAATGACGGTTTAAGGACATTTGGGTTGGGTGAGTTATCTAAACCCGTGACAGAGATTTTAAACCACATGCTGTTTGTTTTCAATGATCTACTGTGGCTCCTTGAACTCTTCTCAGAGCAAACAGTGTTCACTCGTGCTCTGTCTGAAAGCTACGCAGAATTATAATCAAAAGCGGGTATGATTTACATCGTTACCGTGTCTTGTTAAGTTAACTCGTATGTATTAATGCTGTGTTTATTTACCTGAAACATTGAGAAGTCCTCACAGTTTAAAGTTCTAGCGGGCGCAGCCATGTTGGACTGCAGGGTCCTGAACACACACAGCGCGTTAGGGCTGTTCAAAGCAGTGCCTGAATAAAAATAAAACGTTTAATCAAATTAGATAAATATTATTTAAATATTTAAATTAGTTATCAACACAATAATACACAATAACAATAATACTTCAATTGTAATGGAAACATTGTTTTGTATATTTAAAAGCTATTTTAAGCAAGGGAAATATGTATTTTCTACTAGCTTAATTTTTTTTAAAGAAATGTTGGATAAATAAACATTGGATAAATAAAGTATATATATAAGTCTGTCTGTCTGTCTGTCTGTCTGTCTGTCTATCTGTGAAACAGTTATATAACTTGTGACCACATTTCCCCCATCGATTCCCCCTACTTTGACCTAAACTCACTTTAACCAGTCATATCTTAATTAAACAATAACCCTATTAAAGTAGGGTAGGTAATTCACTTCAGAAACACTTTTTGTTATATTCCATGGAATGCTCTTAACATCCCGATAGCAATGAATACATTAAATGCTTTGACAATAAATACATCAAAAATATTTCATCTGTGGAAGCTGTGGTGCTGTACAAAGCACAACCAATCATCTGCCTCGGCCAGCGGCAGATGATTGGATGGCCTACCTGCCTGTCAGCCTTCCATCTTGTGCACAAACTTATCTCGCCCTCATTGGTCATGTGCGCGTTCGTGTGTGTTGGAGGAGGGGCTCTGTAAGGAAGTCTGAAGGAAGGGGCAGATTTTTTTCGGATGTGTACTTCCAAACTCTAGCTTACTCAAGCTGGTTTCGCCATTCTTACCTACCCTACCTTTAAGATATAATTCAACCCACTAAAGTTAATCAATATTCCAGTGGGGGGCATGTTTTAATTAAAGATCTGTTTTGTTTTTTAGATCAGGCAAACACAGGCAGCTCATCTTATGTGATGGGTCCTTCTGGTGGTAGTGACTTTCAGCTTTTCAGTTTTCAGTTTCAGTTCTTATACATCCATGACTTTCTGACGGAGGACTGCTCCTAATTTACTCTAACAAAACACAACATGAATTTCGTCAGAACTCGCCTCTCTCTTGGCAACTTCATTGGTTCGTATTTTAACCTTTCTTTACGTGTTGTTTTTGGGCTGTAAAGTGTGTCTCTTCTCCCACTAATTCCAGTAAATGGTGGCTTTAAAGGTGTTTATATTGATAGTTGCTATGAACACGCCTCACTAAATTACTTTGACTTGGTAAACTGTGTTGTTTTAATATAATTATACGATACTTCTTCTATGGTTTGTCCTCCTGACACACCTCTGTCTTATTAAGAAAGTGCGTAATACACTGGCATTTCTGCTTTATTGTGCTCTCATTTCTTATTGGATATCTCGCGAGAACGTATTTCTTATGTTTGTAGAATGTGTTGTTTGCATGTGTTATTTTTGGTGTGATTAACCCTTGTGCCCTCCTCGAATTTTCAACCTTTCGACCCCTTCGTGGCAAAAATGTACACGCCCATAATAACTGCTACTAAATCATCATACATCAACATTTCTTTCTACTTTTTTTTTCATGAATCACTTAAACAACTTATAACATACTCAAAACTACCAAACATTCAATAATTTTCTGGATTTTAACCCTTTAAATGCCTGTTTAATTATTTGAATTATTTCATTATTTATGACAAAAAACACAAAAAATGAATTTTTTTCAATATAATAATTAGTAGAGGGATGGAACTTTGGTGGTTATTAGAGTCTTGGATGTGTCAAAGATTAGCAACAAAATTGATTTGACTGCATTATTATTTTTTACGTAGTATCAGATACTACCTCTGGACACCTTCGTGGCAAAAATGTACACGCCCATAATAACTGCTATTAAATCATCAAACATCAATATCTTTTTCAACTTTTTTTTTCATGAATCACATATACAACTTCTAACGTATTCAAAACTACCAAACTTTCAATCATTGGCAGGATTTTAACCCTTTAAATGCCTGTTTAATTATTTGAATTATTTCATTTTTCCTTACGAAAAAACACAAAACATAATTATTTTTCAATATAATAATTAGTAGAGGGATGGAACTTTGGTGGTTATTAGAGTCTTGGATGTGTCAAAGATTAGCAACAAAATTGATTTGACTGCATTATTATTTTTTACGTAGTATCAGATACTACCTCTGGACACCTTCGTGGCAAAAATGTACACGCCCATAATAACTTCTATTAAATCATCATACATCAATATTTTTTTCAACTTTTTTTTCATGAATCACATAAACAACTTCTAACGTACTCAAAACGACCATTTTCGGTTTTGATTTTAACCCTTTAAATGCCTGTTTCATTATTTTCATTATTTCATTTATCTCAAAAATGCCTCATTGACTTCCATTCAGACCACATTTGTTGATCTCACTGCCATTGCAGTATAAAACCATGCATTTTGTAATGTCAGCATTTCATTTAGAAGAAAAGTAGTGATATTTGATAGTTCTACTCTATTCCAACAGATTAAACCATTTTCCCACTGTAGGCCGATGCATTACATTCTTACATTTTTGCCAGTTATATTATGGAGCCGTGTGACTACCAGGGGGCCCCGAGAGTGGTGTGTGTGTGTGTGTGTGTGTGTGTGTGTATGTATATGTATGCGTGTGCGTGTGTGTGTGTGTGTGTGTATATGTGCGTGTGTGTGTGTGTGTGTCATTTCCAGCAGCAGACTAGCAGGTCCTGCAGCATGTGACCTGGTGCTCTCAGGTGATAGAACACATTTTTTTTAGGCCTGTGCACAACCAGCACACACCTCTCCTCCCTCTCCGTGTGTGTGTGTGTGTGTGTGTGTGTGTGTGTGTGTGAATCTGTAAGCATGCACAGATCATTTCATGGGAAAAAAAGGCCATCTTTTGAGGGATGTGTTTGATGTGTCTTTGAAGAGCTGCTTGATTACTCAAAAACAAAAAACAACTGTTAGTGTGTTTATGCACCTGGATGCCAAAGATAAACATGCAGTTTAACCAAGGGCTTATTTCATTAGTGAGCAGAGAAGGAGAAAGACCTGGAGCAAAGAGAAGGAACTCAAATGAAGAAGCATTTCAGTGCAGAGGAGACTTCAGAAATAATCTTGCAGCCTTCTTCTGCCAGCGAGCTGCAGGACTCATCTGAAGAAGACACAAGGTTCGAGGGGGGGTCTGACACTGAATGCTCTCTGGAGTCCAGCATTTCTTTGAGTTCCTCTGACCCTTCATCTGAAAGTGGAGAGGACACTGAGGGTCCGGCCCACAGTGAGGGGACAGAGAAGAACGGAGGTCGTTCTCCCAGGAGCTGGGGAAAACCAGGGTGTCCTCACAGATTGTGAGAAGAAAGCCCCCCGTGGTGGTGGATGGTGGGCCGGACCCTCAGTGTCCTCTCCACTTTCAGATGAAGGGTCAGAGGAACTCAAAGAAATGCTGGACTCCAGAGAGCATTCAGTGTCAGACCCCCCCTCGAACCTTGTGTCTTCTTCAGATGAGTCCTGCAGCTCGCTGGCAGAAGAAGGCTGCAAGATTATTTCTGAAGTCTCTTCTGCACTGAAATGCTTCTTCATTTGAGTTCCTTCTCTTTGCTCCAGGTCTTTCTCCTTCTCTGCTCACTAATGAAATAAGCCCTTGGTCAAACTGCATTTTTATCTTTGGCAGCCAGGTGCATAAACACACTAACAGTTGTTTTTTGTTTTTGAGTAATCAAGCAGCTCTTCAAAGACACATCAAACACATCCCTCAAAAGATGGCCTTTTTTTCCCATGAAATGATCTGTGCATGCTTACAGATTCTCACAGACACACACACAGACACACGGAGAGGGAGGAGAGGTGTGTGCTGGTTGTGCACAGGCCTAAAAAATTGTTGTTCTATCACCTGAGAGCACCAGGTCACATGCTGCAGGACCTGCTAGTCTGCTGCTGGAAATGACACACACACACACACGCACACGCACACGCATACATATACATACATACATACACACACACACCACTCTCGGGGCCCCCTGGTAGTCACACGGCTCCATAATATAACTGGCAAAAATGTAAGAATGTAATGCATCGGCCTACACGGAAACTTGTGTAATCTGTTGGAATAGAGTAGAAATATCAAATATCACTACTTTTCTTCGAAATGAAATGCTGACATTACAAAATGCATGGTTTTATACTGCAATGGCAGTGAGATCAACAAATGTGGTCTGAATGGAAGTCAATGAGGCATTTTTGAGAGAAATGAAATAATTAAAATAATTAAACAGGCATTTAAAGGATTAAAATCCTGACAATGATTGAATGTTTGGTAGTTTTGAGTACGTTAGAAGTTGTTTATGTGATTCATGAAAAAAAAGTAGAAAAAGATATTGATGTATGATGATTTAATAGCATTTATTATGGGCGTGTACATTTTTGCCACGAAGGTGTCCAGAGGTAGTATCTGACACTACGTAAAAATTAATAATGCAGTCAAATCAATTTTGTTGCTAATCTTTGACACATCCAAGACTCTAATAACCACCAAAGTTCCATCCCTCTACTAATTATTATATTGAAAGAAATTCATTTTTTGTGTTTTTTAAGAGAAATTAAATAATTCAAATAATGAAACAGGCATTTAAAGGGTTAAAATCCTGAAAATTATTGGATGTTTGGTAGTTTTGAGCACGTTAGAAGTTGTTCAAGTGATTAATGGAAAAAAAAGTTTAATAAAATATTGATGTATGATGATTTAATAGCAGTTTCTATGAGCGTGTACATTTTTGCCACGAAGGGGTCCAGAGGGTGCAAAATGCATCACGAGAGTATGCAAAACATGTAAGAGTAAACAACATTGGATTTAAAAAATATGACTCAAAAGAAGACTTCTTGTAAATATCCATGCCAAAAGCTGTAACACAGCTGAAATGAACACCAAATCCAAAAAAAAAGTCAGGAAAAATGTACAAAAATGCCCGAGGAGGGCACAAGGGTTAAACCAAGCCATCAGCTATTGTTTAAGCATTTTACCAAAGAAAATACACATATTTTGCAGTTCAAGCCTCTCGGATGTGATTTTTTTCTTATGAAAGAGTAAACGGAATATCATTGATTTTTGCCAGTTTAGTCAATTCAGTTGGGCTTTCTCCCTTGTTGTCTGACATTTGACATACTAAATGATAAAAAATAATACTCAGTTTAACCAATATTACATGGTTTAAGCCTTGTTATGATTCCTTGAAGTTTTCCTAATGTTTCTGTATATGTGAACAGGTCAGAGGTGCAGACAGGTCACTGAAACATGGAGCCACAGAGGGATGTGCAGTAAACCAGAGGTGGTCAAAGCAGAGCCTCCAGCAGCCCCAGCAGCCCCAGCAGCTCCAGCAGCCCCAGCACCAGGTACAATTTAGGATCATAAGCAGAAATATATACTATTCTGTTACCACCCACTATAATACAAATAACATGTAAATATGTTTGTGGAAAGAGAGTTAAAATTCCCCCCATGTTTTCCTATCTTGTGAGTGATTGTTGCTTCAGTAACACAAACACTACCCCCAGAGGAGTGTGTACATCACAGGACACTTGTTGCCGTACGAAGTGTGTGAAACTATTTCCTTTGTCCCAGAGGAAGGAGGAACACAGGAAGTGGGGTTACAATCCGGGGTGATGGAGCTAATCACTAGGGCTTGTGAAAGTGAACTGTAAAATGATGATTCTGCATGCTTGTTTTTCATTTTCTAACGTGCGTTTTCCTTCCAGTTGCTCGTGCCTCGTTCAGGGTCCCAGGCTACAAACCGTCGAATATGGACAAGAAGTTGCTTCTCTGGTCGGGACGCTTCAAGACAGAAGACCAGATACCAGAGATTGTGTCGTGAGTAGCTTCTTCCTGTTTACACCAGAGCTCCCAGCGCACTGATTGGCTCTCTGTAATTCAGTTAACATACATCACAAGAACAGAGCTCGCTGCAGAGGGTAGCTGATGTTCCCGAGATGAATGCCCTTTAAACAAGGCGTCTGTTTTTAGCTGGAGGTAATGACTGTGATTCTTAAGTCATGATAATCAGATAACATCAGATCTGCTGCTGTGATAGAAGTCCTGATTGTCACGTACACAAACTGCAGACCTCCCACCTCCTGCTCTCACAATAAACAGAGATTTGGTGTCATATGGACGCTGCTGAAAAGTATGATTAGCAGGTTATTGTTGATGGTATTGCAACGGAACATGCAGGATATGTAAACAAACCTGCATGTTCCGTTGCATGTGTTGTCTTTGATATTTGTTGTTTGTCCACCTGCCCGTGCCTCAGGTTTGAGATGCTGGATGCTGCCAGGAACAAAGTGAGAGTGAAAGCCTGCTACGTGATGGTGCTGGTCTCGATTGGGGCGTGTGTGATCACGGTGATCCTGGGCAAACGGGTGAGTGATAATGGACGACTGCTTTGTGGGCCCAATATGAGGGTATGATGGGACATGGGATCTTTGCTTTGGTTTTCAGACCAACAACAGACATGAAAATTAGACATTTTTAAAGATCCTATTTCTCATTTTTCTCAGGCTGCAGCCAGGAACGAGACTCTGACCGCCCAAAACATGGAGAAGAAAGCAAGATGGAGGGAGGAAATGCAGAGAGAGAAGGAAGCTGCTCTCGCCCTGTCTGAGAAGGCTCAGTAAAAGATCCCATGTCCCATCATACCCTCGTATTGGGCCCATAGTGTCCCCCTTATCCCTGTATTTATCACAACTTCAGAGCTCTCCACTCCCATCCTAAATAGCAGCCAACATAAATCACAGCAGTTGATATTTGTGATTCCTAACTTTTTTTAAGCCTTTGTGAGGTTTTATCTTCATGTTTTTGAAACGACTAACACATACTGTGGTGTTGTGATACATTTCAGACAAGAAATCTGTGAGACGCACCAATAACGTTACGCTTCTAGTAAGCTTTCTACATATACCTCGAAATCTCTCCAAAATAACTGCCTTCGTTTTGAAATTAGCCTCAAAGGCAACGGTCCGACTTGTGATGACAGTTCAGGGTTTAAATGGTGTTCTGTTTTTCTGTAAGAGAACGTCAAGAAGTGGATCAGGCATCTGAACGATGGTCCGTTCTGTTCTGGATCATGTGGGTTGTTCATGACTGATGCAGCATCTGTGTTTGTATAAAGTGAGCACTAAAAAAATATTAAATAAAGTATTTCTTGAGGATTCCTGTTTGATTGCATATCACTTTCATATGTTATGTTATCATGGCATCACATCACCCCAGTCCTCAAAGACCTTCACTGGCTTCCTGTCTCCCATCGCATCAACTACAAAATTCTGGTCCTCACCTACAAAGCACTCCACCAACTGGCCCCCCCCCATATCTCACACCCCTTATCAACCCCCCACGGTCCCTCAGATCCACCGCAGCCAGACTCCTATCCATTCCCACATCCACACTCTGCAGCTTTGGGGACAGAGCCTTCTCAGTGGCAGCTCCTAGGCTCTGGAATTCCCTCCGCCAAGATCTTCGTGACCGTGGCCGTTTCTCAATGTCGAGTAAAGCTGCTGCAGAGACACGATTTCAAGTATACTACGTCATCGAGTGGCGCCGAAGGACCGTTTAAATGCCCAGCATTCGGCGCCACTCGATGACGTAGTATACTTGAAATAGTGGCTCTGCAGCAGGTATACTCAACATTGAGAAACGGCCTCTGAGTCCCTCAGTCTTTCAGTCCCGCCTCAAAACCCATCTCTTCATCTCTGTCTACCCATAAGCCCCCTTCTCAATGAACTTCCTCTTGCCTTTTCTGTTTTTTTTTGCCTGTCCTTGTTTGTTTACCCTCCCTCATACTGTAGAGTTGAGTTGTAGAAAAGTATTATTATATGTAGACTTCAACTCTAAACTAGGGATGCCAGCGATTATTCGATTATTCGTTAGTCTCCATAATCGAATATTATTTTTAAAAATCGATTTTATTAATATATTTTTTTTATTAATATTTATGTTTTTCTTTTTTTTCCTGGTTTGGTTTCAACCAAAATATAGACTAATGCTAATAATAGTAATAGTATTAATAATTGTAAATGACCATTGATCACACCACCAGTTTGTTTTACTGTAAACTTGGAGGAAGCCAGCAGCGCAGAGTGCAGACTGCTGCTGCAGCCTGGTACACACCGACCCCGCCCCTCCCTCTCCCCTCCCCTCCCTCTCCGTCGTGGAAGGAGGCGGTTTCCTTGAGTTTATGGCAAGCGTGGAACCAGATTACAGGGTCCCGGGCCGTACTCTTATCAACTGTCTCAAAGGTGTCGATAACCACCGACGGGTGGACGGCACTCACAACTGAATCCTATGTTACCATAACCTGCCATTATATCGATAGTGAATGGGAGATGAAGAGTGCGGTTAATTTAGCTGAGGGGCTCCGCAGTGCTCTGTGCCCTCGGAAAGGGTTTTTTTCGGCGGCAGGACTAATCCTTAACCGGCTGCGCTCTCGCCTACACCCATACATACACACATAAAGTAGGCTATTTATTTAATTTATTTCAATGATGCTATTATTAATACTGTTCTACCTGAAGAGCCCTTTTGTACCATGTACACGTTCCAGTAAAAGAAAACAACGGAATACCATTCGTCAGTGTTTTTTTTTTCCTCCTCCCCGGGGGGGGGGGGGGGGGGGGGGAGATTAATCGATTAATAGTCGCCTGTCCGATCTTGGTCATGGTCAGTTTCTGGCATCCCTACTCTAAACCAAGTTATTTTTCACCTATTTTTGGACCAAGCTATCCCCGATGGAAAGACTCACCCTGCACACAGACTCCAATAACACTGAGGTTCATGAAACAGCTTTTATGCAAATGGCATAACAGGGGACAGTTGCACAAACTCAATACAACAAACAGTAATTAACATGTAGAGCTGGTCATCTCCTGCAGAGATTTGATAAAAGTAAGCAATGTTAGGAGGACTTGGTAAACAAACATTCAGCTTTGCTAACTAAGGTGATCTCCAGTATGTTTTTCATCTGGAGTTGTCATCAAATCATCTGGAAAAGTTCCTGTAGAATGAGGATTATGGCACCATCAGCAACATGACGGATGCTAAACCCAACTTAAACAAATAATAGCTTTTTCTTTAAAAGACTAATTTGAGACCCAATAGCTGGTATTGATGATTTGGCATGATCAAATTGGAAAATACTACCTGAACATGTGTTGGAAAGACATTTAGACTGCACAGCTAAACAGCCAATTTTCCAAGATTTACTTTGTTACAATATAGTTCTTCTAGCTTTGCCGAGGCAGCATGATCTACTGATTGTAATTAGTGTGCTAGGAGTTTTCAGTCCACGACGAGTCCTTTCTGTGGGAACAGTCAGCAAAGTACATTGTAATCCTTGTGAAACCAGAAGGGGACCGAGCATCCGGACTCCTTTACGCCTGAGGAGGGAAGAGCTGCGTCATCAACCAATGAAATAGTTAACGTAATAAAACAACGGTATATTCTCGAAGAGCAGGCGTCAGTCCAGAACTAAAGTGCTGCAAATGAAATGCAATTATGGTAAGATAATAAAAAATAAAATAAAATATCCCGCTGCTCTGCTGCTGGACAGATCCCGGGGTTAAATAGTCTGTTTTGTCCAAGTCTGTCTAAATGTCTCAGTGCGAGGGAAGACTCCAATTCCCATGAATCCACAGGGCTAATGACGTCACATGAAGTGGAAAGACCCACTACTGGATCAAAAGAATGCATGATGGTTTCCAAGAGGGAACGCAAGCAGCCAAACTCCGCCCCTCAGCGACAGTCAAGTTCCTAATTCCCTGTGGTGGCTTATCCAGAGGAGGCGAGGGAAAACACCTCATTTATGGCGTGTCTAAGTGCCTTTAGTAGAGGTCAGTTGAGTCCGTGGGTTGTACTGTGGGCAGCTCAGTCCAAAGACCACAGTCACATGTGGTCAACGCAGCTCAGTCCAAAGACCACAGTCACATGTGGTCAACGCAGCTCAGTCCAAAGACCACAGTCACATGTGGTCAACGTCTCATGGTCAGTCCAGTGTTTAGGTTACATCGTTCTTCTCCATGTGAGGAAGACGGAGTAAAAAAAATCACGTCCATGTTTGTCTGTCTTGTGAGTCATTAATGCTTCAATCAGACAAGCAGTGCAGTCCTACGAACTCCCACCGGGTCAGGAAGAGTGCTTTTCATTTAGGGGGGGAGCTGAGGGAATCCTAACAGTACGACAGGAGAGGGGGGGTGTTACGAGGACAATCAGCTGAGCAGGAAGGTGAGGGTGACGTGAGAATGAGTGAAACCTTCACAAACTGGCTGACAGGACTGCAGAACTCCACCCACATCAGACGTACTCGCACACGCTCCTGCAACGTCACATAATCATGGTTATGATTGGATCTCAGGAGGGGAGGGGAGGGGTCATCCAAACCCCTTGATCGTGGCAGTGGGCAGAGAGAGAGAGAGAGAGATGAGGATGGAGGTGGAGCACATGGGGAGGAAAGGGTTTTTAGCATTATAGCTGGAAGCCTTCCATGGGGGCCTCGCACTGCTGGAAGAGGAACTGCTGCTGCTGCAGGTCCACGGCCGGGGCCAGAGCCGGGTCCTCGTCCTCGGTGTTGAAGTAGCGCTCGATCAGGTCGAAGGCCTTCTGGTAGATCTCCTGGTTCTCGTGGCCCTGCAGGAACTCCAACTTGTCCAGGCCTGCGAAGAGGGAAGGATCAATTTACTGCAAGCTATTCAAATAAGTGTTCATTCATCAGGTTTGTCTGACTTCTGGTTTCCAGTGTCTCAAATGTCAGGTTTATATCCCTATAAATGGAACCTCTTTGAATGTGCTCGTGACGTCACTTTGGCTTCTGGGAAACTGCAGTAGCATTACAATTAAGGAATGCATAATGAATTAATAATACTAAATTCAATTGATTGCAATAATTGTACTTGTGTGCAGAGATGGGGTCGTTACTAAAAAAAAGTAACATATTACATATGACTTATTACTTTAAAAAAAAACTAATATATTACTTTACTTCGTTACTCTCTACATAAAGTAACGCGTTACTTTACTCGTTACTTTACTCGCAGGGCCGCCCCTCCCTACAGGCAGATCACGCAGACTGCGGAGGGTGCTTCATTTTGCGGAGGGGGCCTCATCTGAAGCGCAAATGCGGCGCACCTACAGTGCGTTACTTTACTCGACATCCTCACTCTGGATTCGGAGGTCCTCCTTAGCTATTAGCTTCACGTTAGCATGTTGTCTTTGCAGGTGCTTGTTGAGGTTTGACGTTGTGTTTGCAGCAGTGGATAAAAGCTTCCTGCCTGGACACAGTTTGCACCTCAGCGGCACATTCCTGTCCTTTCTTCGGACGAACTCAAAATAATGGACATACCTCCACCCCTCGCAAGTTATCGCTGTTGACTCAGCCATGTTTATGCACTGCACGTGGACGCGCAAGTCGCGCAAATGTTACGTAAATATAAACCTGCGGCGGAAATCCCTCTTGTCTGTCAAAGGGAGAATCTAGTAATTCTGTATCTTAGTAGGCTAGCTGTAGTGTGATTACTGAATTATAAAAGTAACGCGTTACATTACTCCTTTACCGACAAAAGTAATATTATTACACCCAACTCTGCTTGTGTGTGTATGGAGACTTACCGTAGGCCTCTTCGATGAGGGCACAATAGGGGTTGATGCCCCCCCCCCTCTTGGCCTCCAGCTCTCCCAGTCGCAGGATGTTCTCCAGGCCGTTGAGAGCCACCTGAACTATTTTGGAGTCCATGAGTGTGAGCAGGTCACAGAGAGGTTTTATACAGCCGAGATCCACAATGTGCCTACAGGGGGCAGTGCACACAAAGACACAGAATTACACTTGTATTCTGAGCTTACAATTTTCTTTTGCTCCACGATGAACACAAATCATATGCAGTAAACGACAAATATTGCATCAAAAGATCAAACTAAACTACAGTCAATGTACAGGCTAAAGAAGACTACTAAACTAATGTTATTACAAGTGTTTCCTTACCTAATTTGCTCTGCAGAGCCCCCTGAGGTGGCGTTGGTGATGGCCCAGGCTGCCTCCTTCCTTGTGCGAAACTCTGCGACCTGCAGGATGGTGATGAGAGGAGGCAGCAGGTCGGCATCCATCACCATCTAATGAGGGAAAGGACTTTATTAGAGGAGGGAATGCTCAACTTGCTGTGTTATTCCGTCAGACGCCACACAGAAGTCATTCAGAAGACTTCTTCTCCAAGGCAACGCACTTTTTTGAGGCGTCAGCAGGTGAAAAATCTTAAGACTGCAACTTTTTTTAAATACTTCTGAAAGGCTTTTTATTCATACTAAACCAGGTCACACACACACACACACACACACACACACACACACACACACACACACACACACACACACACACACACACACACACACACACACACACACACACACACACCACACACACACACACACACACACACACACACACACACACACACACACACACACACACACACACACACACACACACACACACACACACACACACACACACACACACACACACACACACACACACACACACACACACACACACACACACACACACACACACACACACACACACACACACACACACACACACACACACACACACACACACACCTGTATTTGTGCTCGGTTCCCTGCGGTGATGTTGGAGATGGTCCAGCACGCTTCCTTCTTGATGGACTCCTTGGGGCTGCTCAGGAGGTGCAGGAGGGACTGCAGCGCCGAACAGTTCAAAATCACCTAGACAATCGTAAATTACACACCAAGTTAAAACATGTTGTATCTATAAATATTGAATAAACTTCAACAGGGGTAGAATGACTTGATGTGTTATTACCTGTGTCTGCAGATCATCTCCTGTGACTATGTTCCCAACAGCTCTCAGTGCAGGAGATACCACCTTATAGTCAGAGTGCCTGGAACAAAGCAGGATTGTAATTTGGATCAGATTCAGAAATTCAAAACTGATACTTTACGACCTGTTTTCCCCACATGATAGTAGTAATAAATGTAGAACTACAGTACTACAGTGTGTCCTCTCCTGACCTTTGCAGTTTCTCACAGCTGGTAATGCATTAGTGAAACTCAAATACTGTGTGGGAACATTCACACACACCTACATCTGGACTGTCACACCCACTGTAGCCGTGAAGATGTGTTTAAATACTCACAGCAGTAGCTCCACCAGCCTGCGACAGACTCCTGAGTCAATAACAGCCTGGATTTTGTCGTTGGGGCCGTCAGATAGGTAGGAGAGTGCCCAGCATGCATCAGCCAGGATGTCTGTGTCATTGACGAACAGCAGCCAGGACAGCACACTGAGACACGGGGACACCTGGGGGAAAGAGAGACATAGTGGGAGGGTTAAAAAGGGATTTAAACTGCCTACAGCGTGTGATATGATATACTTTAGCAATGTGAGAGGTTGCTATAGCGATGTGTTTATCTTGGCAAATTACCTTAGCGAAGTCCGGAGGTGGGTTTTTTCCTCTGCACAGGTTTGAGAGCGCCCACACTGCATTCCTCATCATTGTTAGACGGTTCTGTTTGGCCAATAACCTGCAGAGGGAGAGTGTCTCACGGGGTCAAAATCACTCTGTACTTTCCAGTGTGATAACGAGGTGAGGACGACATCGTGTTGCTACTTACTGCACCAGGGAAGGCAGGATGTTGCAGTCTATGACAAAGTCTCTGCATTCTGTGCTGTCTCCTGCTATGTTTCCCAAGGCCCACACTGCCTGCAACACACACATCAGGTCAGTCAATAGGGTTATCAAACAAGGAGGGTTCAATAAATACATGTTGTCATACACTATACTTCAGTAAGTTAAAGACAAGGAATGTAATGAGAGAAGTTTAAGTGATAAAAAACCATATATGTACTGCTTATTTCATACAAGAAATGCAGCGAAAAATACTTAGAATTAACATAAATGCCAGGATATAATGCCATGATTAATGGAAAATAAGATTGAAAATGAAACTCATATACAAAATAAGTTTATAAGAAAGAATACATTACATAAGATTGAAAATGATTGTGTGGAAGTTTGGGGGAACACATATAAAACAAATACACACCCTATCTTCATCCTGCAAAAAAGAGCCATACGAGTTATACATAAAACGACGTACAGAGAACCAACAAATACATTATTTATCAAACTACAAGACCTGGTTGACTATAAAACTATTCAAATTATGTTCAAAGCCGCAAATCAACAATTACCTCATAATATCCAGGGACTTTTCACACGCAGAGAAAACATACACATGTTGAGAGGAAACTGCATTTTCAAAAAACCACCCGTACGAACAAATGCCAAACTTCATTGCATCTCATCAAAAGGTGTTAGTCTGTGGAATAACTGTACTGATGCACTGACATATTGTACAAGTCTATTTAACTTGGCTATTCTATTGGCTACTACATGAGATCGAATGCTGTGGTTTTATTAAATGTGCCAACTGCTAGGACTGTCTTAGGGGAGATAGCATTTAGATGCGCAGCTCCACTGTCCTGGAATAGTCTGCAATTGAAATGGAAACTGAGCAATCTGGTGCCACTAAATGTTTTTAAAGCTCGGTTGGATGCTACTGAATCGGAAGCTGTTGGTACCTGTTCATGTGGATAGTTATGTAAATTGTAATCCCTGTAATGATGCTGTATGATGTCCTTTTGTTGTTCTGTTTATGTTTTTAATGTTTCATGTGGAACCTACTTGAGCAGGTCTCCCTTGAAAAAGAGATCAATGATCTCAATGGGATACAACCTGGATAAATAAAGGTTTGAAATTAAATGAAATTAAACTGAAAGTAATTTATTTCTGATTGTTTTGTAAAAAACTAAAAGCAAACAAACAAATTAACAAGACAAACATGTCGCTGATGACGATGACCTAATCTTTTATTTATAAGGAAAATGTATGCTAGAGGGGGTAGGACCAGAAACATGCCCCTGTTGAACATGACAGAGACTATTTGAGAATTTATTTTTATTTTATTTTTTTATTATTTTGTTGTACTTTGTTATAATTATTATTATGAGTGAGAAGAAAAAAAAAAGGAATATATATATTATTATTATTATTATTGTATGTTTTGTTTCTGACATGTTCAATAAATTGATTAAAAAAATAAATAAAACCTATTTAATTCTAATAAAATGACTACTCATATTTGCTGCATGCATATATATATCAATAAACACTGCAGCGTCATCAACATGTCTCCATCTCTTCTACTTTGTAGTGTTCTTTTCTACATCTGACTGCCAGCTGGAAGTGATTGCAAGAACAAACACCCGTACTTAGGATCCCTCCCTACCTGTTCCTGTACGTCTTCGAAATCCGAGCTGAGCATCTCTATGAAAATGGGCACAGCTCCTGCCTGGATCACCACCCGAGTCTGATGGGATGTCCCCGATGCGATGTTAGTCAACACCCACGCAGCCTCAAACTGAAACATAATCAGAATATATAACATTTATTACATGTTTATCACTGTGGTTATTTTTGAATTGCTGAATGTTATCCCCCCCCTGCACAACACAAACATAATCAAAATCTCCCCAGCTTGATTGAAGTTGTGCACACCTGCAGACTGTGGAAATGTACCTGAAGTGTACAGTTTTCTTTCCTCTTCAGGAACTCAACAAAGCGCTCCACCACGCCTGAAGTGGCGATGACTTCATCGATGGGTGGGTTGGGTTCTGTGTGAGACAATTTTCAGAAAATGAGTATAGCAATTATCAAAGCATTATCCTGAAATCAATGCATTAAAACAGATGAAGTTTTACCTTTAGAAAGCAGTTTCCTAAAGCGCTGAGTGCCTATTAGCTGCTGCTCAGGACTACTGGAGAAGATCATCTGAGTCATGTCTTCAGAGATCACTCCACCCTGTACGGATCAGGAATGGAAATGAGATGAAACACAATGTTGTCTCCATATGTGTTGGGAATGACGGTGTTGTGCCAAATTATGCACCCCCGTCGTGAAATGCACCCCTTGACACGGGAACGCGCATTTGAACGTATAGTCCGCTATTCTATGTTGTCTTTTTGATGGTTGGATTTTGCATTCATTCGTCACTTATTTTTCAGTTAATTTTTTATTTAATATATGTTTTTATTTAATTGTGACGTCCTGTCTGTATACTTGTACTTGTGCTTTACAAATTATTGTTTATTTTTACATCAAGTGCTTGAGGGTGGGATTAATAGAAACATTTTTATTTTGGGGGGGTGCTTTTTATGAACAGCCTGGTTGCCACGATATGCACCCCTTGCTATCTCTGACAATAAACGTGTCACATACATGAAACTTACTCCATTTATTGGTACTAGTCCTACAACTATACCCTCCAAAGTGCTTGAGGGTGGGATTAATAGAAGCATCTTTTTTGGGGGGGTGCATTTCACGACAGGGGTGCATAATTTGACACAACAACGGCACTGAATGCACATGGATAGCAGGATTTTTTTCTTACCGTGTTTGGATCCATGTTGTTAGCCTGGGACTCCAGGTAGCCGCTATCGGCCATCCCATCCTCCTCGGGGAGGCCGTCATCCTCCACTGTGGCAACATTCCTCCTCTTAAAGAGCTATAAAGATTCAAAGAAAAATATTTGTTCAGTATACTGCATCATCAATATTACACTGATAGGAACAGCATGGGATCAAGTGTACTCGCTGACATGAGCAACACTGGCAGTGCAATCATTAAGTCTGTTTGACCTACCTGGAGGATAATTCCACCTACACAATAATACATATGCCCACTGTGTTCACCTGTTCATCCTTCTTCTGTTTCCGAAGCTGTAGGCCTTCCTCTTCCCTCCTTCTTCTCATTTCATCTGTGTTGAGGGACTTGTTCTTGTAGCTCTTGAGTCGTGCATTGTCCTTACCCTGACTCATTGTGTAGCCTGGAGAGATGCAGAAATACATGTTATTTAGACAGACTTAGGTAAGATTTGGAGAACATTTTTGTAAACTTCCTGATCTGAATATGAATCTTGAACTGATAGATGGCCAAATCCTCTTTTAAATCACCAACAAAATAACTTGCAATATTTGTTGGCACTATTTTATCTATATTCTGTTTGTTTTTGCACACTTTGAATTGTTTATGTCTGATATATATTTATGTTGCATCGTTGAAGGGGCCTGGGGCTTTTGCAAAAACTACACTTTAGCTTCTGTGCATATGACAACAAAACCTTTGAATCTTGAAACAATGCAAGCATATATCATGTATGTTTAGGCATTAGAGTTGTCTGTATGGCACATCCCACCAGTTTCCGCATGTGTCATTTATAGGAATCGTCAAAAACAATCAGTAAATCATGTAAAACTACGGTGCATCATCCTCAGAAAACAGTTCAACAAACCGGGGCATCTGAGGATACTAGCTAGCTAGCTGGTTAGCTTTATTGACACTGCGTGGTTAATAAGCAACAAAACCTATAATCATCTAATGACTGGGTGTGCTGCTTCCCTGTATCGATTCACAAGCTAGCAAAGCCCGAATAAATATTAAATTATTGAAGCAAAGGTACACGGGAGCAATTTGTCAGATAGCTAATGTCATAGCCGTTTTTAACACAATACACTCCAACCGTTGAAGCAGATTTGGAATGACCGTAGTGGCCAACAGTGGTACTAAAACTCAAGTGACGTCATTTTGGCACAAAAATACTTTTTCCTCATTGTCTTTTTATAAACATGTTTGAACTAAAAGGTGATCTGAGAAGTAATTTAAGACAAAATACCCTGTAATCTCTCTATTTATTTGACTGAGCCTAGAGCAGGAGACGGGGCTTAGGTAAACCTCCAGTGCGCATGCTCAATGGGCCCACATACGGGTACTTTCCGACTCCTCCAGCCGCTCCTTTTTTTGGCTTCAAGCGCCACTGAGAAACTCTCATAGGAATGAACGGAGTTTCCATGAATTCACTGCAGAAAAATAGCTAGCTAACAGTGGCTAACTGAATTAGCTCTGACATGTAACATTATCTCAAGCGACAAGCACAACGTTATTCAAATGTTGCCGACAGAAATAATGAAACAGCTTCTTATTATAAGGCTAAAACATACGAAGAGTCATCAATACATGTAATTATTATCAACTGACCTGTCAAATTGGGCTCTATAATCCACTTATTATTCGCTAGGCCACCGTTTGTACAGCCGTCGCCGGTATGACACTGCGCATGCGCGATGTCAAACTATCCCCCCCTCCGCATTTCCCCCCTCCGTCCCACCTACGCGATGCTTTGTAAATGGTTAGAAATTGAGCCTTTACTTCGTGCAACTTGCTGAACATGTGTAATACACAGTTAACAGACACCATGCATGGTTGGGTGCAGACTTAATTCCATGGTGAAAATACGCACAGCACATAAGCAGCTGCAGGGATTAAACACAGACTTTCAGGACTACTTCAAGAGGTCTGCATACATGCGTCAGCGTCGGCCTCTCAGTTGTATGAAGGAGAGTGTTGTAAATGAACCTCTAACAATGTTTCTGTGTCTGAAGTGGGCCTGACAGCGGCGATCAGTGAGCCATCAGTGGGCCATCAGTGGGCCATTATGATCACTTGCACCTGCATGACAGGCAGAAAAAAACAATAATATTTCTAATTAATTATTATCCTTGCTTATGGTATCATCTTAGAGCCTTGGATGATCTTGAAAACATTGACCAACATATTCACAACATACCTATGGGCCTAATAGACGTAAAAACACACCCGTAAAACAGGAAAGAAGTAAGGAAAATAATATAAAACCAAAATAATAATAATGAAAGATAATAAAAACGATAGTAGCTAATAACAGGCTAATCATAATAACAACAGAAATATAAAAACAAAACACAGGGAAATGTCAGGTGTGTACTCAGCTCTGACTAGAAAGCCAGAGAGAAGAAGTGGGTCTTCAGTGAGGATTTAAAAACCTAGGGTCTGGGCCGACCTCACTCTGATCTCGATTGCTAATATCTTGTCCCCCCAACACACACACCAGACACACAAACACTTACCCCAAACTTAAAAGACATAGTCAATATGTAAACAAATATATATTACTGAAACTGTGATCGTTATAAAAGTAATTTAAATGATGAACAGAGAGAAACTGTGAGTGTCTGAACTCTGCCTGACCCCTCAGCAGGTGCACCAATTAAAGCCATCAGAAATGAACTTGAAAGACTGCACCGCAGACACCCTGGCGCCACCTTACAGCATCCAAACATTGTTGCACTTTAAAGACCTGTATAAATACGACTCCAGCACACTGCATATTTTCCCCAAAAATGACAACAATGCAACAACAGGACCAGAGCCGCTTCGACATGTGGCATGACTACATGAACCTTGGCAGAGTACTGGAGAGGCTGCGGGACAGCACCCGGGATGATGGGGGACTCACACACACCAAGGGCCCCGAGAAGGAAGCAGCATCCTCCTGGAGCCTCGTCCGAAACACCTCCCGGAGAGGGGAGCGTAACAACTCGGAGTCCGGCTCAGTGAGCAGCCAGTCGGACACCAGCTGCAGCACCGGGACCCCCCCTGGATGCTGCCGCTTCTGTAAGCAGAACGGAGAGTCTGTGACGGTGTACCGGTCCCACAGGCTGAAATCAGACGAAGGGAAAGTGATCTGCCCCATCCTCTGGAGCTACATCTGCCCCCTCTGTGGAGCCAGCGGGGACCAGGCGCACACACGCCGCTACTGCCCGCAGAGAGAGGCGGGAGGGGCGGCCAGGATGCTGCCGGTTCTAGAGACAGAAGACACGATGTATATTTAAACATATTTATGAGTTCCATGTTTGCAGAGACTGGTGGAGGTTCCTAACAAGTTTGAAGTTACGTTTTTTCTATTGTCATCTTTTTCAGCGTTGATTTGCAGACATTTAAAAAACTGCAAAGAGCTGTTTTTGTATGTAGCTATTAGTTTATAAAGTGTAAAAATAGTTATCAAACCTTGGACAAGTGTCAGTTACAGGAATTTAAAAACTGCAAAACTAAAGCTTTTTGATTTATATTATGCTTCCTAGTTTTTTTTAAAGTTTTTGAAGAACTATACAGAAATATTTCAAATCAACATTTGATTGACCAAACATGTCCATGTGTTCATGTTCACAAAGGAAGTGTTTGACGTTGCTGTTTTTAAAATGATGAGTGTGATTGTCAACACACTTTTAAGGGTTGAAAAAGTGTTATCAAAACTTGAGAAAAAGTGTAAATCATAGACTTTTTAAAACTGTTTGTTTGTTTACATTTTTAAGGAATAAATATGGGAAAAGGTACCTGCTTGTTGTTTTTGTTAAAAGTGTTATCAAAACTGTGCATGGTTGTTCAGCTAAATATTGAATTGCTGTTGACATACATGGATAAAAAGCTACAGACAAATTTCAAAAGTAAATATGCAAATACTATATAGCTTCAATAGACACAATAAATGAATGTGAACTTGACCGATGATCACATGCACCTGCAGGGATGACAGGCAGAACAAAACCATCATATTTCTAATCAATTCTTCTTCCGGTATCATCTTAGAGCCGTGCATGATCTTGAACACATTGACCAACATTCACAACAGACAGATGGGCCTCATAGACGTTAAAACACACAGAGGTGAAACAGGAAAGAAGTAAAATAATAATGAGAGATCATAAAAACGATAGTAGCTAATCATAATAACAATAGTAATGATACTACTATAAATCACAGCTTTCTCTTTTCTTGAAAACGATTGCTTCCAATATGTAAATGGTAAAGGAATATAAGGGGAGATAATAATACAAAAATAGTTTTAGCTTTTCCACACTGCACAGTTTCTCTCTGTTCATCATCTATAGGACTTTTATAATGATCACAGTTTCAGTAATAGATATTTTTTGGATAATTTTGAATTACTATTAGATCTGGCCCGCCGGTATATTGCACGCACACCTTCACTCAATCCTGAGGGTTTCCTCCGCTCAGAGCCTGAGCCCAAACATTGATGTTTATGTTTATTATGTTGCATTGTTGGAGAAGCCTGTGACATAAGATTTTCAACTACATAATTACTCTGTAGCTATGTCAGATTGACAATAAAGAACCTTGAACCTTGAACCTTGAACCTTGAACTTGCCAAGATGAGATGCCAAGTATCTGGGTTGAACTAGCATCACAGAGCAGCACACTGAGTTTACATGGATGTTTCCTTCTGCACTTTCTTTCTTGATTTTTTTTTTAACACAGATATGCCATTTAAGTTTGGAGTATCAATCGAGGTCAGAGAGTGTCTGAACTCTGCCTGACCCCTCAGCAGGTGCATCAATCAAAAGCCGTCAGAAATGAACTTAACTTGTGCTCCTGAGATGAAAGAACCCCCCCCCCCCAGACAGACCTGCACCGACCTTACAGCATCCAAACATTGTTACACTTTAAAGACCTGTATACATATGGCTCCAGCACACTCTGCGTATTTTCCCCCCAGGACCAGCACTTTTTAAGCCTTGAAAATGTTATCAAACCTTGCAAAAAGTGTCAATTACAGGCATTTTATTTGTGAAATTGTGGTTTAAAAAAGTAAACTAGACATATTTTCAAATCAAAATATGCAAATATAGCTTTACTAGTCACTATAAATACATTGAATTGAGGTCAGATGTAATATACAGTTGGATAACGTCTCTAAAACTGAAAGCAAGTCATCGTTTCATAACTCCATAATTCATTATAATAAAAGAGCATACTCTGATCTCACCTGCTGCTTTGATAAGGCCATAAAATGCTGTTACTAAACCATATGAACGATGACTCCTCCTATACAGAGGGAGTTATATCACTGACCTTATTATAATGATGCTTAATCAGGGTTCATACACTTTTTCACCAATGATTTTCAATGACTTCTCCATGACCTTTACCTAATTTTCCATGACCAAAAAAATTACTCTTTCTCAGCGGTACCACTGAAAATTGTTTATTTTAACCTGGAACAGGAAAATAAGGTCTGCATATGAAACATGTTGTGATCTAAAACAAATCAAATAGGCGGCTTACTAGCTTCTACTAAAATCTCTCACCAGCAAAACACCTTGTCAGTTAAATGCCATTTTACATTTCATTACTATACGACACAGTATGTATTATCATTATAGTATTACTATTTCAGCGATTAGATAAAATATAAATTATATTTGATGCAACTTTAGTTACATTTCCATGACTTTTCCAAAACCTTGGGAAAAATATTGTTTTCCATAACTTTTCCAGGGCCTGGTATTTGCATTTAGAATTTCCATGACTTTTCCAGGTTTTTAATGACCGTAAGAACCCTGTTAATGTCAAATGAATTACAATGTTGAGGAACAGGTTGTTTTACAGTCTTCATACACAGAATCCTAAACTGTGATGCAGCTAAAATTAAATTAAATATACAATTTGCTATTAAAAGTACCTAAAAAATACCTCCAAAGTACCTTGAATACAACACTTGAGCACATGTATTAAGTTCATTTCCACTGTTGACAACATATATAGAGAAGCACCAGCCCATAACTTGAGAAATGAAGGTAATATGTAATGAAAACAGTCGGGATGACTAATGTCTGAAGGATCTGAATGCCTCCTATGATGCATTTTTTCTCCAGCAGAAGAAAGTTAGCTCATTGGCTGTTCATAAAAGACCTGGCCACACCTGCCGGCTCACAAAGCGATGTGATTGGCTGATAGCACCTGTTACCAAACACTACTACACAGGATCAAAGTCCAGCTTTCATAATTCAGTTATGAAGCAGAGTCATCAATCCAAGGTCAGGTCTTTTATCTTTTCATTCATCTACAGATCAAAATATCCATTCACAAAGAACACAATAAAAAGTAAATGCCAGGTGAGGTGAGTTTCAAACACGTGCTGACAGGCAATACAAGGCTCAGTGTTGCACAAGGAGCTCCTTTTAACGCCAGGAAAGCCCCTCCTCGACAGCAGTCTTTGACTTTCTGCCATCAAAGAACAACATAAACAGTAGGTGAAAAGCTTCTTTATTCAACAGATTTTAAATCTAAACCTTGTTCTTTACGGTTTAAAGTGTGTTTTATTAATACTATTTTATCTTAGTTTTAGATAACTTGTCCAAAAATGGCCAAACACAGCATCATCCGTGTGATTGCCATAGTGCTCTCACTGATATTCTTCATCATCACCATGGTGTTCACTGCTTTGGCAGGACCAGGAATAGGTACGTTTTAATGCTTTCATTATATATATTATTTTGTGAGATAAGGTTTGTTTGTTTAATGTAGAAATGTTGAAGTAATGCTGCATCCTTTGACTTTTTCAATGAGTCAAAATAACTTAATTTTCTACCTTTTTTTCGCTCAAAGATCCCTTTTTGGAGAGCACCAAGAACATCTCAGATGCGTTTGTGACGGAGATCACTCCGGACGGATGGACGTTCACCATTTGGGCCATCATTTACATCTTCCTGGCTTTAGTGATGGTCTACGTCATCTCCGGCATCTTTAGGAAGTAGGAACCCGCCTATTTTTAGCTGGTTTAATTGTATGTTTTTACCAACACTTACCATGTGATTCTGTCTTCAGGAATGCATACGGTCCGGTGTACTGCAGCCCGGCCGTTCTGCCTCATGGATTCTTCGTGACTTGGTGTTTGAACCTGACCTTAAACATTGCATGGTTGTTCCTGTGGGACAGAAAGTAAGATTTCATTATTTACTTCTACTGAAATCAATCAGCAAATGAGAAACCCTAAATTACAGGCAATATGTATGACTGCATGTATGTGACTGCATGTATGTGAATGAAGGAGAGGCTTATAGGTCATAGGGTCAAATACAGGTCATCACCTACAATCAATAAGCTCATAAGGCATGATTAGTGCACACATTGAGTGACAGAGTGCATGAACTGAATATTACAGACATCCAGCTACTTTAAAGAGTGTGTCTCATTCTGATATTACATATTCAAATGTTGCTTTTTATATTTTCGTCTATTCTGGGAGTTATTTCTTGTTTGAACCAAGGGTGCCATAAGCAGTAAAACCCTAAAAGGGAAATGTGTGATGTGTGATTCAGGAATATGAGTAGATTTATAGTTATATATGTGTAAAAAAGGAGGATATTATACAAGAAACATGTGAATAGTTGCCGATTGGACAGGATTACACAAATGCATAAATGCAACAACAACTGTTAACATATCCTTTTTTCTATCTTCCATCCCTATCAAAGGTTGATGTCTGCTGCGCTTGCCTTCCTCATCCTCATCGCCCTCACTAACTACCTCATGATATTCTTCTCCTGCATCGGTCTCAACAACTACGGAGCGTGGCTGGCAAAGTACCACAAAGTGGACCTGTGGCTTCACCGAGTGGTGGTGAGTCCAGCAGCTGTTCACCTCTCAGACACATCTTGCAGTGTCAGCTCTGCATGCTGAGTGTGTTCTGTTTCTCTGCCGCAGGTTCAGAATGGGATCGCCATATACGCAACATGGACCACCATAGCATCGCTGGTGAACCTGACCATCGTGCTGACTGCAGACGCTAAGATATCCACGACGAACGCTGCCACCATCTCACTCTCTGTCCTCACTGTGGTGCTGTTGGTGTGGTGAGTGCAAAGTGGTGGACACAGTACTCATATTATTGTAAATATCCAATCGATCCAGCGTCCTCTAAAACTTCCAAATCTACAACAAATATCATTCAAATGGGCCTCCCAGGTTCACATTTTGGCTCCTGAAGATGTCAGAAATTGATTAAGCATCCTTATTAATCTGAATGGTTCAAAGGTACTCAAGTTATCAAATCAATTTAGTGGAATTCAACATTTGCTCTGAAGTGTAAATACTTAAGTAAAGAAACACCACTGCCTTTACTAAGTTAAAAATGTGTTGTGTTTCTTGCAGGACTGTCCTTGAAAACACCATCCTGGATAAACACGTGAGGTACATCCTGTCCATCTACCCCGCGGTGATCTGGGCGCTGACCGGAGTGTTCTCCAAGAACTACAACGCTGCAGACCCTTCACGAAACAACACCTTCATCGGTGAGGAACACAGTTACACAGACAATGTGCACACTCATGTATATGTACTTATGTATATATAATAACTTGTACATTTGTAATTCAACATGTATATTATTTTCTACTTTCTTGTTTATTTCTACTGGTTTTCTTTGAATGTTTATTGTACAATGCCGTGTCTTTTTATGCTGCTGCAACACAAAAAAGTACTTCTTATCTTATCTTGTCTTATTTCTGCTTCGCTCTGATATTGTTATATATTCTCTTTGCGCTGTAGTCGTGCTGTTGGCTTTGGCCTGCACGATATTTGCAGGTCGGATAGGTCTGGTGGTCTGGAGACACATCAAGACGCCCCTCTATGAGCACATCAGCCCGGAGAGCATGACTCCAATGGAGATCGCTGACAAGCAGAAACATATATTTAAATAAGAGGTTCTGATAAACCTGTGTGTATCGATGCAGTATTGTCTCTGGATGAGGTGTATTTTCTTAATGCTTTGTATATATTGTAATCTATGACTGTTTTGCACTGCTGCAACATATATAATGAAGCTTCTTATAATAAGGGAAATTATATAATACTGAAGACCAATCCAACCTGTCGACACATTTTGTACTCCATGTTCTAAAGACAGGCTTAATTTATTATTCATTTTACATCTAAGCATGTAGTTCATTTATCAAAAAGGGTATAATGTTTGTGTTTCCTCATGCATTTTGACTTGTATTTTGTATACTGTTAAAAATAAATATTGCTTTCTCAAATTGTTACGCTTTTGTGTGATTTTTCTGGTTTATAAGAGATAAGAAATACTACAACTGTTCAAATAAACAGCACAATTATTTACTTATTAAATTGTGAATTTTCCTCAATCAATCAATCAATGTTTATTTATATAGCCCAACATCACAAATGTTACATTTGTCTCAGTGGACTTCACAGTTTGTACAGAATATCAGTATGACAATACGACACCCTCTGTCCTTAGACCCTCTGTCCTTAGACCCTCTGTCCTTAGACCCTTAGACCCTCTGTCCTTAGACCCTTAGACCCTCTGTCCTTAGACCCTCACATCGTACAAGGAAACACTTCCAGAGAAACCCCACAGTTTAAAGGGGAACATGGGAGAAACCTCAGGGAGAGCAACAGAGGAGGGATCCCTCTCCCAGGACGGACAGACGTGCAATAGATGCCGTGTGTAAATTCGAAAAGATAATACATTTTACAGCGTATAGGTAGACCAAATGTTTGGAAATGCATGTGTCTATAATAAGAAGATGAATCCACGAGGATGTCAACAATCCTGTGGGAGCCATCAGGGAAGTAGTATGATGAGAGTCAGGCAGGACCACAGTGACAGGTTCAGCCACGACTCGAAGTCCAGGACTCAGATCAGGACTCAGATCAGGACTCAGATCAGGACTCAGGACTCAGATCAGGACTCAGGACTCAGGATCAGCCACGACTCAGGATCCCAGCGTAGATAGACACCAAAAAGACATTTGGGGGAAGCTGGGTTATTCTGAATAATATTCGGGGGGGGTACAGTGGGTGGTCATTGAAAATGTGTTCTGATATATGTTCTTCACAGAAAATGAGCCAAGGCCATTGAGTGTGGGTTTGAAAAAATAATTTATCATATCATTTTTCTCATTGACTCAGTAGTGCACACAATATAAATGTCCTCAACATTGATGAATTACAACTCTATATGTATCTGGCAGGGATAAAAACAGGATATTATAATATTCCATAATGAAATAACACTTTTAAAAGAGCCATTCTTCACGATGAGTACTTTTGCTTTTGATACTCGAGTACATTTGTCTCTTATAATACTTCAATACTTTTAATTAAGTGACCTTTTACACTCAGGACTTTTAACAGAGCTTGTTCAGAATGTGGTATTATTACTTTGACGTAAGTAAAGGAGTACTTTTTCCAAAACAGCATGTTGCAAAGCTTTATTAAAGGGGTGTTCCCTTTCAAATCCATACTCACATCTCACCTGACAACACGACCAGATCTTTAGACTTTCATATCCCAGAAAATGTATTTTTATTTAACCAGATAAAAACATTGAGATACAATCTAATTCACAATGCTGACCTGGCCAAGAGTTTACGCCAGGGGTGTCAAACTCAATTTCATCGCGGGCCACATTAGCATTATGGTTGCACTCAAAGGGCCGGTTGTAACTATATAAATATACATATATAAATATATAATATATATATAAAATAATGTATTATATTACATTATTGCCTCTGAATTGGATTATTATTGGACAGGGTAATAACTTCGTAATTAACTACGTCTGAAAGCAGAAGTCCAGGGCAAATAATTGCAAGTCTCTTCAGTGCGCATGTCACAAAATGTTTAAAAAAGAAATCTGGAAAAAATGTGAAAATGTAAAAAAATGTGAAAATGTAAAAAAATGTGAAATTTGGAAGAAAAAAGTCCAATTCCGAACAAAATTCATATTTGAGATGCATTGTGGGACATGTAGTTTATGGACAACGTGCTTCCGTAAAGTGGCATGTAACCGTATAATAAACGTATTATAATCTTTGGAAGCTGCGGGGCCACAGAAAATGAAGTCGCGGGCCGGTTTTGGCCCCCGGACCTTGAGTTTGACACCCCTGGTCTACGCTGACTATTGTCATGCCCTTTATATATGACAAATATGCTTATGACATTAATAGATTTTCATTAATTATAAACGACCTTACACAGAGTGTCTACACTGTCGTTAATGATAGTGTCACCTATAAGCATTTTTAGTCCTTTATTATTTACCGCACTGGGGCAGAATACAAATATATGTATATGTGTATGTATATAAGATAAGAGGAGCACGTGTTTACGAGTGGTCGTAAAAACCTCGCTCTTACACAACGAGCAAATATATAAAAAGCCAGCCGTGCGTCCTCAGGTACTTCTTCACACACCAAGAGAGCGGCCCAGAAAGGTACGTCGTGTTTGCTTTTAGAAAGTCTTCATTGTACTGGCTGTGTTGGTTTGGGTTCATTATGAAGGAGGAAGCTCAGCGTGAAGAAGTGGACCTTTCTGAAGTTATGAGAGTGCTTTCAATTTGAATTTTGAGAAGGATTTTGCTTTGAATGACAGGATTTTTGAAAGAAAAGACAGCTAGTGATTTAAGAGGATGGTACAACTTGGTTTAATTGCCTGAATGGCTGTCAAGGTGATTGATAACTATCACTAGCAAAGGTCAGAGGTCAGCCCTATCACCTGTGCAGTCAGAAGGTATTACATATCTTCCTAAAGGTCACATTTCTTTGACTTTATTCAGTATAAAACAGTAGGATGTGACACCTGTATTAAATACTGTATGTGTAATGTAATCTTCCCTTTCAATATGAGATGTATGTGGTTAATTACACATTTTAAGCTCTAAAAAGTGTTCATTTATTTTCAAATAATTGTCATTTATCACAGTCGACCACAATGGGAAAGCATAATCCTGGCCGTCTCGCTGCCATAGTGGTGTCTGTTGTCAGCTTTGCAATCAGTTTGGTGTTCAACGGGCTGTCTGTAGTCGGAGTCGGTAAGTCAAACCTTTGTTTACATATTTAAATTGTTAATTCAACACGCAAGTAGGTAGTAAGATTGGGCTCTGTCATTTTGGTTTTTATTGATCGATATTTTCATTGTTCTCCCCTCAGGTCCTTTTGACACCACGACAGGCAATGTGTCCGCAGTGTTCGACACGCAGATCACACCTTCAGGATGGACCTTTCAGATCTGGAGCGTCATCTACACCTGGCTGATAGCGATGGTGATCTACATCGTCACCGGACTCTGCAGAAAGTACAGACGACTTCTTTTACTCTCTACTTTAAAACCTTTTTTTGTCATTTAAACCTGTGTAGAATAGAACGTGCAAATAGTATCTAGTAATGTTCTTTGTCAGGGAGTATCATGGGCTTTAAGAATCACAGAAAATAATAGATGGTCCCTGTTCTGTGGATGTTTTCACCGACTTACTGTGGTTCTCTTTCTCTTGTAGGAATGGTTATGGCTATGTTTACTGCAGCCCTGCGGTTCTGCCGTATGGCTTCTTCATTAGCTGGTGCCTTAATCTGTGTTTCAATATTGGCTGGCTAATTGTTTGGGACAAAGGGTAAGATTCCTTTGATTATTCCCTAATAAATTAAGCAACCAAATTTAAATGATTATGGTTAAATTCATGTTTCTGCTTTCTGTTCCCTTCATAAGAATAATGATCGCTGCGCTGGTGTTCCTCGTGCTGGTCATCTGCACCAACTACTCCATGATCTTCTTCATCTGCCATGGCCTTCATGTTTATGGAGCCTGGCTCAAGAAATACCACAAGGTCGACTTGTGGCTTCTCCGTGTGCTGGTTAGTATTATTAAAGATAATAGTGTCTCTTCTGGGACATGTCTGCATACTTTAATGTTCAAAAAGCTCAATATTGTTCTCATACTGCCTGTGCTGCAGCACCTCTTTTCACCCTCTGTCTGAAACCAGAGCCCCCAGTCTGCTCTGATTGGTTAGCTGGCCGGCTCTGTTGTGATTAGTCAGCCGCTTAGAGATTTCCCGCCCCTTAGCCTATCATGTAGAATGTGTTGGAGCGCTAGCCAATACAAGCGCCAGTGTTACATAGTGATGTCAGTAAACAAACGAAACACTACAGGAGGGGGAAAACCACCAAAAAGCTTTAATCTTGCATCTGACGGGTTATACAAGTCTACTTTTTCACATAAAAATAATCTGGTTTAAGAGTACGATCCCCACCCGCGTGCAAAACGAAAAAAAACTCTCTTTCCACTTGCAGGTTCAGAACGGTGTGATGATCTACACAACATGGACAACCATTGCAACCCTGATCAACCTGACAATCGTGCTGACCTATGATGTGGGTATGTCCCCGCTGGATGCTGCAACCATCTCCTACTGTTTTTTGACCGTCGTGCTGCTCGTGTGGTAAGTGCTCTTAACTTCTGATACTTACTAGAGAAGTAATGCAAAGCTTATTGTGAGATTCTGAATGTGTTTGCCCACAGGTTTGCTTTGGAGAACTTTGTGCTTGACAAACACGTGCGGTACGTCCTCGTCATCTACCCGGTTTTGATCTGGGCGCTCACTGGGAACCTGGACAAGAACTTTGATGCTGAATCACCCAACCGTAATGGCTTCTTCATTGGTAAGACACCGAAGAGAGCTCCATATTAATAAAATATGGTGGATGTGTATGATACAATAAGCTTGTAATCTCCTACGATGTCTCCTGAAACATGGCAGGTAGAGAGAAGTAAATAAGCACAATGACGGACAATAATGACACTTTTTTTTACTGTTTTTGAGTCAATTCTAAGAGAACATTTCAGATACCATCTTAAGTACTAACCAGGTGTTCCTCTCTTAGTTGCCCTGCTGGCTTCAGCCTCGGTGCTGTTCCTCGTCAGGATTGTTTTGGTGATTTGGAGGCACATCAAGCAGCCGCTCTACACAGACGTCAGTCCTGAAGCCATGGAACCGACGGACATCGCTGAAAAACAGAAAAAGATTTTCCGTTAAACCGTTTTTATAAAACACTGGATGTCATGTATCATAGCAACAAGTGGTGCCATTGTTAGGCATTACTACGTTGATTATCAGGAGAACAAATGTGTTTTTTTTGTGGAAATAAATTCACAATATTACGTTGAACTTTAGCTGACTGATCTATGGACCTTTTATGGCTCTCTCTAACATATGGATTCCAAAGTCATTAGGCTCTGATAAGGAGACTTTTACAACACAGAGGGGCAACACCTACCTTACAGTATAGACTATATGTTTTGACATTTTTCTAAGTTTTTTGCATCAAATATAAATGTATTTTATAATGCTGATTGTAATTCTCTGAATTTGTCATTATTCTTTATTTATTTAGAATAAATTATTTATACAATTTATCATGTGTGACACCTATTTTTTACAACTGAGCAGTGTGGGCTCTTTTGTCAATATGTGGCAGATGAAAGAGAGTATTACAATTCAAGAAAATATGCGTTGCTAAGTCCAAATATTATGATCATACAGTATGAGCTTGTTTTTTTTTACTATCATTCTGCAAGGAAAAAAACAACTTCATGGGGAAACAAGACATTATTATTTGCATTATTATTATTATCCTATATGTTCAAGTATGTTTAGTCATCTGCAATCTGAGTAATTATAATTATATTTTGAAGGGGGTAAGACATAATATACATTCTGGTTAGAATAAACCCTGATTGACCTGCAGGGGGCAGCACCGCTCAGCACAAAAACCGAATGTAACAGAAAAAGAAGAAGAGTGGAGTTATGTTTTAAATCCCTGACTCTAGTCTTTCAGGCAGCAAGAATGAATCCATAATCCATGAATATTGAAGGTTTTGTTAAATAGCAACATTTCAATCGGTTGTGTTTATGGTTGAATTTGACTACACTCAAGTTTAAATTGTTGCTTATTTTACAGCACATAATACTGAAGATAAGCGTTTGCCAAGGCAGCAATAGTGTTGCCTGCGAGAAATAACACGGGGCCGGAAGTCGCCTTGCTTTTCAGAGTGCGCGGCCCGACAAAATGTCAACAGCGGCATTGTTTTGCTAGCGCTAACACTCAACACTGATCATCAAATGGGCGATATAGCTGGCTAAACAGTTATTACTAGATATAAAGTCGGTCCTTATTTGATTTTAAGGAAGTAGATTCACATGAATGAATTCCTGGGCGCCAACTGAATCATAGCGGAGCAGGAAACAACATATAAGGCAGCTAACGGTTAGCAAAGCAGCGAACAATGGAGACAAAGTTACCTACCTTGGTAAGTTCATTTCTCCTTTTTGTGTTGCGTTACTCAGGGAAGAGGGTTGAAACCATAGACTGTATATATAAAGGTTGAAGTACATGTAACGTGAAGGACAACAGAGGGAGTTTTCCCAGTACCATTAACGTTATGGTAACTGAGAAGACGTAAAAGTCAAAGAAACCAATACAACAGCCTGTCCTTCGTCGTCAGGCTTCAGTTTGGGATCCCATTAATTGGTACTGCGCAACACTGAGGGGTGTTTCTATTATTGTGTCCATCCCATGATGTAACGCTAATTACAACTATAACGGTTGCATTAAGTGCAGTGATTAAAAGTAACTAAGTAGATTTACTCAAGTACTGTTCTTAAGTATAAGTACAATTTTGAGTGTCTTAAACGAGTACTTTACACGAGTATTTCAATGTTTTACTACTGTGTACTTTTACTCCACTACATGTATTTAACACCTTTAGTTACTTTACAGATGTGGATGAATGATGTGAAATATAATCAAGTGTTAAATCAGACTTTAGTTCCACCTGGAGTAAATTCACAAGCTACCCTGCAGTATACAAAGTCATTCAAACTAGCTGCACCTTTACCAGCTTTGAGAACACTTTAATGATCAATCATTATAAAACATATCATATATATTATTCTGAAATGGACCAATCTGCACAATCACTACTTTTACTGTCGCTACTTTAACTATATTTTGATGCTGATACTTTTATACTTTGAGTAACATTTTGTAGGACGTTAACTTGTGACAGAGTACTACTACACGTTCTACTTTTACTTAAGTACAAGATCTGAGTACTTCTCCCACCTTTGATATGTTGTAACGTTTATTAGAACAACAAATATGGCATTCAGTGTTATCAGATGTTTATCTTCTTTTACCCCTAATTCAATTCAATAGTAACCATTTACTTTTATTTGTTCAGAGGAGACCGAAGAAAAAACTGTGCTACCTTACAAACAAGGAAAGGTGAGTTTGAAAAGTGTTTTTTATTATGTCCCTATATGTTGTTCGTGTATGTCTTCGTAATATTGGCCTTTTTGATATGTTTTATGTAATGCAGACTTTCATCAGGTCCCTTTTGAACCTTTGTGTTTTCAGTCCAACTAAAAAAGTGGAAGGGCTGCTGACAATGGAAGACATTGATCGGATGTTTGATGACTTGGGTGAGTTTAATTGTGTTGCTTGAATCTTTTTTTAGTTTGTATTTTCATTATGTTTACTTATACTTCTTGTATTCTGTTCAGATCCACCCTGCGATGACTCGTTACCCTCATCTTCTCGGTGCATGACCTTTAATGTTGAGGCAAAGCAGAGTGAGAGGGAGGCTTCAACAGGCCCACACAAAGGGAAACTAATGGGAACAATTCCAAAAGGTCACATGGTAATGAACAGTCCATCACTACAGTGACTTCTGCTGATAAAACAAATGACTCTTCACATTGGAAATGGCTGATGAGCCAGTAGATACACAGCTAGTTAGTTAGTTTATACATTCAACATGCGTTATCTGTGTATAGGCTTTGTGTACCTTTCTTGAATTACACAAGAACTGGTGTCTGAAGACAGAATGAGTCTTTAAATATATGTTTCATAACCTTTTTAGCGTCCCAAAGGAGATGAAATACACCCCTCAAGGTCACCCAGTCCTAAACTAGTCATCGGTAAGAGACTCAAACCAACATTTTACTTGTTCTTCTCCTCTGCACCTTTTCTGTTTCTTCAAGTATCCTGATGTTGTTTTTACAGATCAGGACATCCCATTCGAAGCACATATGCCAGCGAAGACATCCAGCCCTATTGAAACAAATATGGCTGTCAAAGGGCTCGACATTGAAAAAGGCCGAGCTGTGTCTCCACTTCTGTTTGCCTGTGAGGATGAGGGAGACGCAAAGACTCCACCCAATGGACACGTCACAGAGGAGTGAGTTATTAATCATGCTTTTCGCATAGGAACGTTGGTTTTATAAGGTGTAGGATTCTAGTGTCTAAAACTAAGAAAGTATTTTATCACTTGTTTCATTCAATAACTGTCTTTTCCTCTAGAAGAAGTATGGACTTTGAGTTTGAGACCCCTCCATGCAAGGTGGTACTAAGCAGACTTAAGATGTCCAGTCAGCAAAACAAGGTGGAGGAAGCATGGTAAGAGCATTTTCATTATCAATTTAATTAGGGATGCTCCGATCGCCAATTTTGGGGCCGATCGCCGGAATCAGTATCGGCCGATACCGATGGCCGATCCGACCGAGTGGGCGGGGCCTATGGGGATTTTCCATTTAAAGTGATGTTTAAAACTCAGTTAATGCTCATTCACTGGCGCTTACACAAACAACCACCAACATAATTATTACATTCAAATGAAGTACATTATTCAAGTTTACATTAACTTTGGATAATAACACGGGAGAAATGAGCGGAAGCACACTCTCTCTCCCTCCCTCTCTCTCCCTCCCTCCCTCTCTCTCTCTCCCTCTCTCTCTCCCTCTCTCTCTCTCTCTCTCTCTCTCTCTCTCTCCCTCTCTGTCTCTCTCTCCCTCCCTCTCTCTCTCCCTCTCTCTCTCTCTCTCCTGACAGCCTGTCAGTATCTCCTGCAGCTCACTGATCCAGTAATGACTGACCCGACAGTGAATAATAAACATATTTATAACTAGTTAAGCTTGTTCCAGAGGTAGATAAAATAGCTAAGTGTGTTAGGTCTAACTCTTAGTGTGTGTTCTGCTCCGCTCACCGGTCATAGGTCACAGCGGGCGGAGCTGCAGGATTTCTGCTTCACACACGTTGCATACCGCTATTTTACTGTCTTTTTCGGACACCTTAAAATACTGCCAGACCGGTGAAGCCATTTTGGCGAGCTTGTTTTGCCGCGCACAGAGAAACGTGTCATGTATTTTACGTCATGTGATCGGCTCTCCTGATCGGCATTTATAGAGAGCACCGGCCGATATTGATCGGCGGCCGATAAACGAGTCACATTGCCGTCTCAATGGTCAATTTTGTTATGATATCTGCCCTTTAATTGCGTGCTACTGAGTTACATTTGTGGATGTTTGCCTTTTTTAGATTACTGTCACTTTTAACTCATTTACCTGTGATGTATATTCTCTTCTTTCCTGCAGTAAAGAGACTCAAACTCTCAGTAAAAACCCAGCGCAGAAACCTCAAACACCTGTTGTGGAGGTCCAAAGAAAAACACCAAGGTAGGAAGTGAAGAGTGTTTGATGAGTAGTTACTATTATGTTTTGGTGATTAAACAATACTGGAGTTGGTACAACGAAATATGTAATGTAATATTTAAGAATTGTCATAGAATATACATACGGTATAAATAAATATGGCTAACAAAAAATAACATTAAGTTAGTCATACATGTGCAACTCAAAGAGATGTTATTAAATAATGTAATTCTCCAAAATCACACACAATATTTTATCTATATAATCTCGCAATAAAGCCTATTGTGCCAATTTAGAACTTAATTTTGTTATTTGAAGAATATTTTGGTTGTTTATTTCCAGGATAGAAATGGTAGCCCCCCCCGCAGCAGCAGTGGGACGAGAGCCTGAACTCGCAGCTCCTGAGAAAACCATTGAAACTGTTCCCGAGCAGCCGTTAGTGGAGCCCGCCTGCGTGCAAAAAAACATTGTGGCTTTTATTCAGAAGCTCAGAGAACGCACACTGTCCAAACCTGCATGGTGAGTTGGCAAAACCACTATATATATTTACCAAGTAATGGCTCTACATATTCATTGAAATGTAATATTAAATAATCCTTATTTTTAGTACGAGGAAGTCTGCATCCCCCGTGAAAGTATCCACTCCTCCTCCTGAACCAGAGGATGAATTCCTGATTCTGGAGGACGACGCTGCTCCTTTTTGGTTTTCCATCCGGAGTAAAACTGCCAAGAAACAGAAACGGAGTGGAACGACGAGCATCGACAAAGGCAGCGTGACAGATAAAAGCACGAAGGGAAGCTCACCTGAAGAGACGGAGAGAAAACCAAGATGGCCCAGTGTCAAATGGAAGACGAAGAAAACTAAAGAGAAGAAGAACGAGGTGACAGAGGCTGATCGTGCTGAGGAGGAAGTGGAACTACCCGGTCCTGAGGAGCCTCCTGAGGACTCGATAGACGAGAAGAAGCCAAACAACAAGAAGAAACAACGACTGAAGAAGGTACCGCCTGAAGACAGCGACGAGGAAGAGGAGCCGCCGAAAACAAGCAAGGAAACACGGGAAGATGAACCCGCTGTGAGAATAGATAAGAAAGCTCTTAACTCAAAGACTTTAAAAGATGCCAAGACGAGCAGAGCTAAGCCGATGAAGAGGGGCAAAAAAGTGCCGCAGGGATCTGATGGAGAAACGTACGAGGCTTCAAAGAAACAAGGTCCGAGCAGCGAGGAAGTGGGGGCTACAGACCTGGGGGCTCTTTCAGGTAAACAACTCCTAAAATCTCTTCATACGTATTGAGGCGCTTTCACACCGGAGTACTTTTCCCTTTTAGTTCCGATAGTTCCTGGGATTTTGCGTTCACACCAAAAAGAGAACTTAGTTCATGAGAACTTTTCCCCCCTTTTTAGTGCCTGCTAGAGAGGTGGGACTATCCTGAGGAGAAAAGAGTTCCAATTTCTGATTGGCTGGGCGGATTGCAAACCACGCCCCGTAAAACTCGGAAGCCGCTGGCATTCGCATTATTAGCATTAGCATTAGCATTATTAGCATTAGACCCGCGCACAAACGGAGAGAGACTAACTTATGGCAACACAAAAAAAAACATGGGAGCGGTGGAGATGAGGAGGTGTCGGCGTTCTGGCGATTTACTCGGAAGGCTTCAGTAGAAGCTGCTGGGAGTCCCAGCAGCTTCTACTGAAGCCTTCCCCAACTCCGGGGACTCCGGGTGGCAGAATACGCCGTGAAGTTGTTTGCGGCCTGCCAGTAAACCCAAAGCAGAAGAAGTGACGTCAGCGGCTTCATTTCATGGATGTATAATAAGAACTGGATACAGCGTGGGAGGCGGGGTTTCGTTCTTTCCTATGAGAGCTGCTCATTGGCGCATGAGGACAAAATGGCCCAACTTTTGAGAGAGAGAAACATCACAGATTACCCATCATGCCTAGCTTTCAGAGCAGAAGAACCCGTATGTGCGCTCACAGAGCATGCGCCCCTTAAGCCCCGCCCCCCGAGCTCCCACTCTCGGCTCAGTAGAATGAATGGAGACAGAAAATAAATCTAGATTCGGCTTTTAGTGCATTTTACAACTTTAAGGACCGAATGATTCTAATAAGGGCTATACAATAGTTCATACTGGGTAGTTTATTTAGTTAAAAAAATTATCCGCTGATTTACAGACGTTTCTTTCCCAATGTTAGTCAATGGGGAAAAGTCTTTCTGGGCCCAATGACGTCACGGACTGATACGGAAATTGTAGTACCGCCGTTTGGACACAACGAATATTTTCATCAGAGTCCGGCGCACTTCCTGGGGGCTTGCTTCATTTGCGTAATCTTCCCTCAGGGACTTATTCCGGTGTGAACGCGATCTGCTCTTTAGTTCCGGGAACTAAGTACGGCAAAGTACTTGGTGTGAAAAGGTGGCTTTTTAATCCTTCTGCTACTTGGTTAAATGTTAGTTAATGTTTGTGCTGCTAATGTACCCCCCACATTTAGACAGACAATTCAATATTTGTGAATTGAGACAGGTGGAAACTACTGACGGATATTATCAGTGTTTTATACTTTAGTGATTGTTCTTTTGTGAGGGAATGAACATCCCTGAACAGATGTTGTACGTCACCCTTAATTAACAAATTAGAAAAATAACAAGTAAAAACATGCAAGATAGATGCGGGAGGCTGTGGCGCAGTGGACTAGGGATCAGGGGGGCACAGGTTCAAACCCCACTGCAGTCAGCATGTCGTTGTGTCCCTGAGACACTTCGCCCCAAATTGCTCCTGTGGGGATTGTCCACAGCATCGAGTATGTAAGTCGCTTTGGATAAAAGCGTCTAACAAGTAATAAATAACATGTAATGTAATGTCCAAGCTTATAGGGATCCGTCCTTTTAAGAATAGGTAGACCCTAGGACCTATAGAACATTTAGACATCCTTTTAAATGCTTTTCTTTTATTTCGCACAGACGAAGAAATCATGAATCCCGAAGCACAAACACGAGAGGATTCAGCAGATGATAAAAGGGATAAAAATATCAAACTACCCGTGGTGTCTGGTGACGACAGTTTGATTCTGGCAAGGAGGAGGAGGAGGCCTCCTGGAGAGTGGTGGATGCATCAGAGCCCAGAAGAAACGACAGGTAAATGCAACCAGCCGCCAGTGAAGGAGGCAACACGGCAAACACACAGCAGCAGCAGCTTCACCTGTTGGGACTAAAAAGGACAAATATTTTCAGGTGACTATTAAAAAGTACAAGATGCCCAACCAGGAGCCCTGTGGAGCTTCACCTGTAAAGGACAAAGTGTTGAAGAACATAAATCCGACACAGCCTGCTGCACCAACAAGTCAGAAGACAAATAAAGGTAAAGAAAAGAAACAGAATAGAGGAGGAGAAACTCAGGGGGAAGAGAGTCATACGACTGAAGCAGAGCCTTTTGAGGAGCAGCAGGAGGAGGGAGAGGAGGGAGAGGAGGATGTTCAGTCCAGCCCGTTGGTGTTCTCACACGGAGAGCCTTTTGAGGAGCAGCAGGAGGAGGGAGAGGAGGGAGAGGAGGATGTTCAGTCCAGCCCGTTGGTGTTCTCACACGGAGAGCCTTTTGAGGAGCAGCAGGAGGAGGGAGAGGAGGGAGAGGAGGATGTTCAGTCCAGCCCGTTGGTGTTCTCACACAGAGAGCTCAGCAACAACTCAGGTGAGTGGAGGAAGAACTGGGTTCCTTTACTTACAGAAAAGTAGTCCGGTACTAGTTCGGTTTTAAAAGTCCATAATTAAACTATTCCACAGAGACAGCAGGAAAAACAATATACGGAGAAAGTGGAAAAGAAAACAAACACAGCCAGTAAATAACAAACAAAGTAAACAAAATATTAGCTATTAGCTCCCCCCCGCAGCGTTCATATCATCCATCATGTGATAATAGGCATCTGTTACAAGTCAGGGTGTCCGCGGGGTCTTAAAAAGTATTAAAAGTTGATAAATCAATTTAGCGAAAATGAAGGCTATTAAAAAGTATTAAACGGCATTTTCCAAGGTATTACATTTTGTAGCTTGTTTTCAATAAGTATATAAATTGTCCAAAGAGGTTGTATTCTACAGTCTGCCTGAATGTAATCATTGCGTAGGTGTGTAGTGTGATTCTGTGTAGTTTATTTATGGCATCCCGTTGGGTTTGACGTCATCTGAACAGGACATCGCACGCTCACTGCTTGATAGCGCGCGAAGGTCCGTTTACGCCGGTTGTCAAACAACATCGTTATGGGGAAATGCAAGTTTGCGTCCAAATGGTTGGAAGATAAGGAGGAAGGACAATCAATACTGTATATAGTCAATGTGAGGTAAAGTGTGTCGCCAATGTAACCGGTTAGAACTCAAAGTGGCGATGAGGTCTTAAAATGTATGGAAAGGGTCTTAAAAAAGGTCTTAAAAGGTTTTACATTTGACTTCAGGATTCCTGCTTATACCCTGCAAGTACAAATCCAGCAGTTAAGGTCGCATTGAAGTAAAAGCAACATGTATTTGAACTCTTTTTACTAAAAGGTACCATGGGGTCAGATTATAATGTTCCAAAGGGGGGTTCGTTTAGCACGAAACACTTGAAACAACTAAAGGATAAGTTAAACAAGAAAGTAGAAAGAAAGTGAAGTCATAGAAAACTATGTCTGCTAAAAAGCTATATGCTATATAAATAAACTTGCTTTGCCTTCAACAGGGGAGAAGCCGTTTCAAAAAGTATACCATCATGTCTCCAGTAAGAAGGAAGCGCCTCAAAGGAAGGAGCCTCAAAGGAAGGAGCCTCAAAGGAAGGAGCCTCTCAGCGCAGTGAGGCGGGGCAGGAGAGCCCCCGGGAGCTGGTGGGTGGTGCAGGACGTGGAGAGCGTCTCCCCTCAGCAGCAGAAGCCCAAACCTCGGAAAGAAAGAAGAAACGCATCAGATCTCCTCCACCTCCCAAAGAGAGTTCCTCCGTGCCGCTCCTAAACCCACAGTCTCCGCTGAAGAGATCTCGGGCCGCTTCAAACAAGCCCCCGAGTGTGGGCAGAGGTCGGAGGAAGAGACAGAAAGTGCCGGAGCGTCCTGTGGAGGAAATCCCTCCTGCTGACTATCCCGTGATCAGGTATATAGCAGGATATATTTGTCAGAACACACAAAATATATATATATTTTTTATTATTTATTCTACTATTTCAACAACAGTTTATACATCTAGAAAAACAAACAATGAGTAGAAGCGGAGGGCAGAAAGCAGAGTTTACACAGAGGTAGCCCTCCCGTTAAGGTTAAGTAAATAAAAGATAATTCCGTAATGAAATACTCACACCGATAAACTAAATTCTATATATACATACACATACATATGTACACATATACATACATACACCCCTTTACAGGGTGAAAATAAAATAATAAAGTAAAACAAATAAATAAATTCCTAGAAGTCCATGTTCAGATAACAAGACGGTTTCATTTCTCATCCTATTTTTATGTAAACTGATAATAATGATATTTCAATCAGGAGAGACGTGTTGATGAAAGAATACATATTTATTGCCAGGAATACACAAATGAATGTAATGGAGTTTTGGCGATTCGATGAAACCCCCCGGGGTCTAGACACTGGTGGTGGTGAATGGATGGTTGGGGTCGGTCTGAAGGGGAGGGGCTTAGCTTGACCCTGGTGGTGGTGAATGGATGGTTGGGTTCGGTCTGAAGGGGAGGGGCTTAGCTTGACCCTGGTGGTGGTGAATGGATAGTTGGGTTCGGTCTGAAGGGGAGGGGCTTAGCTTGACCCTGGTGGTGGTGAATGGATGGTTGGGGTCGGTCTGAAGGGGAGGGGCTTAGCTTGACCCTGGTGGTGGTGAATGGATGGTTGGGGTCGGTCTGAAGGGGAGGGGCTTAGCTTGACCCTGGTGGTGGTGAATGGATGGTTGGGTTCGGTCTGAAGGGGAGGGGCTTAGCTTGACCCTGGTGGTGGTGAATGGATGGTTGGGGTCGGTCTGAAGGGGAGGGGCTTAGCTTGACCCTGGTGGTGGTGAATGGATGGTTGGGGTCGGTCTGAAGGGGATGGGCTTAGCTTGACCCTGGTGGTGGTGAATGGATGGTTGAGTTCGGTCTGAAGGGGAGGGGCTTAGCTTGACCCTGGTGGTGGTGAATGGATAGTTGGGTTCGGTCTGAAGGGGAGGGGCTTAGCTTGACCCTGGATTCAAAGGGACGGGAGGTGAAAAGGGGGGGAGGAGGGTTGTGTAGAGTCACCTGAAATGACAGCTGTCAGAGGGGGGAGAGCAGATTTTAAAGGTTTAGCGGAGCGCTGTGATAGGCTTGTGAGAATAGAGCGAAGTGATTGGTTAAGCTGGAGAGTGACGCCCCCGATCACTTATTGAGAGGAGAGAGAGTAGTTACATGGAAATAGTTAATGAATGAGTAAAGACGGTCTTCCTGGTTGAACTAAGCTTCATTTCTCATTATAATTGTTATAGCATTTAAAATTATTATCATTATTGTTATTATCATTGTCATATAATGATATATCTTTTTTTAATCTGTTTTTAAGTTAATCCAAAGACACAATGACCGGATAAAGATACAAAAAAAAAACGAAACAAAAAACATTAGACAAAAAAAACGCAGCTAGGTATTCCCATGTTTTGGTTAGTTAGGGTATTCTGCTAATACATTTTTTCGTCTTGATTTGAATTCTATCACAACACTTGTGATATATAACCCATCTTTATATCTCTCTCTATCTGTACACAGTACTCCTAACGACCTCATACACCACAGCAGCCCCCAGGATGAGGGGCCACAGCGTCATTCAGTGGATCGGTGAGGACGAGTCTGAGTCTCTCTTAATATCTCCCTCTTACTGTCGATACACGTTTATATTTCCCACTATTTTCCCACAGGTCGAGGCTCTTGAGAAGTGGGCCGTCCTCCATGATTGTTCTGGAGCAGTACGAGGACGACAGCTCGAGTATGTTTTTAAACATTTAACAATTTACAATATACTTTAATGTATACCAAATGTTCTTATATTTACCTAACCTAAGTTTCTTTCCCCACACAATGTCACCAACCCTTATCTCTTTGAAAATGTTGTCAGGTTTATGATGGGGAACCACGACTATTGGTATTAAGGAATTAATAATAATCACACTTTGATAAATCTGGAATAAAAACAGCAAGAATAGTGATCAGTGTTTCCGCCAGACCGGGGCTGAGAGGGCGTCCACCCCGAGAGCGAGGGGGTGTGACGTCACGTTGTGTCACGTGACTTGAATTTTGAATTGAGCCGTCCCTTATAGATACTATCTCTTTACGTCAGGGGTGTCAAACTCAAATTCATCGCGGGCCACATTAGCATTATGGTTGCACTCAAAGGGCCGGTTGTAACTATATAAATATACATATATAAATATATAATATATACAAAATAATGTATTATATTACATTATTCCCTCTGCATTGGATTATTATCGGATAGGCTAATAACTTAGTAATTAACTACGTCTGAAAGCAGAAGTCCAGGGCAAATAATTCTCTCTTCAGTGCGCATGTCCAGTGCGCGAAGCATTGTGGGACATGTCGTCTGTAAAGTGGCATGTAACCGTATAATAACGTATTATATTCTTTGCAAGCTCTTGGGGGCCACATCAAATGAAGTCGCGGGCCGGATTTGGCCCCCGGGCCTTGAGTTTGACACCCCTGCTTTACGTATTAGTGATGGGAATTCTGGCACTTTTTTAGTTTGACTAGTCACTAAGAAGTGCCGGCTCTTTCGGCTCCTAAACGGCTCTTCATGTTACCACAGTTTATCACAGTTCACGCGCGTGCTCCACTAGCACCCCCCCGTCAAGGCTCGCCGGCAGTACACTTTCCGTCACAGGAACAAGCTTTGCTGGCGGCGAAAAGAATCCCACCAGACTCCTTTGCCCCTCCAACAGAGGGATGTCCTTTAGGGCTGCACGATTTGGGGAAATAATGTAATTGCGATTTTTCTGACAGATATTGTGATTCGATTTGCGATATTTGTTTTTAAGCGACCCAACGGAAGTTTATTGTAAAATGCGGCCGTATCTCCGGCTAGGAAGGTCGTATCAACGTGCTCCCGTCTCTAGCACCCCCGCAGCCCGAGCTACGAGTGAAAGAACTAAACTTACATGAAACTTCCGTTGGGTTGCTTTAAAGTCAAGCTTCAGTTTAAGATTCACCCTGTAATAGATGTGAAACATGTGATGGAGCATTGCTAACCTGACTCAGATGGTTTCACCAAACCATCTAGGAGAGCTCCATTGGAAGCCATTTGGAAAAGTATTTCAAAAATACTTGGCAGGTGATTGGATGAATCTGTCTATCACCTACTATCATGGGCCACTTCTGATTGGTTAACAATGACTGGTACATGTGGAGCACAGCACTTCTGATTGGTGTGGATGACTGACACACAAGAACAACAAACAAAAAAATTGACGGCAAGACGCCCCCCTGGTGGAAACGCTGATAGTGATACATTTCCCATATCAGGCCTCGACACTGGACAAAGAGAACCATAATTTAAAATATCCACCACAGTATTCATTAAATAATCAAATATAGCGTCAATATGTATCTGATGCTACCAGTACAAACAGCTCCATCTGCTGGTTTAGTCGTTACCCATCCCTCTTTCATTTTATATAATGGTATCTTCTTTCCTTTGTTCCAGTTTTGCCGAATTCCACAATTCTCTCTCTGTCAGATCTGTGCGCTCCCCCGCTCAAACCGATGACCCTGCTGACCAAGGACAAAGCCAACCTGGCCGAGTGGTTCAGGAACCTCTGGGCGCTGCCTGTCAAAGGTGAGGAAATATATATATATATATATATATATATATATATATATATATATATATATATATATAAATGTCAGGGAATAATTCTGTATACATGTTTACCTTTTGCCCTCTGACGCAGATGCCCAACCTTGAGCAGCCGTTATCTCCCTTAAAGGGGACCTATCATGCAAAATGCACTTTGTGATGTCTTTTATACATAAATATGTGTCCCCGGTGCGTCGGGGAACTCACACAGCGTCAGAAAATAAAACCCTCTCTCTTTTCCTCCGTACCCAAATCTTTTAAAAACGGGGCTACAACGAGCGGATACAGATTTCCATCCGAGCTGACGTCAGCCCGGAATAGTGGGCGGTGACGCTCCGCCTACATGGGCAACGCTCCACCTGCAAACGGACCGCAATCGTTATCAAAAAAGTCTTCCGTCCACACGCAACAGGCACCAGAAACGTGTCCGTTCACACGAGACCGCTCGAAAGCGCTGGAGACGCTGTAGTACATATGCCAGGCCTGTAAGTGGCGCTGTAGTCTGCCACAAAAGCAGCGAAGAAGACGTCCCGCGCGTGGTTGCCATGGTTGCCCTTCTGTTTATTCTCCGCTGTGGACGCTCTGGCTCTTTTTCTCCCTCCCAGAGGCAAGCGTTTGCTCCTGCTGTAATGCTCTCCGGTTTGCCACCAGCAGATGACAAACACCCACCTCTCCGCCTCTTGCAAGGGACGAGGGGACCGTGCGGCAGAGTTTCAGTTAGATTTTTTTTTCGCCGGTCAACATGTCCGTTAAAGTTGAAATCTTCCGGACAAAATTAGAAAAGTGCAGGTCAGAGGTCTTCTTTGTTATTTAGTGAGCTTTAAAACAAATGAATAACGACTCGATATAATCATATAAGAATAAAAAACGGAGCCTCTCTTTTCCTCCCCCTCTTCTGAGAGCCCAGCAGCTGATCTCAAAGCACGCTCCCCTCTCCTGCAGTCGTTCTTGGTCTTTAAATACATTTTTCTGTTCTGTTTGTAGAAGAGAGTACTGAGATCTTCCCGGATCAGTTCGAGTGGTTCTGCTATCAGGGCCGGGCCATCGGCTTCACGATGGACGTTAACAGCGGATCATTCTGCAACGGGAAGATGCTGCTGGGCTCCTTCATGAAGAAACCTCTGCTGGTGGACCACAGCGCCGCCACCGTCAGTACCCTCCCACATCTCTGCGTTATACTCACTGTCCTCTCTAGTGTCTTAATACTAATCATTTCTGTCATTGTTTTTCTTTATAAAGGTTTTTAACTTATTAACAAGCTCTGTGACTGTGACCATCAACGGCAGGGAATCCCGCTTCAACCCTGGACAATCCTTCATGGTGCCATGCGGTAAGAATATAATAATGATAATAATACATTTGATTTATAACGCGCATTTAAGGGTCACTTTACACAGGGTAAAATTACACACTTAAAACTAGGGCTGTCAGTCGATTAAAATATTTAATCGCATGATGTCCATAGTTAATCGCAAATTAATCGCACATTTTTTATCTGTTCTAAATGTACCTTAGAGGAATATTTTTCTAAGTTTTTAATACTCTTATCAACATATGAGTGGACAAATATGCTTTATGCAAATGTTTGTTTATTATCATTGGAACAATGGCAAATATTCTCCTGAATATTCTCAACACAACAACCTGGAACCTCTCTCTCTCTCTCTCTCTCTCTCTCTCTCTTCACTCTCTCCCAACCCTGTGTACTTCTCTGCACTGAGCCAGTTGCTCAAACAAACATGCCTGTTTACAGTTGTCAGCGAAATGCCGCTCCTCTGTCTTCATAACAGTCAAAGCATGAAACTGAAGTTCCCACCTAGGGTCAAAATAATGCGCTGTGATGTGCAGTCGACACGTTGGATGCGATCCGAATGATCTAACGCAGCCCCTCGTCCTCCACAATGTTAAGCTGTAGCCACCCATTTAGCTATCGCTGTTGTTGTCCAGGCGTCTCCCCGGCAAAGCGAGCGGCAGGAGCGGGGCTGTCGGCATCAGCTGGGTGCTTGGCTTGCTGTTTAAAACACCTTTTCTTGTATCCATATCTCTCGCTAGAATCTCCCACTATCCAACTAACAACAACAACAACAACGTCAAGCCTTTGGGCTCTGAAACTACGGGGCGGGCCGAGGACAAATACACATGCGTTAATCGCACGTTCAAATAATTAGTGGTGTTATTAACGCGTGAACTTGACAGCCCTACTTAAAACACAACATTATTCAGTTCTGAAGAGGCCCCATTCTGCTCATTTTCATATCAGTATTTAGTAGGGCTGTGCATCTTCACTGGTCTCACGATTCGATTAAGATTATTCGATTCATACCAATGCGTTGCATCCTCAATTTTCTATATTACTGCACATGGCTTCTTTTTCATCAATGAATACATGTAGTAATTATTATTATTTAGAAAGTGCTTCAGAAATCAATAACATAAATGTATTGCCATTAATTTATAAACCAAAGTAAATCAATTGTATAGCTCTAGCATCCCTATACAGTATCTGTGTGTGAAATTGTTCCATCCTCAAAAACGAATGCTTCTGCAGTCTAGCTGCAGCTTCTAGCAACGCTCTTCTGTTTAAAAAAGGACACTGAAGGTCCTGAATGTGGCATCACTAACATGACTTGAGTCTGAACACAGCAGACAACAGGAGTATTTACAACAGCATGTGGGTGCACACTTACATTCTCTGTCTTGCTGTTACATACATCCCATGATTGTAGGAGATTAAGTTAGCTTCATCATCTCAATCAGGGATTAAGTGAATAATAACGTTTCTATCAGGTCACTATCAGCCTGTCCGGGGTTTGGAGGAACAGAGGAGACGGTGATCGCGGAAGCTTTTTCCTCCTGCCTTCACAAACTTTACACACGTATTTATCAACTGAAAATAGCAAGAGGACATTCATACTCTGCAATCCAAGACTTAACTAAATCCACCAAAAACCTGACATGATTGTAACGCGAGTATTTTTTAAAAACATAAATCCTTGTGTCTCTGAGCCGCAGCGACACGGACCGATTCAGAGCGGGTCCTTCTGCTGTTGGTTCTGGACTGGTGTTCTTGTGTTGGTGGATAAAGCCGACTGCTCCGTGTTTGGAGTCGATGTGGCGTTGTCACGTCTGTTCCCTGATCTCTGCGTCACCGACCGATTTGATATTAAAGTCACAGAAAAAAAAACTTTATTGTAAAGCCGCGGCCCTAAAATCAGGAAGCACGTTACTACGCTATAATCGATTATGTTCTGTCACTGCATCGATGCAGAATCGTCCACGTCCGCATCGCAGAAACGGTTAATTTCAACACCCCTAGTATGTAGTGTCTCTACTGGGACATGTCTCCATGCTTTAATGTTCAAAAAGCTCTTTATTGTTCTCATACTGCCTGTGCTGCAGCACCTCTTTTCACCCCCTGTCTGAAACCAGAGCCTTTTTCTTCTTCAGCAGTAAATTGTCCGATGTGCCTCGATGGTTTTAATGATTTTGTACCGTTCTGTTTCCACAGGAAGTGCCTACAGCATCCAGAACGTCTGTGCTCAGCCGGCGGTTCTCTACTTTACCAGAATGATCTCGGAAAGCTCAGTATGAATAAAAAAAACAAAAAAAACAGACCGGACATAATATGTACATTTAAAAAGAAAAAAATTTAGTTACTTTCTGTATTAAACAATAAGATGTAAATAGAAAGAACTTTTTTTTGTTTTTAATTTTACGTAAAGGATGTTTTTGATCCTTTGCTGTGTTTGTGTACAGTGTGATAAAACAATTAAAATTATTTCTGTTTCTCTTGAGTTTTATTTCCTACTATAAATGTCTTGCTTCCATCCTCTGAGGGGCAGTGTGCACCAAGAACAACCAGAGCCGTTCAGTCTGAAACTCTTTTATTACAACCACATTTACAGTGGTGGAAAATGTATTCTGATTCATAAATATAGTTTAGTACTTCACTAAAACTCCACCTAAAGGTAGGGTAGGTAAGTTTGAGAAACCGGCTCGAGATACACTTTTTGTTATATTCCATGGAATGCTCTTAACATCCCGATAGCAATGAATATCTGAAGTGCTTTGACAATAAATCCATAAAAAAATATCTGTGGAAGCCGTAGTACTGTAAAAAGTAGGCCTACGACCAATCATTTTAGACCAACCTTGAGCAGCCGTTATCTCCCATAAGGAGGGGCTGCCCTTGCATATTGTTGATGTGGCCAGTTTGTGACCGGGAAACTCTCTGTCAGAGATAGTTATTGTTGTGGGACACCTGGAACACATCCGGATTATATGTTCCGTTCTTATTGTGCATCCATGGGTAAAGGTAAAACCATAGACTGTATATATAAAGGGTAAAACGCATGTAGTACTGAACACGTAACATGAACGTGCCGGGCGGCGCGGTCCCGTGGGTTAGATGCGCGTTCATAATGCCGAGGAAAATAACTCTCAGAATAACGTTATTAGCACATTTTACAACTTGAGGACCGAATGTTTTTAATAAGGGCTATACAAACGTTCATACTGGGTTGTTTATTTAGTTTCAAAAAAATTATCCAACGATTTACAGACGTCTCTTTCCCAATGTAAGTCAATGGGAAAAAGTGTTTCCGGGCCCAGCAACCTAACGGAAGTGTAGTACCGCCGTTTGGCCACATGGAATATTTTACTCAGAGTCCGGCGCACTTCCTGGGGGCTTGATCTCGACACAGTCAACAACTACTGCTACGGCTGTTGTAAGGTGAGTGATCTGCACACAAATACTCTTAACTCGCTGAAATCTTGACTGATTTACAAACGGTTTGGTTTATTATAAACGTTATTAGCATAGCTATGATACAGGAGACAACAAGACATGTTGAAAAAAAAGTCCATATGTATAAGTATGCAGTATCATAACTACATAATTGATGTTTATAACAAACCAAACCGTTTGAAAATTGGTTGAAAATTGAGCAAGCTATGGTTATTTCAATAGTGCACCATAGACATAATGTTATGAATGAGCGAGCTTCCTGTGGCAAGATGGCCGCCACGAAATGAGCCAGGCCCTACTGCTCCGTTGGCCAGCAGCGCGGGCGAGTCATCTGTTTATATATATATATATCTATGGCTGGCCCGGTGTAATTCAAATGTACCGCCGCCATCGATGTATAATAAGAACGACCGCCGCGCGCAGCACAGACACACAGCTGCTGCCCAGCCGCAGCACCGGAAATTGAACTGCTGGGAGAAAAACTGACTATCAGAGATGTAACGTTATCTTTGATAATATTTCGTTTCCTCATTTTTCGTCAACGAAAGTAAAGAGAGATTTTGCCATAGTTTTTATATAGTAAACTACATTTTCGTCTCGTCACTTTTCGTCAACGATATTGCATGTTGATTTCGTTACAGTTATTGTTTACTGCCGTCGGTGCCGTCTCGTCATCGTCTCGTTTTTAGTCATGGAAAAAAAGGTCGTTGACGAACATATTTCGTTCGTCATAGTTCGAAATTAACACTTCCAGGGCTCAACGCTAACTTTTAAAAGTGGTTGCCAGGTTGGCAACCAGGCATCAGCTTTTGGTTGCCAAAACTGAAAATACGGTTGCCATTTTTAGTCACATTATATTTTAAATAATTAAGATACTATACAGTTATACATCAACTTAATAATGAACATGTGACACAAAAGAATGTTCAAATGCTTTACAATAAGTAATTAACACAATTATTTGAAACTTAAGTGGTAGGAAACGTGTCCACCCTCAATTGCTGGCATACAAAATACCAGTAGTGCAGCTGTTCTTCACAGATCCCGCAAAAATGAAGCTGTTTCTACAATAATGTGGAGTGAGAGTTCTGTCCTGACTAAGAGGCTCATTGAGGAAAAGGACTCTGAGGGTTTAGACAGTTCACTTTAGTCTAAGTTATCTCAGTGGGTCTCAAACGGTTTGATCACAATTTATGTAAACAAATATTTCCAAGGCGCACCTTTATAATTATTAGGATAAATAAAAACAGGTTTGAAATCATACCAATGTATACTATAGGACAGTAAACCAAAAATATTGTTTAAAACTGGAGAGATTTAAACATGCATAAATAAATGTTAACTCGGTAAACATAAGATATAAATGACCCCCCAATTACATTATATTGCATTTAGCTGACGCTTTTATCCAAAGCGACTTACAATAGTGCATTCGACCAGGAAAATACAAACTTGAAGAAAACAGAATCATATAAGTACATCAGGTTTCATAGAGCCAAACCATTTCAAGTGCTACTCAACTGGCTTTAGATAAGCCAGTCCTTTATTAGTATATAAGTGCTTTGTTAGAAATTCTTTGTTAATAGTTCTATCGCTCGAAGTGGAGTCGAAAGAGATGAGTTTTTCAGTCTGCGCCGGAATTAAAACATGTTCATGCAATACTAAATACATTTGAAGCCTAGGGCAGCAAAGTGGTCATCCCCACAGCACCCCCCATTTGAAACATGTTCCCACGGCTATGCCGCTATTTTACTGTCATTTTCGGACACCTTAAAATACTGCCAGACCGGTGAAGCCATTTTGGCGAGCTTGTTTTGCCGCGCACAGAGAAAAGTGTCATGTATTTTACGTCATGTGATCGGCTCTCCTGATCGGCATTTATAGAGAGCACCGATTGATCGGCAGAGAGTGAATATCGGCCGATATCGATCGGCGGCCGATAAACGAGTCACATTGCCGTCTCAATGGTCAATTTTGTTATGATATCTGCCCTTTAATTGCGTGCTACTGAGTTACATTTGTGGATGTTTGCCTTTTTTAGATTACTGTCACTTTTAACTCATTTACCTGTGATGTATATTCTCTTCTTTCCTGCAGTAAAGAGACTCAAACTCTCAGTAAAAACCCAGCGCAGAAACCTCAAACACCTGTTGTGGAGGTCCAAAGAAAAACACCAAGGTAGGAAGTGAAGAGTGTTTGATGAGTAGTTACTATTATGTTTTGGTGATTAAACAATACTGGAGTTGGTACAACGAAATATGTAATGTAATATTTAAGAATTGTCATAGAATATACATACGGTATAAATAAATATGGCTAACTAAAAATAACATTAAGTTAGTCATACATGTGCAACTCAAAGAGATGTTATTAAATAATGTAATTCTCCAAAATCACACACAATATTTTATCTATATAATCTCGCAATAAAGCCTATTGTGCCTGTGTACTTAATTTTGTTATTTGAAGAATATTTTGGTTGTTTATCTCCAGGATAGAAATGGTAGCCCCCCCCGCAGCAGCAGTGGGACGAGAGCCTGAACTCGCAGCTCCTGAGAAAACCATTGAAACTGTTCCCGAGCAGCCGTTAGTGGAGCCCGCCTGCGTGCAAAAAAACCTTGTGGCTTTTTTTCAGAAGCTCAGAGAACGCACACTGTCCAAACCTGCATGGTGAGTTGGCAAAACCACTATATATATTTACCAAGTAATGGCTCTACATATTCATTGAAATGTAATATTAAATAATCCTTATTTTTAGCACGAGGAAGTCTGCATCCCCCGTGAAAGTACCCACTCCTCCTCCTCTTGAACCAGAGGATGTTATCCTGATTCTGAGCGACGAGGAAGAGGAGCCGCCGAAAACAAGCAAGGAAACGCGGGAAGATGAACCCGCTGTGAGAATAGATAAGAAAGCTCTTAACTCAAAGACTTTAAAAGATGCCAAGACGAGCAGAGCTAAGCCGATGAAGAGGGGCAAAAAAGTGCCACAGGGATCTGATGGAGAAACGGACGAGGCTTCAAAGAAACAAGGTCCAAGCAGCAAGGAAGTGGGGGCTACAGACCTGGGGGCTCTTTCAGGTAAACAACTCCTAAAATCTCTTCATACGTGTTGAGGCGCTTTCACACCGGAGTACTTTTCCCCGTACTTTTCCCTTTTAGTTCCGATAGTTCCTTGGATTTTGCGTTCACACCAAAAAGAGAACTTAGTTCATGAGAACTTTTCCCCCCTTTTAGTCCCTGCTAGAGAGGTGGGACTTTCCTGGGGAGAAAAGAGTTCCAATTTCTGATTGGCTGGGCGGATTGCAAACCACGCCCCGTAAAACTCGGAAGACTTTTGTGAAGCCGCTGGCATTAGCATTATTAGCATTAGCATTAGCCCCGCGCACCAACGGAGAGAGACTAACTTATGGCAATACAAAAAAAAACATGGGAGCGGTGGAGATGAGGAGGTGTCGGCGTTCTGGCGATTTACTCGGAAGGCTTCAGTAGAAGCTGCTGGGAGTCCCAGCAGCTTCTACTGAAGCCTTCCCCAACTCCGGGGACTTCGGGTGGCAGAATACGCCGTGAAGTTGTTTGCGGCCTGCCAGTAAACCCAAAGCAGAAGAAGTGACGTCAGCGGCTTCATTTCATGGATGTATAATAAGAACTGGATACAGCGTGGGAGGCGGGGTCTCGTTCTTTCCTATGAGAGCTGCTCATTGGCGCATGAGGACAAAATGGCCCAACTTTTGAGAGAGAGAAACATCACAGATTACCCATCATGCCTAGCTTTCAGAGCAGAAGAACCCGTATGTGCGCTCACAGAGCATGCGCCCCTTAAGCCCCGCCCCCCGAGCTCCCACTCTCGGCTCAGTAGAATGAATGGAGACAGAAAATAAATCTAGATTCGGCTTTTAGTGCATTTTACAACTTTAAGGACCGAATGATTCTAATAAGGGCTATACAATAATTCATACTGGGTAGTTTATTTAGTTAAAAAAATTATCCGCTGATTTACAGACGTTTCTTTCCCAATGTTAGTCAATGGGGAAAAGTCTTTCTGGGCCCAATGACGTCACGGACTGATACGGAAATTGTAGTACCGCCGTTTGGACACAACGAATATTTTCATCAGAGTCCGGCGCACTTCCTGGGGGCTTGGTTCATTTGCGTAATCTTCCCTCAGGGACTTATTCCGGTGTGAACGCGATCTGCTCTTTAGTTCCGGGAACTAAGTACGGCAAAGTACTTGGTGTGAAAAAGCGGCTTTTTAATCCTTCTGCTACTTGGTTAAATGTTAGTTAATGTTTGTGCTGCTAATGTACCCCCCACATTTAGACAGACAATTCAATATTTGTGAATTGAGACGGGTAGAAACTACTGACAGATATTATCAGTGTTTTATACTTTAGTGATTGTTCTTTTGTGAGGGATTTTAATAGTTTTCTATTTATTATTTTAACTCCAGAGTTGGCCAAGAGGCTTTTTTTTCATCTGTCGTCCCTGAACAGATGTTGTACGTCACCCTTAATTAACAAATTAGAAAAATAACAAGTAAATACAATCAGTAAAAACATGCAAGATAGATGCGGGAGGCTGTGGACTAGGGCGCTGGTGTTGGGATCAGGCGGGCACAGGTTCAAACCCCACTGCAGTCAGCATGTCGTTGTGTCCCGGAGACACTTCGCCCCAAAGTGCTCCTGTGGGGATTGTCCACAGCATCGAGTATGTTAGTCGCTTTGGATAAAAGCGTCTAACAAATAACATGTAATATAATGCCCAAGCTTATAGGGAGCGGTCCTTTTAAGAATAGGTAGACCCTAGGACCTATAGAACATTTAGACATCCTTTTAAATGCTTTTCTTTTATTTCGCACAGACAAAGAAATCATGAATCCCGAAGCACAAACACGAGAGGATTCAGCAGATGATAAAAGGGATAAAAATATCAAACTACCCGTGGTGTCTGAAGGGAGTTCACCTGAGCCAAGCGCAGCAGCAGCAGCAGCAGCAGCAGCAGCAGCAGCAGCAGCTTCACCTGTTGGTGACAAATATTTCCAGCTGTCTATTAAAAAGTACAAGATGCCCAACCAGGAGCCCTGTGGAGCTTCACCTGTAAAGGACAAAGTGTTGAAGAATATAAATCCGACACAGCCTGCTGCACCAACAAGTCAGAAGACAAATAAAGGTAAAGAAAAGAAACAGAATAGAGGAGGAGAAACTCAGGGAGAAGAGAGTCATACGACTGAAGCAGAGCCTTTTGAGGAGGAGCAGGAGGAGGGAGAGGAGGATGTTCAGTCCAGCCCGTTGGTGTTCTCACACAGAGAGCCTTTTGAGGAGGAGCAGGAGGAGGGAGAGGAGGGAGAGGAGGATGTTCAGTCCAGCCCGTTGGTGTTCTCACACAGAGAGCTCAGCAACAACTCAGGTGAGTGGAGGAAGAACTGGGTTCCTTTACTTACAGAAAAGTAGTCCGGTACTAGTTCGGTTTTAAAAGTCCATAATTAAACTATTCCACAGAGACAGCAGGAAAAACAATATACGGAGAAAGTGGAAAAGAAAAGAAACAAAGTAAACGAAATATTAACTATTAGCTCTCCCCCCCGCAGCGTTCATATCGTCCATCATGTGATAATAGGCATCTGTTACAAGTACAAATCCAGCAGTTAAGGTCGCATTGAAGTAAAAGCAACATGTATTTGAACTCTTTTTACTAAAACAATTGTGCAAATAGAAAAAATACCTGTATTTGAGTTAAATAGGGCTGCAGATTTAGGAAAAAATCAATTCACATATCTTGAATATAACTGCAAGATGCTCCATATTGCGATTTGAATAATATAAATATATTTTGCAGCCCTACAAACAGACCAACCAATAATCTCTGTTTCTTATTAAAATGTGATTCTCAAAGTCCCTTTTTATTAAACTGTTGCACAGAGACAGCAGATCACTTGAGGGAGGGAAAACAGTATACCGAGAAAGTGTAAAGAAAACCAAACACAGCCAGTAAAAGACTAACAAAGTACTAGAAATGAAGGTCTTTGACAGAAGCACCAATCTGTGTGGTAATATGTGTTACCAGTTAAAGTGCTGCATTTAACGACGTGCTTAGCAACATGTATCTGTACTCTTTAATAGTACCTGTATTTGAGTTTTGTAAACAAACAGAAAGTTATTAAAATGATCATGGTGTAATTGTTTTAGGAGGATCTTTACCTACCTAACTAAGATCTTTTAAACAAGTCTATAAAATAACATATGTATGCAGGGACGTCTCTGCAGCTTCACAATACTTCATTTACATATTCAGCCCTACAAACAGACCAACCAATGATCTCTGTTCCTTAGAGGGATTGTGTTCCTTTCTGTTAAAGAGGAATAGTTTAGGCGAAAACTAAAAGGTACCATGGGGTCAGATTATAATGTTCCAAAGGGGCGTTCGTTTAGCAAGAAACACTTGAAACAACTAAAGGATAAGTTAAACAAGAAAGTGAAGTCGTAGAAAACTATGTCTGCTAAAAAGTGAGCAATGATTGAGAGTCAGAGCTAAACATTTCAGATGTGTGTATCTCACACTGCTGTGACTTTTATGAATGTTCCTTTGTTATTCACGCTTTTAAATGCCATTTTATAATATGTTTCTTAATATTTTTCATTTTTGTAAAGCACTTTGAATTGCCTTGTGTTGAAAGGTGCTATATAAATAAACTTGCCTTGCCTCCAACAGGGGAGAAGCCGTTTCAAAAAGTATGCCATCCCGTCTCCAGTAAGAAGGAAGCGCCTCAAAGGAAGGAGCCTCTCAGCGCAGTGAGGCGGGGCAGGAGAGCCCCCGGGAGCTGGTGGGCGGTGCAGGACGTGGAGAGCCTCTCCCCTCAGCAGCAGAAGCCCAAACCTCGGAAAGGAAGGAAGAAACGCATCAGATCTCCTCCACCTCCCAAAGAGAGTTCCTCCGTGCCGCTCCTAAACCCACAGTCTCCGCTGAAGAGATCTCGGGCCGCTTCAAACAAGCCCCCGAGTGTGGGCAGAGGTCGGAGGAAGAGACAGAAAGTGCCGGAGCGTCCTGTGGAGGAAATCCCTCCCGCTGACTGTCCCGTGATCAGGTATATAGCAGGATATATTTGTCAGAACACACAAAATATATGTATTTTTTATTATTTATTCTACTATTTCAACAACAGTTTATACATCTAGAAAAACAAACAATGAGTAGAAGCGGAGGGCAGAAAGCAGAGTTTACACAGAGGTAGCCCTCCCGTTAAGGTTAAGTAAATAAAAGATAATTCCGTAATGAAATACTCACACAGATAAACTAAATTCTATATATATGTACACGTATACCAACCCAGTCTCACGGCATTTCGTGTTATAGTCACGAAATTAATCTATTGATTCGTGTTCAATAACACGATTTTCACATTTTTTTCGTGTCACACAGAACGATTTTAAAAGCATGGTAGTATGTTTCGTGCCTGCACCACGTCGTTTTGTCCGGTCGGGTCTTATGGCGCGTTTCCACTACAGCCCGCAGCCCGGTTTAAGAGGGCTGTGACGTCAGCGGCCCGTCTTTGGTTGCGTTTCCACTTGGCCTAGTACCGGCCGGCGGGTCCTAATTCACAGTTTTTCTGGCCTCATAAAATCGTGGGTCCAGGGCCAGAGACAACGAGGCTGAGTCGGGCTGAGTATGCTAAACTAGAGAGAGCGTCGCTGGCAAGGGGGCTACAACTACAACAAGATGGACATATTTGACCGTGATTTAATTGTAATACACGTTTCAAAATGATGCCGAAGTAACAACATACTGATACCGGTTAGTAAAAACCATGAATTAATGCTTTGTCAAGTCTGCAGACAGACGGCAGGCGAAAAACCTTTTAAAATGCTTGTTTTCTAAATGGAGATTGGCTAAGCTAACGCAGTATATGCTCCGACCGTCCACACTCACAACAACGGCCTATACAGACATAAATAAAGCAGCGACTGTATTCACCATGACACAGGCAGTCTGTGGTTTGTACTTGTTTAACTTTTGTCTAGTTTCTGAACAGATATAAGGAGCTGTGAGCTCTGAGTGCTAACAGCTAACGGCTGTGTTGTTTTTCTGGGGTCCTCTGAAGATCACGTCACGGCTCCGCCTACACTGCGTTACTATAGATACTGCCCCAGTTCCTAAACTGTAATGGAAATGCGCCATAAAGTGAGCCAGTCCTAACAAGGCCCAGCCATACCGAGCGGGGCCGAGCGAGGCCGTGTAGTGGAAACGCGCCATTAGAATACCAGAAGCTGTGTGGTTCATAAAAACATTTTCTTACTCAATATCTTACCCTAAGCCTAACCCTATCCCTTTTATTCTAAATTGTATAATGTCGGAGTTTTTTTTGCCGTCCGCGAGGAAAAGAAATGGCTCAGAGCCTCAGAATACTGACATCTGTATTTTATGTCATCTTTTTTTCCTTCTAATTTGTTATTATTTGGTGCAGGCACGAAACATACTACCAATAGAAATACATTGCTTCTAAAATCGTTCTGTGTGACACAAAAAAAATTGGGAAATCGTTTTGGTGAACACGAATCAATAGATTAATTTCGTGACTATAACACGAAATGCCGTGAGACTGTGTTGCAAATAAAATAAACAAATACATTCCTACAAGTCCATGTTCAGATAACAAGACGGTTTCATTACTCATCCTATTTTTATGTAAACTGATAATTATGATAATAGTCATTATAATTGTTATAGTAGTTATAAATATTATTATTATCATTATCATATAATGATATATCTTGTTTAATCTGTTTTTAAGTTAATCCAAAGACACAATGACCGGATAAAGATACAAAAATAAATAAATATTAGAAGACAAAGAAACCGCAGCTAGGTATTCCCATGTTTTGGTTAGTTAGGGTATTCTGCTAATACATTTTTTCGTCTTGATTTGAATTCTATCACAACACTTGTGATATATAACCCATCTTTATATCTCTCTCTATCTGTACACAGTACTCCTAACGACCTCATACACCACAGCAGCCCCCAGGATGAGGGGCCACAGCGTCATTCAGTGGATCGGTGAGGACGAGTCTGAGTCTCTCTTAATATCTCCCTCTTACTGTCGATACACGTTTATATTTCCCACTATTTTCCCACAGGTCGAGGCTCTTGAGAAGTGGGCCGTCCTCCATGATTGTTCCGGAGCAGTACGAGGATGTTTTGTGTATGTTTTTAAACATTTAACAATTTACAATATACTTTAATGTATACCAAATGTTCTTGATAGATATTTACCTAACCTAAGTTTCTTTCCCCACATAATGTCCTCCTTAACACCAACCCTTATCTCTTTGAAAATGTTGTCAGGTTTATGATGGGGAACCACGACTATTGGTATTAAGGAATGAATAATAATCACACTTTGATAAACTGGAATAAAAACGCAGGTGATCCAATCACCTGCCAAGTATTTCAAAAATACTTATCTAGATATATGAGATAAACAGATTTAGACACAGAGACTGGAAGAGGAAGCGGATTAATTGGTGTTTTTCTGCTACAGAAGTTCTTAGTCGTGTGCTACTGGGATTTCAGTCCAACCGAAAAACCTCCTGTCTGGTTTAGAAAGTCTGCAGTTTACTGATTTTTAATCTAATTAAAGTGGCATAGCACGACATCCCAGGTTCTCCTCAGAGCATTACTGCGTGTCATCATCCTCACTTCCAATGTTCCTGTCCCCCATCATCCACTTAAGCAGAAACACCCAGAATTCACCTTTTTAAAAAGTTGCTCCTTGTTCTTTTTAGTTTGTTATAATCTGCCATCCATTACCACCCCCGTTCATTTTAGACCTGCAAAAAGGTAATTACCGCTGACAGGTGCTCTGAAGATTTATAAACTGTTGGTGGAACTAAGTGTTCCCGGAAAGACCCACCAATTTATCTCTGAAAATGCTATGAAAAAGGCTCCGATGTCTTTCTTGATTTCTTACTCAATTGCAAGAAAATCATATGTAAATGTCACACGTATCTATTTATTAGCTATCTATTTAATAAATTAGCTAGCATAAATTAGCGTATTTAAGCTATCTATTAGCTATCTACTTAATAAGTTAGCTAGCATAAATTAGCGGAATTAAGATATCTATGAGTTATCTACTTATTAAGCTAGCCTATTAAGTAGATAACTAATATATCAACTATCTATCTATCTATTTATATATCTAGTGAACGATCTACGTAGTAAGCTAGCTAGCATAAGTTAGCTGACTTAAGCTATCTATTAGCTATCAACTTAACAAGCTAGCAAAAGTCTATGTAGTGGTTGATTTAAGTACTGTAATCTTTCTATCTATCTATCTATCTATCTATCTATCTATCTATCTATCTATCTATCTATCTATCTATCAAAAATACTTGGCAGGTGATTGGATCAATCTGTCTATCACCTTCTATCATGGGCCACTTCTGATTGGTTAACAATGACTGGTACATGTGGAGCACAGCACTTCTGATTGGTGTGGATGACTGACACATAAGAAAAAAAAATCGCAGGCTTTGCGATTTGATAATTGCATCATTTCAAATCGCGACTTCAATTTAAAATCGATTAATCGTTCAGCCCTAATGTCCTTGTCCTTTTTCCTTTTCGTCATTTCAAGCGATACAAATTCTCGATCTTCTCTCGAATTATAATTTTTTTGTCGAATGACGGCAAGACGCCCCCCTGGTGGAAACGCTGATAGTGATACATTTCCCATATCAGGCCTCGACACTGGACAAAGAGAACCATAATTCAAAATATCCACCACAGTATTCATTAAATAATCAAATATAGCGTCAATATGTATCTGATGCTACCAGTAGAAACAGCTCCATCTGCTGGTTTAGTCGTTACCCATCCCTCTTTCATTTTATATAATGGTATCTTCTTTCCTTTGTTCCAGTTTTGCCGAATTCCACAATTCTCTCTCTGTCAGATCTGTGCGCTCCTCCGCTCAAACCGATAACCCTGCTGACCAAGGACAAAGCCAACCTGTCCGAGTGGTTCAAGAACCTCTGGGCGCTGCCTGTCAAAGGTGAGGAAATATATATAAATGTCAGGGAATAATTCTGTATACATGTTTACCTTTTGCCCTCTGACGCAGATGCCCAACCTTATCTCCCTTAAGGAGGGGCTGCCCTAGCATATTGTTGTTGTTACCAGTTTGTGACCGGGCAACTCTCGGTCAGAGATAGTCATTGTTGTGAGACACCTGGAACACATCCTTCTCGGGGTGTAGATGACCCCGAGCCATAACCGACAACTAAAGTTGATTCAGTTTCCCCAGCTGTTTAGTCTATCTAGTGAAGAATGTTGATTACTCTCAAGCAAACTAGCAAAAGGTCCTACGAGAGAAAGGCTCTTCAGAATTGATGGTGGCATCTCAACCGTGTGGTCAGATCGTGGCCCGTGACATGTCTTGTGAATTCTCCGGCCGAAGCTCCAAATAAACCGTCAGTGTTTGCCATCAAAGCTCCATCTCTCCGAGTCCTGTTTCCAATTGCTTCAGAAGTTTCCCCCACAATAAAACACGCAGAAAAGACTGAATGCTGTTTCTTAGAAATATCAGTCTGCATGTGGGGTATTTTTCTGGCCCATTTGCATACATAATGAAAGCGTGATTTCACATGGGCCTTTCCACCTAACAATACTATACGATAAGATAATACTGTATTTTCTCCAGACGCACAGATTACATAGAATCGTATCATGTGGACGCTTGTTTGTTTAGGAAAAAATCGATTCAAACCAAATATATTTGAGTCCATTCTTTGCATAGTTTGAGCGAACAAATCAACCTGCAGTAAAGAGTTATTATTCATATTTACAGGTTATAGTTTCAATAGAAATTTGTATTTATTTTTGACACTTTTTGACTTTTTTCATTACAAAACATACAAAAACAAAGCCAGGCACTTACATCAGTTTGACAAAAAAAAACGTGTCCCACAATGCATCTCATGAGACTTGCAATGATTTGCCCCAGACTTCTGCTGTCAGACGTAGTTAATTATGAAGTCATTACCCTATCCGATAATAATCCATTGCAGAGGCAATGATGTAATAAAATACATTATTTTATATATATTTATATAGTCTTAAAGGTCACCTATCATGCTATTTTTAGGCAAAAGTTCTTGGTCTTTAAATACATTTTTCTGTTCATTTTTTGCAGTAGGTAGTACTGAGATCTTCCCGGATCAGTTCGAGTGGTTCTGCTATCAGGGCCGGGCGATCGGCTTGACGATGGACGTTAACAGCGGATCATTCTGCAACGGGAAGATGCTGCTGGGCTCCTTCATGAAGAAACCTCTGCTGGTGGACCACAGCGCCGCCACCGTCAGTACCCTCCCACATCTCTGCGTTATACTCACTGTCCTCTCTAGTGTCTTAATACTAATCATTTCTGTCATTGTTTTTCTTTATAAAGGTTTTTAACTTATTAACAAGCTCTGTGACTGTGACCATCAACGGCAGGGAATCCCGCTTCAACCCTGGACAATCCTTCATGGTGCCATGCGGTAAGAATATAATAATGATAATAATACATTTGATTTATAACGCGCATTTAAGGGTCACTTTACACAGGGTAAAATTACACACTTAAAACACAACCTTAGTCCGTTCTGAAGAGGCCCCATTCTGCTCATTTTCATATCAGTATTTAGTAGGGCTGTGCATCTTCACTGGTCTCACGATTCGATTACGATTATCCTGTCACCGATTCGATTCATACCAATGCGTTGCATCCTCAATTTTCTATATTACTGCACATGGCTTCTTTTTCATCAATGAATACATGTAGTAATTATTATTATTTAGAAAGTGCTTCAGAAATCAATAACATAAATGTATTGGCATTAAATTATAAACCAAAGTAAATCAATTGTATAGCTCTAGCATCCCTATACAGTATCTGTGTGTGAAATTGTTCCGTCCTCAAAAACGAATGCTTCTGCAGTCTAGCTGCAGCTTCTAGCAACGCTCTTCTGTTTAAAAAAAAAGGACACTGAAGGTCCTGAATGTGGCATCACTAACATGACTTGAGTCTGAACACAGCAGACAACAGGAGTATTTACAACAGCATGTGGGTGCACACTTACATTCTCTGTCTTACTGTTACATACATCCCATGATTGTAGGAGATTAAGTTAGCTTCATCATCTCAATCAGGGATTAAGTGAATAATAACGTTTCTATCGGGTCACTATCAGCCTGTCCGGGGTTTGGAGGAACGGAGAGGAGACGGTGATCGCGGAAGCTTTTTCCTCCTGCCTTCACAAACTTTACACACTTATATATATCGTCTGAAAATAGCAAGAGGACATTCATACTCTGCAATCCAAGACTTAATTAAATCCACCAAAAACCTGACATGATTGTAACGCGAGTATTTTTGTAAAACATAAATCCCTGTGTGTCTGAGCCGCAGCGACACAGACCGATTCAGAGCGGGTCCTTCTGCTGTTGGTTCTGGACTGGTGTTCTTGTGTTGGTGGATAAAGCCGACTGCTCCGTGTTTGGAGTCGATGTGCCGTTGTGACGTCTGTTCCCTGATCTCTGCGTCACCGACCAATTTGATATTCAAGTGACAGAAAAAAAAACGTTATTGTAAAGCCGCGGACGTAAAATCAGGAAGCAACGTTCAGGGCTCTCGACTAACTTTTTTCACCATCCTCCCGGAACCGTCCCGAAATACAATCTAAGCCGTCCCGAAATTAATGTGGACCGTCCCGAATTTAAAATATTTGTTTTTCTACATTATCATTAGTTAAAATCATTCAAAGTGACCTTTAACATAAATAAAACATCATACAAATCATTAGATGATAATTCATCAACCTTTTTATTTGAGTCAATCAGTCAAACACATAAACAAAGGCCAAATATATTTAAAAAAAAACACACAAGCGAGAAAGTTGCTCTAATATTGAATCCAATCAAGTCCCATCCGATTAACAACAAAATCCAACACTCTGTCCTGAAGACAGAACCCAGAGTAACCACTAACCAGGATGACAGTCTGTAACACAGTCAGGAGACCTTTACAAACTGCCCCGCCCCCTCGCACACAGGAGAGAGCTCTCTCGCCTGGATTGGAAAGATCGAAAATAAGATCGAAAATACATCATAGACGCATTTTGTAGTCTTATTGCATATTAGAAACGGAGTTGGCGAAACTAAAACTGCAATATAATGTTCATGTAGCAATAATACATATGACATATGTTTTAAATGTCTCTACCACTGTCTTTAATAATTCCGGCCCGGGGCCCGTTTAATACCGGGGCTCGGTACCCATCCCTACATGGGGAGAGGCGCAGCATATTGCTAAGGACTACATGCGATGGAGAGTTCTCATCTCAGCTGCAATGACATGTCTGGAAACCCCCTCTCGGGTGCCCCATGCATAGCGCGCCGTCAAAAGCTGCTTCATAAGTTAAGTTTCGTTTCTCCGCACCGCTCCGGGGTAAAAAAATGGTATAGTTACATCACAGCTGTACGGCTGGCTGACAGCTGTAGCTATACGTACTGTGTGTGTGTGTATTTCGCGGGTTGCTAAATGCTTTGTGTGTGTTTATGTTGACAAGGAGGTTTAATAACTGTGTGCTACACAAAACGTGCAGTCAGTTTCATTTTCATCGCCGTTCGTAGTAGAGTTAGCAGGGTATTTTTATTTTAACTCTCGTCCCAAAATGTATTTGTATCCTCCCCGACCCGATTTTTTTCGGCCCCGGGACGACGGGAGGTCCTTAAGCTCGAGCCCTGCAACGTTACTACGCTATAATCGATTATGTTCTGTCACTGCATCGATGCAGAATCGTCCGCATCGCAGAAACGGTTAATTTCAACACCCCTAGTATGTAGTGTCTCTACTGGGACATGTCTCCATGCTTTAATGTTCAAAAAGCTCTTTATTGTTCTCATACTGCCTGTGCTGCAGCACCTCTTTTCACCCCCTGTCTGAAACCAGAGCCTTTTTCTTCTTCAGCAGTAAATTGTCCGATGTGCCTCGATGGTTTTAATGATTTTGTACCGTTCTGTTTCCACAGGAAGTGCTTACAGCATCCAGAACGTCTGTGATCAGCCGGCGGTTCTCTACTTCACAAGAATAATCTCAGAAAGCTCCGAATGAATAAAACTAAAACAAAACCGACCGGACACAATATGTACTGTAGCGTCTCGCTACAGGAACACAGGGAGGCTTGGTTTGTCCTTTATCCGGGAGTTTGTTATATAGATCACAGGTTACTGTTGGCCATAACCACGCCAAACAATCCACTAACTCTGTCGTATATCCTCACTCTCCGTCACATATCCCCTAGCTCCTCTCTCGCTTCCCGCGTCTCCCCCTCCAGGAACCTCCCTCTTCCAGCCCCAACCAACCAGACAACACTCTCCCACCCAAACCCACAGCTACAGGTCACAAGAACCGCCCATCAAAACAGTGGCACGTTCACTGACACTCTGTAAAATGCAAACAACTCTGAACAACAAACACATCAAACATCAACATTATAACCAGTCCGTTACACTTTCCCCCCTCCTCAAAGTCCCTCGTCCTCGAGGGAATAAACAAAGTCTCTCAGGTGGTTAGGGGGTCTGCGATTTCTCTGCGGCCGTGCCTGGTCTGCGGCAGGGGGAAACAGGCCCACCGTGGGGCTCAGAGTAGGGCAAGGGAAAAAAAGTCCAGGTTGTGGGGAACCAGGCAAGGTCGCTGGGTCATGGGAGGGGGTTTGGGAAGAAGAAAGAATAGTGTCCCTAGCCCGCTGTGTCTCACCAACTGATCCTAGTGGTGTCGCTGTACCCCGATAGGGTGCCAACCTGTCCCGATGAAGAGCAACTATTCTCCCTCTCCTCTGCAGTTGGACCCTGTAGACGACCTCACTCAGTCTCTCCAGAACCCTGCAGGGCCCTTCCCAGTTGCTGTCCAGCTTTGGGCATCTTCCCTTCTTCCTCTGTGGGTTATACACCCAGACCAACTCGCTAGCACTGAAATGCCGTCCTCTAGCATGCACATCGTAGTTCCTCTTCTGCCTCGCCCCTGCACTCTGTAGCTGGCGCCTGGCAAAGTCGTGAGCAGACTGTAACCGTTCCTGGAGTTTCCTGGCATATTTGAACCCTGGGGGGGGTCATGGGAGGGGGTTTGTGCAGGTGCCGTCATCTGGGAGTCGCAACAAGCAACGGCGTCGGTCACTGTCTCGGTTGTCTGTGTTATAATGGTGTGTGTCACACGACAGCCTGTCTGGGGTGGCCGCCTACACATCTGAACGACCTGTCCATCTGGAAAAGTGAGTGTACCCCTCTTTGTGTCAATGACACAGTCTAATGTCCCAAGAACATCCAGCCCCAGGATGCAATCTTCCAGGTCTGCGACCCACACTGGGCAGCGAACAGACTTCTTTCCCACCCCCATTGTCACAATTGTCTCTCCCACCATCGGACATCGTTCCCCGGTAACTGTCTGTAATTTCACTATGGTGGGGCAAATAGTTGTTTTATTTCTCACTGTTTCAGGCTTCACAAGGGTTGCTGAAGAACCTGTGTCGACCAGCGCAAAACAGTCTGTTCCCGCAATAGTCACTGGGGCATACCAGCAGTCCTCAACCCAGGTTCGGCCCAGCCTGATGATTCGCTCCGGCTGGCCGTCAGCCTCTTCTGTTGGTTGTAACACTTCTGCTTGGTTAATGCGCTGCGACGTTTCCTCATTTGAAGAGGGACGGGACACATCATCAGGGGTCCGCATTGTCCCGGTTATGCAGACCCGGCCCCGTTTCCCTGGTTAGCTGTGCTGCGAGGGCAATCTCGAACCAGATGGCCAGGCTGTCCACACCACCAGCAGATCCTCTGGCGGGGTCTCTGAGACTCCTCCTGTCTCAGTGTGGTGGCACGCACAAGCTGTGTCAATTTTTCCACCCAGGCCGGCTCTGCTGTATTCAGCTCAATACCGCATGCGGCGCTCACCTTCGGTGTGTGGTCATCCGCACTCCATGAAGCAGTACATAGCATCTCTCTCTCTGTGGCTAGCTCCAAAGCCTCCTGTAGAGACTTGGGGTGGGCGAGCAAAGTCTGTGTACGCAGGTCGGCTGGTAGTAGGCCCTGGAGGAAGTAGTCCCGGGCTAACTCACTCTGGATAACAGGAGGCATGGGAGTATAGGTGCGGTGAACCAGCCCCTCAATGTCGTTGGCGAGCTCCCTCAGCGGCTCCCCAGGCCGTCGCTTGCGGCTACACAGTTCAGAGCGGAGCAGGCTAGCTGCAGAGCATAGTCCAAAGCGCCTCTTTAAAGCTCCCACCAAAGCATCATAGTCACTCCTATCATCAGGGTTAAGTAGCAGCAGGCTGGTTAAAGCATCCCCAGTAAGGCACATTGCGAGCTGGAGGGCCTTTTCTTCAGCAGACCACCTGCCAGCCTTGGCTAGCAATTCAAATTGTGCCTGGAATGCTTCCCAGTTAGCTTTGCCATCATACCTGGGTGTTTTCATAGATGAGGGGAGGGCTTCTCTGTGCTGCTCAGTGTGTTGACTCGTGCCTGCCCTCTTTGTCTCTGTTTTCCCGCGTGTGGCGTCTCTATCGGGGAAGTAGCAGGGGCGGTCAAAGCCAGCCTCAGTGGCCATTCTCATAGTCATTCCCCTTCCCCGACCCTCAGTAGCACCGAAGTGTTGCCGCTCGTCAGCTTCCTCCTCCCGTTTAATTTTAGAGTAGTCCCACAGCGACATGTTCTCACCGAGATGGAAACTGTAGGCTGTATGGCAGCAATCACTGTAGCACGCCGCTAGTTAGCTGTCGTTAATCCGGAGTTGAACTTTTACTTCTGACACCAAATGTAGCGTCTCGCTGAAACCAGAGCCTTTTTCTTCTTCAGCAGTAAATTGTCCGATGTGCCTCGATGGTTTTAATGATTTTGTACCGTTCTGTTTCCACAGGAAGTGCTTACAGCATCCAGAACGTCTGTGCTCAGCCGGCGGTTCTCTACTTCACAAGAATAATCTCAGAAAGCTCCGAATGAATAAAACTAAAACAAAACAGACCGGACACAATATGTACTGTAGCGTCTCGCTACAGGGAGGCTTGGTTTGTCCTTTATCCGGGAGTTTATTATATAGATCACAGGTTACTGTTGGCCATAACCACGCCAAACAATCCACTAACTCTGTCGTATATCCTCACTCTCCGTCACATATCCCCTAGCTCCTCTCTCGCTTCCCGCGTCTCCCCCTCCAGGAACCTCCCTCTTCCAGCCCCAACCAACCAGACAACACTCTCCCACCCAAACCCACAGCTACAGGTCACAAGAACCGTCCATCAAAACAGTGGCACGTTCACTGACACTCTGTAAAATGCAAACAACTCTGAACAACAAACACATCAAACATCAACATTATAACCAGTCCGTTACAGTACATTTAAAAAAAAAAAATTGAGTTACTTTCTGTATTAAACAATAAGATGTAAATAGAAAGAAAAAAATTTTGTTTTTAATTTTACGTAAAGGATGTTTTTGATCCTTTGCTGTGTTTGTGTACAGTGTGATAACACAATTAAAATGATTTCTGTTTCTCTTGAGTTTTATTTCCTACTATAAATGTCTTGCTTCCATCCTCTGAGGGGCAGTGTGCACCAAGAACAACCAGAGCCGTTCAGTCTGAAACTCTTTTATTACAACCACATTTACAGTGGTGGAAAATGTATTCTGATTCATAAATATAGTTTAGTACTTCACTAAAACTCCACCTCCAACTCCAGGTAGGGTAGGTAAGTTTGAGAAACCGGCTCGAGATACACTTTTTGTTATATTCCATGGAATGCTCTTAACATCCCGATAGCAATGAATATCTTCAGTGCTTTGACAAAAAAAATCATAAAAAAATATCTGTGGAACTGTAAAAAGTACGACCAATCATTTTATCCGGCCCGGCTAAAATAACTGGATGGCCTACCTGCCTGTCAGCCTTCCATCTGTGCACAAACTTATCTCGTGCCCTCATTGGTCATGTGCGCGTTCGTGTGTGTTGGAGGAGGGGCTCTATAAGGAAGTGGCAGATTTTCTCCGGTTGTGTATATTCAAATTCTAGCGATCTCGAGCCGGTTTCTCAAACTTACCTACCCTACCTTTAAATGAGAAGTTAAAGTAGTTGGTGTTGGGGAATCATTTGCCCTGCATGTCCTCCTTCGCCCTCTGATGCAGCTGACCAACCTTGAGCAGCCGTTATCTCCCATAAGGAGGGGCTGCCCTAGCATATTGTCGATGTGGCCAGTTTGTGACCGGGAAACTCTCTGTCAGAGATAGTTATTGTTGTGGGACACCTGGAACACATCCGGATTATATGTTCCGTTCTTATTGTGCATCCATGGGTAAAGGTAAAACGCATGTAGTACTGAACACGTAACATGAACGTGCCGGGCGGCGCGGTCCCGTGGGTTAGATGCGCGTTCATAATGCCGAGGAAAATAACTCTCAGAATAACGTTATTAGCACATTTTACAACTTGAGGACCGAATGTTTTTAATAAGGGCTATACAAACGTTCATACTGGGTTGTTTATTTAGTTTCAAAAAAAGTATCCAACGATTTACAGACGTCTCTTTCCCAATGTAAGTCAATAGGAAAAAGTGTTTCCGGGCCCAGCAACCTAACGGAAGTGTAGTACCGCCGTTTGGCCACAAGGAATATTTTACTCAGAGTCCGGCGCACATCCTGGGGGCTTGATCTCGACACAGTCAACAACTACTGCTACGGCTGTTGTAAGGTGAGTGATCTGCACACAAATACTCTTACCTCGCTGAAATCTTGACTGATTTACAAACGATTTGGTTTATTATAAACGTTATTAGCATGGCTATGATACAGGAGACAGACAACAAGACATGTTGAAAAAAAAGTCCATCATTATAAGTATGCAGTATCATAACTACATAATTGATGTTTATAACAAACCAAACCGTTTGAAAATTGGTTGAAAATTGAGCAAGCTATGGTTATTTCAATAGTGCACCATAGACATAATGTTATGAATGAGCGAGCTTCCTGTGGCAAGATGGCCGCCACGAAATGAGCCAGGCCCTACTGCTCCGTTGGCCAGCAGCGCGGGCGAGTCATCTGTTTATATATATATATATCTATGGCTGGCCCGGTGTGATTCAAATGTACCGCCGCCATCGATGTATAATAAGGACCGCCGCGCGCAGCACAGACACAGCTGCTGCCCAGCCGCAGCACCGGAAATTGAACTGCTGGGAGAAAAACTGACTATCAGAGATGTAACGTTATCTTTGATAATATTTCGTTTCCTCATTTTTCGTCAACGAAAGTAAAGAGAGATTTTGCCATAGTTTTTATATAGTAAACTACATTTTCGTCTCGTCACTTTTCGTCAACGATATTGCATGTTGATTTCGTTACAGTTATTGTTTACTGCCGTCTCGTCATCGTCTCGTTTTTAGTCATGGAAAAAAAGGTCGTTGACGAACATATTTCGTTCGAAATTAACACTTCCAGGGCTCAACGCTAACTTTTAAAAGTGGTTGCCAGGTTGGCAACCAGGCATCAGCTTTTGGTTTCCAAAACTGAAAACACGGTTGCCATTTTTAGTCACATTATATTTTAAATAATTAAGATACTATACAGTTATACATCAACTTAATAATGAACATGTGACACAAAAGAATGTTCAAATGCTTTACAATAAGTAATTAACACAATTATTTGAAACTTAAGTGGTAGGAAACGTGTCCACCCTCAATTGCTGGCATACAAAATACCAGTAGTGCAGCTGTTCTTCACAGATCCCGCAAAAATGAAGCTGTTTCTACAATAATGTGGAGGGAGAGTTCTGTCCTGACTGAGAGGCTCATTGAGGAAAAGGACTCTGAGGGTTTAGACAGTTCACTTTAGTCTAAGTTATCTCAGTGGGTCTCAAACGGTTTGATCACAATTTATGTAAACAAATATTTCCAAGGCACACCTTTATAATTATTAGGATAAATAAAAACAGGTTTGAAATCATTCCAATGTATACTATGGACAGTAAACCAAAAATATTGCATGCATAAATAAATGTTAACTAGGTAAACATAAGATATAAATGACCCCCCAATTACATTACATTACATTGCATTTAGCTGACGCTTTTATCCAAAGCGACTTACAATAGTGCATTCGACCAGGAAGATACAAACTTGAAGAAAACAGAATCATATAAGTACATCAGGTTTCATAGAGCCAAAACATTTCAAGTGCTACTCAACTGGCTTTAGATAAGCCAGTCCTTTATTAGTATATAAGTGCTTTGTTAGAAATTCTTTGTTAATAGTTCTATCGCTCGAAGTGGAGTCGAAAGAGATGTGTTTTCAGTCTGCGCCGGAATTAAAACACGTTCATGCAATACTAAATACATTTGAAGCCTAGGGCAGCAAAGTGGTCATCCCCACAGCACCCCCCATTTGAAACATGTTCCCACGGCTATGCCGCTATTTTACTGTCTTTTTCGGACACCTTAAAATACTGCCAGACCGGTGAAGCCATTTTGGCGAGCTTGTTTTGCCGCGCACAGAGAAACGTGTCATGTATTTTACGTCATGTGATCGGCTCTCCTGATCGGCATTTATAGAGAGCACCGGCCGATATCGATTGGCGGCCGATAAACGAGTCACATTGCCGTCTCAATGGTCAATTTTGTTATGATATCTGCCCTTTAATTGCGTGCTACTGAGTTACATTTGTGGATGTTTGCCTTTTTTAGATGACTGTCACTTTTAACTCATTTACCTGTGATGTATATTCTCTTCTTTCCTGCAGTAAAGAGACTCAAACTCTCAGTAAAAACCCAGCGCAGAAACCTCAAACACCTGTTGTGGAGGTCCAAAGAAAAACACCAAGGTAGGAAGTGAAGAGTGTTTGATGAGTAGTTACTATTATGTTTTGGTGATTAAACAATACTGGAGTTGGTACAACGAAATATGTAATGTAATATTTAAGAATTGTCATAGAATATACATACGGTATAAATAAATATGGCTAACAAAAAATAACATTAAGTTAGTCATACATGTGCAACTCAAAGAGATGTTATTAAATAATGTAATTCTCCAAAATCACACACAATATTTTATCTATATAATCTCGCAATACAGCCTATTGTGCCAATTTAGAACTTAATTTTGTTATTTGAAGAATATTTTGGTTGTTTATTTCCAGGATAGAAATGGTAGCCCCCCCCGCAGCAGCAGTGGGACGAGAGCCTGAACTCGCAGCTCCTGAGAAAACCATTGAAACTGTTCCCGAGCAGCCGTTAGTGGAGCCCGCCTGCGTGCAAAAAAACCTTGTGGCTTTTTTTCAGAAGCTCAGAGAACGCACACTGTCCAAACCTGCATGGTGAGTTGGCAAAACCACTATATATATTTACCAAGTAATGGCTCTACATATTCATTGAAATGTAATATTAAATAATCCTTATTTTTAGTACGAGGAAGTCTGCATCACCCGTGAAAGTACCCACTCCTCCTCCTCCTGAACCAGAGGATGTTATCCTGATTCTGAGCGACGAGGAAGAGGAGCCGCCGAAAACAAGCAAGGAAACGCGGGAAGATGAACCCGCTGTGAGAATAGATAAGAAAGCTCTTAACTCAAAGACTTTAAAAGATGCCAAGACGAGCAGAGCTAAGCCGATGAAGAGGGGCAAAAAAGTGCCGCAGGGATCTGATGGAGAAACGGACGAGGCTTCAAAGAAACAAGGTCCGAGCAGCGAGGAAGTGGGGGCTACAGACCTGGGGGCTCTTTCAGGTAAACAACTCCTAAAATCTCTTCATACGTATTGAGGCGCTTTCACACCGGAGTACTTTTCCCCGTACTTTTCCCTTTTAGTTCCGTTAGTTCCTGGGATTTTTCTCCCCCCCGCAGCGTTCATATCGTCCATCATGTGATAATAGGCATCTGTTACAAGTACAAATCCAGCAGTTAAGGTCGCATTGAAGTAAAAGCAACATGTATTTGAACTCTTTTTACTAAAACAATTGTGCAAATAGAAAAAATACCTGTATTTGAGTTAAATAGGGCTGCAGATTTAGGAAAAAATCTATTCACATATCTTGAATATAACTGCAAGATGCTCCATATTGCGATTTGAATAATATAAATATATTTTGCAGCCCTACAAACAGACCAACCAATAATCTCTGTTTCTTATTAAAATGTGATTCTCAAAGTCCCTTTTTATTAAACTGTTGCACAGAGACAGCAGATCACTTGAGGGAGGGAAAACAGTATACAGAGAAAGTGTAAAGAAAACCAAACACAGCCAGTAAAAGACTAACAAAGTACTAGAAATGAAGGTCTTTGACAGAAGCACCAATCTGTGTGGTAATATGTGTTACCAGTTAAAGTGCTGCATTTAACGACGTGCTTAGCAACATGTATCTGTACTCTTTAATAGTACCTGTATTTGAGTTTTGTAAACAAACAGAAAGTTATTAAAATGATCATGTTGTAATTGTTTTAGGAGGATCGTTACCTACCTAACTAAGATCTTTTAAACAAGTCTATAAAATAACATATGTATGCAGGGACGTCTCTGCAGCTTCACAATACTTCATTTACATATTCAGCCCTACAAACAGACCAACCAATGATCTCTGTTCCTTACGAAGGCCCCGCTCACACGGGACCGTTTGCGTTTATGCACAGTATGCGTATTCAAAAAAGTCTTCCGTTCACATGCATTTGTTTCATTTAACGTGTCTGTTCAAACGAGGCCGCTGGAAACGCTGTAGTACATATGCCGGGACTGTAAGTGGCGCTGTAACTTCCGCCAAAATACACCAAAAGTAGCGAAGAAGAGCAGCCCAGCAGCCCCCGCCGCAATGTTGCCATGGCTACCCTTCTGTTCATGCCCTGTGGTGTATTTAGCAACATGTAGTTCATGTAATTCTCCATGTCCACTTGTTGCTGATGGTTGTGGTAGAGGAGCTGTATATTTTTGCACTAATATCTGTGGCATGGTCAGTAGCAGTAGCTACTGACAGGAGGAAGTCAGTGTGTGTGGCGATTGCTGGTATTCAGCGGGATATAGTCATTTCCTCAGCATATGGATAAATGCAACGGGGAAGTTAACTGAAAGAAACCAAGAAGCACGTCTCTGTGGAGAGTACGGCTCAGAAAGAGAGATATTCTCTACAAACACCGGGGTGAGATCCTCCTTTGTCAATATAATGGATCAATGCATGAAATCTGACTCTGTTTATTTTGTTTAAGGAGTATATTGGGCGTTAACAATTCTGGTTTGCCTTTTATAATATTATGTAATTCAAGAACCCCTTGTGCGTTTAATTAACACAGCTATTTTTGATAGTTGCTACAGCAGTGAGCAGGAGAGGTGGGGAGAGGCGGGGCTATCGTTATTTTTTCAGGAAATATTCGTATCGAGGTGATTACACGGACTCGGTTGACCCCCCAGAGCGTTTCGTTTGCAAATCTATCCACCTTGGGACCCGTTATCGTTTGTGGGGTCAGTTTCTATCGGCCTCGTGTAAATAATAGGGCTATACGCACGCGAAACTATGCAGATACAAGCAGTTTTCTCCTCGTGTAAATGGCGCCTAAGATTATGTTCCTTTCTGTTAAAGAGGAATAGTTTAGGCGAAAACTAACAGGTACAATGGGGTCAGATTAGGGCTGTGCGATTATGGCAAAGATCATAATCACGATTATTTGGGTCAATAATTGATATCACGATTATTAAATACGATTATTCATTGACTTTGAAAACATCCATTTATTGAACTTTAAAACAAATACAAATAATAATTTGAACAGTATCTTTTTAACTGTTGATTACCCTGAACATATAATTCAACTGAAAAACCAATACAAAAATAAATGATACATTTAAATAAATAATATAAAAATAATAAATACCAATAAACAAGATCAACAAATATTTTGGAGCGCACTTCCACAAGCTACTAAACATATATAAATATGATAAATACAAATAAATGAGACTAAAATAAATTAGATCAAATATGTTGCAGTGCACTGTCACAACCTAGCAAAGCAAAATAATTGTTTTTTTCGATTATGTTGTTTTCGTAATTGTGGCAGGCCAAAATTGTAATTGCGATTAATTGCACAGCCCTAGGTCAGATTATAATGTTCCAAAGGGGGGTTCGTTTAGCATGAAACACTTGAAACAACTAAAGGATAAGTTAAACAAGAAAGTAGAAAGAAAGTGAAGTCGTAGAAAACTGTCTGCTAAAAAGTGAGCAATGATTGAGAGTCGGAGCTAAACATTTCAGATGTGTGTATCTCACACTGCTGTGACTTTTATGAATGTTCCTTTGTTATTCACGCTTTTAACTTAGTGTTTTTTAAATGCCATTTTATAATATGTTTCTTAATATCTTTCATTTTTGTAAAGCACTTTGAATTGCCTTGTGTTGAAAGGTGCTATATAAATAAACTTGCCTTGCCTTCAACAGGGGAGAAGCCGTTTCAAAAAGTATGCCAGCCTGTCTCCAGTAAGAAGAAAGCGCCTCAAAGGAAAGCGCCTCAAAGGAAGGAGCCTCTCAGCGCAGTGAGGCGGGGCAGGAGAGCCCCCGGGAGCTGGTGGGCGGTGCAGGACGTGGAGAGCCTCTCCCCTCAGCAGCAGAAGCCCAAACCTCGGAAAGGAAGGAAGAAACGCATCAGATCTCCTCCACCTCCCAAAGAGAGTTCCTCCGTGCCGCTCCTAAACCCACAGTCTCCGCTGAAGAGATCTCGGGCCGCTTCAAACAAGCCCCCGAGTGTGGGCAGAGGTCGGAGGAAGAGACAGAAAGTGCCGGAGCGTCCTGTGGAGGAAATCCCTCCCGCTGACTGTCCCGTGTTCAGGTATATAGCAGGATATATTTGTCAGAACACACAAAATATATGTATTTTTTATTATTTATTCTACTATTTCAACAACAGTTTATACATCTAGAAAAACAAACAATGAGTAGAAGCGGAGGGCAGAAAGCAGAGTTTACACAGAGGTAGCCCTCCCGTTAAGGTTAAGTAAATAAAAGATAATTCCGTAATGAAATACTCACACAGATAAACTAAATTCTATATATATGTACACATATACCAACCCAGTCTCACGGCATTTCGTGTTATAGTCACGAAATTAATCTATTGATTCGTGTTCAATAACACGATTTTCACATTTTTTTCGTGTCACACAGAACGATTTTAAAAGCATGGTATTATGTTTCGTGCCTGCACCACGTCTTTTTGTCCGGTCGGGTCTTGGAATACCAGAAGCTGTGTGGTTCATAAAAATATTTTCTTACTCAATATCTTACCCTAAGCCTAACCCTATCCCTTTTATTCTAAATTGTATAATGTCGGAGTTTTTTTGCCGTCCGCGAGGAAAAGAAATGTCTCAGAGCCTCAGAATACTGACATCTGTATTTTATGTCATCTTTTTTTCCTTCTAATTTGTTATTATTTGGTGCAGGCATGAAACATACTACCAATAGAAATACATTGCTTCTAAAATCGTTCTCTGTGACACGAAAAAAATTGGGAAATCGTGTTGGTGAACACGAATCAATAGATTAATTTCGTGACTATAACACGAAATGCCGTGAGACTGTTGCAAATAAAATAAACAAATACATTCCTACAAGTCCATGTTCAGATAACAAGACGGTTTCATTACTCATCCTATTTTTATGTAAACTGATAATTAAGATAATTATGATAATAGTCATTGTTATAGTAGTTATAAATATTATTATCATAATCATATAATGATATATCTTGTTTAATCTGTTTTTAAGTTAATCCAAAAACACAATGACCGGATAAAGATACAAAAATAAATAAATATTAGAAGACAAAAAAACCGCAGTTAGGTATTCCCATGTTTTGGTTAGTTAGGGTATTCTGCTAATAATTTATTTCGTCTTGATTTGAATTCTATCACAACACTTGTGATATATAACCCATCTTTATATCTCTCTCTATCTGTACACAGTACTCCTAACGACCTCATACACCACAGCAGCCCCCAGGATGAGGGGCCACAGCGTCATTCAGTGGATCGGTGAGGACGAGTCTGAGTCTCTCTTAATATCTCCCTCTTACTGTCGATACACGTTTATATTTCCCACTATTTTCCCACAGGTCGAGGCTCTTGAGAAGTGGGCCGTCCTCCATGATTGTTCCGGAGCAGTACGAGGACGACAGCTCGAGTATGTTTTTAAACATTTAACAATTTACAATATACTTTAATGTATACCAAATGTTCTTGATAGATATTTACCTAACCTAAGTTTCTTTCCCCACACAATGTCCTCCTTAACACCAACCCTTATCTCTTTGAAAATGTTGTCAGGTTTATGATGGGGAACCACGACTATTGGTATTAAGGAATGAATAATAATCACACTTTGATAAACTGGAATAAAAACGCAGGTGATTGGATCAATCTGTCTATCACCTTCTATCATGGGCCACTTCTGATTGGTTAACAATGACTGGTACATGTGGAGCACAGCACTTCTGATTGGTTAACAATGACTGGTACATGTGGAGCACAGCACTTCTGATTGGTGTGGATGACTGACACATAAGAAAAAAAAATCGCAGGCTTTGCGATTTGATAATTGCATCATTTCAAATCGCGACTTCAATTTAAAATCGATTAATCGTTCAGCCCTAATGTCCTTGTCCTTTTTCCTTTTCGTCATTTCAAGCGATAAAAACTCTCGATCTTCTTCTCAATTTTTTTTGGGCGCCCACGGCTCGAGTTCAGGGCGTTCCGAGCTGAATAAGGGCGTCGAATGACGGCAAGAAGCCCCCCTGGTGGAAACGCTGATAGTGATACATTTCCCATATCAGGCCTCGACACTGGACAAAGAGAACCATAATTCAAAATATCCACCACAGTATTCATTAAATAATCAAATATAGCGTCAATATGTATCTGATGCTACCAGTAGAAACAGCTCCATCTGCTGGTTTAGTCGTTACCCATCCCTCTTTCATTTTATATAATGGTATCTTCTTTCCTTTGTTCCAGTTTTGCCGAATTCCACAGTGCAGGAGGCTCTCTCTCTGTCAGATCTGTGCGCTCCTCCGCTCAAACCGATAACCCTGCTGACCAAGGACAAAGCCAACCTGTCCGAGTGGTTCAAGAACCTCTGGGCGCTGCCTGTCAAAGGTGAGGAAATATATATAAATGTCAGGGAATAATTCTGTATACATGTTTACCTTTTGCCCTCTGACGCAGATGCCCAACCTTATCTCCCTTAAGGAAGGGCTGCCCTAGCATATTGTTGTTGTTACCAGTTTGTGACCGGGCAACTCTTGGTCAGAGATAGTCATTGTTGTGGGACACCTGGAACACATCCTTCTCGGGGTGTAGATGACCCCGAGCCATAACCGACAACTAAAGTTGATTCAGTTTCCCCAGCTGTTTAGTCTATCTAGTGAAGAATGCTGATTACTCTCAAGCAAACTAGCTAAAGGTCCTACGAGAGAAAGGGTGTTTCTCAATCGCGAGTACGCTTGCTTGGTAGCACATGTCTGCCGAGCATCTTGCTTCAGAAGCGAGGCAAGAATACTTCCTGCCATTCGGAAAACAAAGAGTGGAACAGGCTAGCAAGTGTGCAGGTGTGCGTCATATGAGAGGCTCCGCCTTACATCTTCCGCCACAGGTTTGGGGAAATTGGTCCGTGCGCAAAGCATTGTGGGGATTTTAAGGCCGCGAAGTCTACTCATGTGCACACTCGATATTTCTCCAAACGGAGTACGCCGGGCTCGGTAGATTTCCAAGTATACTGGAGATTGGTACAGTACTTCGGCGGCACTCGATGACGTAGTATGCTTGAAATAGTGGCTCGGAAGCAGCTTTACTCGCGATTGAGAAACACCCAAAGGCTCTTCAGAATTGATGGTGGCATCTCAACCGTGTGGTCAGATCGTGGCCCGTGACATGTCTTGTGAATTCTCCGGCCGAAGCTCCAAATAAACCGTCAGTGTTTGCCATCAAAGCTCCATCTCTCCTCGTGTCTCTCTGAGTCCTGTTTCCAATTGCTTCAGAAGTTTCCCCCACAATAAAACACGCAGAAAAGACTGAATGCTGTTTCTTAGAAAGATCAGTCTGCATGTGGGGTATTTTTCTGGCCCATTTGCATACATAATGAAAGCGTGATTTCACATGGGCCTTTCCACCTAACAATACTATACGATAAGATAATACTGTATTTTCTCCAGACGCACAGATTACATAGAATCGTATCATGTGGACGCTTGTTTGTTTAGGAAAAAATCGATTCAAACCAAATATATTTGAGTCCATTCTTTGCATAGTTTGAGCGAACAAATCAACCTGCAGTAAAGAGTTATTATTCATATTTACAGGTTATAGTTTCAATAGAAATTTGTATTTATTTTTGACACTTTTTGACTTTTTTCATTACAAAACATACAAAAACAAAGCCAGGCACTTACATCAGTTTGACAAAAAAAACGTGTCCCACAATGCATCTCATGAGACTTGCAATGATTTGCCCCAGACTTCTGCTGTCAGACGTAGTTAATTATGAAGTTATTACCCTATCCGATAATAATCCATTGCAGAGGCAATGATGTAATAAAATACATTATTTTATATATATTTATATAGTCTTAAAGGTCACCTATCATGCTATTTTTAGGCAAAAGTTCTTGGTCTTTAAATACATTTTTCTGTTCATTTTTTGCAGTAGGTAGTACTGAGATCTTCCCGGATCAGTTCGAGTGGTTCTGCTATCAGGGCCGGGCGATCGGCTTGACGATGGACGTTAACAGCGGATCATTCTGCAACGGGAAGATGCTGCTGGGCTCCTTCATGAAGAAACCTCTGCTGGTGGACCACAGCGCCGCCACCGTCAGTACCCTCCCACATCTCTGCGTTATACTCACTGTCCTCTCTAGTGTCTTAATACTAATCATTTCTGTCATTGTTTTTCTTTATAAAGGTTTTTAACTTATTAACAAGCTCTGTGAGTGTGACCATCAACGGCAGGGAATCCCGCTTCAACCCTGGACAATCCTTCGTGGTGCCATGCGGTAAGAATATAATAATGATAATAATACATTTGATTTATAACGCGCATTTAAGGGACACTTTACACAGGGTAAAATTACACACTTAAAACACAACCTTAGTCCGTTCTGAAGAGGCCCCATTCTGCTCATTTTCATATCAGTATTTAGTAGGGCTGTGCATCTTCACTGGTCTCACGATTCGATTACGATTATCCTGTCACCGATTCGATTCATACCAATGCGTTGCATCCTCAATTTTCTATATTACTGCACATGGCTTCTTTTTCATCAATGAATACATGTAGTAATTATTATTATTTAGAAAGTGCTTCAGAAATCAATAACATAAATGTATTGGCATTAATTTATAAACCAAAGTAAATCAATTGTATAGCTCTAGCATCCCTATACAGTATCTGTGTGTGAAATTGTTCCATCCTCAAAATCGAATGCTTCTGCAGTCTAGCTGCAGCTTCTAGCAACGGTCTTCTGTTTAAAAAAGGACACTGAATGTCCTGAATGTGGCATCACTAACATGACTTGAGTCTGAACACAGCAGACAACAGGAGTATTTACAACAGCATGTGGGTGCACACTTACATTCTCTGTCTTGCTGTTACATACATCCCATGATTGTAGGAGATTAAGTTAGCTTCATCATCTCAATCAGGGATTAAGTGAATAATAACGTTTCTATCAGGTCACTATCAGCCTGTCCGGGGTTTGGAGGAACAGAGGAGACGGTGATCGCGGAAGCTTTTTCCTCCTGCCTTCACAAACTTTACACATGTGTATATATCGTCTGAAAATAGCAAGAGGACATTCATACTCTGCAATCCAAGACTTAACTAAATCCACCAAAAACCTGACATGATTGTAACGCGAGTATTCTTTTAAAACATAAATCCTTGTGTGTCTGAGCCGCAGCGACACGGACCGATTCAGAGCGGGTCCTTCTGCTGTTGGTTCTGGACTGGTGTTCTTGTGTTGGTGGATAAAGCCGACTGCTCCGTGTTTGGAGTCGATGTGCCGTTGTGACGTCTGTTCCCTGATCTCTGCGTCACCGACCGATTTGATATTAAAGTCACAGAAAAAAAGACTTTATTGTAAAGCCGCGGCCGTGAAATCAGGAAGCAACGTTACTACGCTATAATCGATTATGTTCTGTCACTGCATCGATGCAGAATCGTCCGCATCGCAGAAACGGTTAATTTCAACACCCCTAGTATGTAGTGTCTCTACTGGGACATGTCTCCATGCTTTAATGTTCAAAAAGCTCTGTATTGTTCTCATACTGCCTGTGCTGCAGCACCTCTTTTCACCCCCTGTCTGAAACCAGAGCCTTTTTCTTCTTCAGCAGTAAATTGTCCGATGTGCCTCGATGGTTTTAATGATTTTGTACCGTTCTGTTTCCACAGGAAGTGCTTACAGCATCCAGAACGTCTGTGCTCAGCCGGCGGTTCTCTACTTCACAAGAATAATCTCAGAAAGCTCAGAATGAATAAAACTAAAACAAAACAGACCGGACACAATATGTACATTTGTTTTTGATCCTTTGCTGTGATTTGCTGTGATTTGCTGTGCTTTGCTGTGTTTGTGTGATAAAACAATTCAAATGATTTCTATTTCTCTTGAGTTTTATTTCCTACTATAAATGTCTTGCTTCCATCCTCTGAGGGGCAGTGTGCACCAAGAACAACCAGAGCCGTTCAGTCTGAAACTCTTTTATTACAACCACATTTACAGTGGTGGAAAATGTATTCTGATTCATAAATATAGTTTAGTACTTCACTAAAACTCCACCTAAATGAGAAGTTAAAGTAGTTGGTGTTGGGGAATAATTTGCCCTGCATGTCCTCCTTCGCCCTCTGACGCAGCTGAGCAGCCGCTATCTCCCATAAGGAGGGGCTGCCCTAGCATATTGTTGATGTTGCCAGTTTGTGACCGGGCAACTCTCGGTCAGAGATAGTTATTGTTGTGGGACACCTGGAACACATCCTTCTCGGGGTGTAGATGACCCCGAGCCATAAGCGACAACAAATGTGATTCAGTGTCCTCAGCTGTTTAGTCTATCTATTGAAGAATGTTGATTATTACACTCTGAACTAGTTAAACCCTGGAACTACAGGAAGGGTCTTCAGAATTGATTGTGGCATCTCTACCGTGTGGTCAAACCGTGGCCCGTGACATGTCTTGTGAATTCTCCGGCCGAAGCTCCAAATGAACCGTCAGTGTTTGCCATCAAAGCTCCAGCTCTCCTCGTCCTGACTCCTATTGCTTCAGAAGTTTCCCCCACAATTGGTCCTTTACTTTTATTCAGGAAAGGCAAAAACTAGTGCTAATAACCTAATGTATTCCCTTACAGGTGCATTAAAACAGACTTAATCAGATTACATTTCTAAAATTGGGGATTACAATCAGGACTACAGTGTTAGTAACAAACTAAAAAGAGCATATAGTGTTTGTTGTAAAAGCATCAGATGTTCTCTCTTCTCTGTGAGCTGTTCTGTTCTGTAGGATAATACTTTAATTGTGAATCTATACTTCTACTGCCTGAATCTGCTTCATGGTTTTCTTTGCTTCATTTGTTCTGTTTTTACTTCAGCAGGTGAACCTATATGTTCATACAATAGTGTTAGAGCCAGTATTTTTATTTGATAAGAAAGGCCACCTAATTGTGACGTCTGTAGTCAACGCACTATAAAGGACTACAATTCCCACGGCGCCTGTGCTAAAGCCACAGTGATGGGCAACCTGTTGAGAGACGCCGTCGAGGAACAGTTGTTAACCGTACATACAAATCGTACAAGTACCCTTTAAGTTATGAAGTTATAAGCATTATCAAGAAAGAAAGAATACCTAAGTTGTTTGTTATTAGTGCGAATGCTGTTTACAGCATTCCACTATAGTTCTTCAAATCTTTATTCTTCCCCTTAATATTATTAGTGCGAATGCTGTGCCACAGCATTCCACTATAGTACTTCAATTTCTTTATTAGTGCGAATGCTGTGCCACAGCTACAGAAACCATTCAAATATCAAACCATTCAAATATCAAACTATTCAGCCTGTTCAGGAATCGATGGGAAACCTTCAACTTTTTTAAAATATGTTATACTTTTTGAAATATTCAGCTTTTTAAACTCTTTTTTTAACATGGAAGTCAATGGGAGATGCCTTCAAATCCTCTTTTCCTACACTTTGCGCCAAATGCTACTCCTTCCACATACTTTCAGCTAGACACTTCATTCCAACTTTCAAATGATCACAAGACCTTCAACTATTCAAAATTGACTTTTATTTTTGATATCTTTTACACTTCTTGAGATAATTAACTTTGTTTGGAGCTTGGTAGAGAGGCCTTTTTCAGATTTTAACATTAGTGTGGATGGAGCAGCTCGTTAAGTCTAGAGTGCTTTGATCTCAAAACAGAGTGGAGGGGTGCTTCAAATTCTCCTCAAAAAATGTTTTAAACTTGCCATAATTCCCAAACCCTACACTCCTCAGACATATTTTTTCATGAAAAACGTAGGAAAACCTCTCTTAGGTTGGAAAATAAAAAAAAAAATGAAGAAGAAATATTAAACAAAATGCCTCTTGCGGGCATGAAGAGACAAAAAGTCCATCTAGCTCCCAATTGATTACCATGTTAAATCTTTCCGGAACTTTCTTCAGAACAGAGAGAAGTACACTTTAGACAAACTGCTCCCATCTCCACATTTTACACACAAAACCAAAAAAAACAACATATATCAGTTCATTGGGGTTCCCTGATGCTCACGGTCTGGTCATTTTTTGATAGGAGCCATAGTTTTTGAACAGGTGACAAAATTGTCAGATATAATCCTCAATGCATTCTTAATGGGACTCAGTGCTGCGTTGGTAAATCGTCATAAGTCGTCACCATGGTAACCTTTCATCTCTGGGTTTACACACACAGGTGTTTGTAAACATTCATTCACTACTACTTACATTTAATATCTTTATTTCTCTCTCTCTCTCAGACACAGTCTCTCTCTCTCTCAGACACAGTCTGTCTCTCTCTCTCTCTCTCTCTCTCAGACACAGTCTCTCTCTCTCTCTCTCAGACACAGTCTCTCTCAGACAGACAGACAGACAGTCTCTCTCTCTCTCTCTCTCTCTCTCACACACACACACACACACACTCTCCCTCTCTCTCACAGACACATCAAGAGAAGAGAGAGGGCGATCAAGAGAAGTGAGAGAGGGTGATAGAAGAGTGATAGGGTGATCAAGAGAAGAGAGAGAGGGTGATCAAGAGGAGAGAGAGAGAGGGCGATCAAGAGGAGAGAGAGTGGGCGATCAAGAGGAGAGAGAGTGGGCGATCAAGAGGAGAGAGAGAGAGGGCGATCAAGAGGGGAGAGAGAGGGCGATCAAGAGGAGAGAGAGAGAGGGCGATCAAGAGAAGAGAGAGAGGGCGATCAAGAGAAGAGAGAGAGGGCGATCAAGAGGAGAGAGAGAGAGGGCGATCAAGAGGAGAGAGAGAGGGCGATCAAGAGGAGAGAGAGAGGGCGATCAAGAGGAGAGAGAGGGCGATCAAGAGAAGAGAGAGAGGGCGATCAAGAGGAGAGAGAGAGAGGAGCGATCAAGAGAAGAGAGATAGAGGGCGATCAAGAGAAGAGATAGAGGGCGATCAAGAGGAGAGAGAGAGGGCGATCAAGAAGAGAGAGAGAGGGCGATCAAGAGGAGAGAGAGTGGGCGATCAAGAGGAGAGAGAGAGGGCGATCAAGAGGAGAGAGAGAGGGCGATCAAGAGGAGAGAGAGAGGGCGATCAAGAGGAGAGAGAGAGGGCGATCAAGAAGAGAGAGAGAGGGCGATCAAGAGGAGAGAGAGAGGGGGATCAAGAGGAGAGAGAGGGGGATCAAGAGAGGAGAGAGAGGCGATCAAGAGAAGAGAGAGAGGGCGATCAAGAGAAGAGAGAGAGGGCGATCAAGAGGAGAGAGAGAGAGCGATCAAGAGGAGAGAGAGGGCGATCAAGAGGAGAGAGAGGGCGATCAAGAGAGAGAGGGCGATTAAGAGAAGAGAGAGAGGGCGATCAAGAGAAGAGAGAGAGGGCGATAGAAGATTGAGAGGGTGATCAAGAGAAGAGAGAGAGTAATGTAATGTATAACTACTATGAAAATGTTCAAAAAGTGCTCAAACTTCACATGTGTGCTAACAGTCCAGCCGTGAAGACATCTACGGGACAGTTTTGAGATTTCTTCAAATGCCGTTGCCATGGCAACACAATGCTCACCATGAAACACGGTTTTCTCATAACTTCAGTGAAAATGCTCGAAATGGCCCAAAACTTCACAGGTTTGGTAACGATGCAGCCATCAACACATCTAAGCGTATTATGGGGTGTCATCAAATGCCGTTGCCATGGCGACAGATAATTCACCATCAAGTTAGTTCAAAAGTTTGTAGTTCAAATATTCTGCTGCTTTCCCAAGCCTTTTTACTTTCTTTTCTCATCTTAATACAAATTCATTCACTACTACTTACATCTGATATTTAACTCCTTCAGCCTATTTTCAGCTGCAGAAACCATTCAACTATCACATTATTCAGCTATTTCAGGACATCAAGGCTACACATGTTTTTTTAAACCTTTTCTTTTAAATATTAAGCTTTTTCTGCATTTTTGTAGCTAAAAGCAGCTACCATTCAGCTAATAACATATTCAGCTTTTTCTGCATTTTCAGCTAAATTCATTCACAGTTTACAGCATTCGCACGCATTTTCTGCAGGAAATGCATTTTCTAGTTTTATTTGAGTTTTGCTTATTTCTTTTGAATATTGTAAAGGCCTATTTTCTTTGTTGCATGTGCAAAAGTTTGTTATTTTATTTTGAGCAAACACATCGCAACATCATCTAAACCATCGGAGGCCAATCAACACTTCAAACTGTGAGTAATTTAAAGGAAAGAAACGAGTTAGAACTGTCTGTTTAAGGCGTCTAGTGGCTTAATGGAAAGACAAGGAAGGAAGCCACGACAAATAGTGTGTGTGAGCTTAACTGTGTGTTAAACTAAAACGGAGCATTTTCTGTCAGCTCAGATTTTATTTCTGCTTTTTTAAATTGTAGTATGTGCTCATGTGTTTCAGTGTTGGTGTATAGACTGAATATGCTTCATGAAAGGCAGGTTTCCCTATCAATAAAACCATTTTTGATCCTCAATATCTTGCTTTCTCTGATATTGGAATCAGCTTTGACCCATGAGCCATTACAGTCATTTAGCTGAAAAGGATTCTCCATTATTCTCTAATGAAGGTCCTTCTATTCAAAAGTCTGTTTCTTCAGGCTATAAAACGCCCATCACTGATAAAGACTCCCTGAAAGAGCCACTCTCTAAACTAATCAACGTCCCTGACTTGAATACAAAACGAGTGTCCTCTCCACAGTCACCGCCGCTCTGATCATTTATCACTTTTTAATGTCTGGGTTTAGCCGTTTTGCCTCTGGGCTGAATCTCCTCCAGGGAAGCTGCTCCGACCACCAGAGAACCCAGGTCTTTCATTATACACCCTGTCTGACAGTAAATATGCTGCCTGTAACAAACCATCTGCAGAGGACTCTTTAAAGTCGAGACACTACATACTGATATACACCTGAACATCAGCAGGAGAGGACTCTTTAAAGTAGAGACACTACATACTGATATACACCTGAACATCAGCAGGAGAGGACTCTTTAAAGTAGAGACACTACATACTGATATACACCTGAACATCAGCAGAATAGGACTCTTTAAAGTAGAGACACTACATACTGATATACACCTGAACATCAGCAGAATAGGACTCTTTAAAGTAGAGACACTACATACTGATATACACCTGAACATCAGCAGGAGAGGACTCTTTAAAGTAGAGACACTACATACTGATATACACCTGAACATCAGCAGGAGAGGACTCTTTAAAGTAGAGACACTACATACAGATATACACCTGAACATCAGCAGGAGAGGACTCTTTAAAGTAGAGACACTACATACAGATATACACCTGAACATCAGCAGAATAGGACTCTTTAAAGTAGAGACACTACATACTGATATACACCTGAACATCAGCAGGAGAGGACTCTTTAAAGTAGAGACACTACATACAGATATACACCTGAACATCAGCAGGAGAGGACTCTTTAAAGTAGAGACACTACATACTGATATACACCTGAACATCAGCAGAATAGGACTCTTTAAAGTAGAGACACTACATACTGATATACACCTGAACATCAGCAGGAGAGGACTCTTTAAAGTAGAGACACTACTCAGTCCATTGTAAGGCTGAAGAAACAATGCCACATATTCAATAATCAGAGTTTACTAATCACAGTGTTGACCTTGGCTGACCTCTGGATGCCATGAACTCATCTGTCCACACAAAGACTTTTCAAGTTTCTCTGATTACTTTGAGTTCTTGGAACAGACTTCAAGCCGTGCGTATGATTTCCTTCCTTTGTTCATGTTGGCTCTGAACATTTGTTTCTGGGCCAGCAGTGAATAATACGCTTTTTTTTTTAAAAAGATAAGGTGTTTTCTATTGCTGCATAAATCATCCTCTAATCTAGGAGTTCCTTCAGGTTGATGCAAATAACAGGAAATTATATTTTACC